>NC_080396.1:36366500-36675600 GCF_030265065.1 Corythoichthys intestinalis
TTAAAGCGTCATGAAAAAGGTGCTGAAAGCCAGACCAAGGGCGGGAACGCCATAGCACCAATGCGTGCCATACCTCGAAAACCAACTAGCAGAGGCACTTTTATTGACACAGTATGTATGAATTTTCTATTTATTGTGTTGTTCATTTCGTGTATTTTCAATTTATTCTTTTCTCCCATGCAGCCACAGAGAGTTGCAATTAAAAAGAGTCTGGCAGCCCCAGGTAAGATATAATATGGTTAAAGCGCAAGACAGCACCGAGTATAAATGACTATATATATAAGTCAAGTGATTGAATATCAGGGCTTCCAAAAAAACTTTGTCCTGTATTATTTCGTCCACTCTGCATGGTTGTGGAAGCACTTAAAGCACAAGACAAGACCTTGACCAAGTGCATCTTAGTGGAAAGAATCTTAAGTAATAAAGTTAAAAGAAAGAATTGCATTATTCTAATGCGTAATTGTGGAGAAAACAAACGCCAAAATTTTCAGGGAGAACAGAAACGGCAAAACAGCCGTTGCCAGTAGTATTTTAGTCAATCAAATGCAATCATCTCAGATTGTTTAGCTACCGCTTCACATATTGGCTACCCACTGTGCCATCAATGTCCTATACGCTCTTTGAAGGGAAAGACGAGACCTTAATTACGTACAGTTCAGCAGACAGAATGTTGTTTAATAACTTGTGAACAAAGATTAATTTTTTTTAAATGTGTAGTAGTGGATAAAACTTTAATACCAGAAGCCGGTACAGTGATCCCTCGCTACTTCGCGGCTCAACGTTTGCGCCCTCAGTGCATTGCCCATACCCTTTTTTGATAAATACATTTAGTCCCCAGGTTATGACGTACCCGACTTAGTGATTTCAAACTTTATGACGCCGGAGTCACGTCCACCGTTTTATCTCCAGTCGTTTTTTTTTTTTTTATATTTTAAATATCGTATACTGTACCTAGTTGCAGTTCTTCGTGTCAGGATCCTCCTTCTCCCCCAGCAGCATTACCGCTGTCCTGCAGTTCCTTTTGGCCGGGAGCTCTGCCGCTTCCTTGTTCTCATTCTCTTGCTACTGCTTCTCCCCGGGCGCCGGCACAGACTCCTCTTGCGAGTCCCGATCCGGTTTTCTGAGTTCAGGCGGTGGGCTCGCGTTGAGAGAGCTGACGCTGGCGACCTGAGCAGTCATGACATCTGCCCTTTCTCACCTCCCTTCTCTTTCTACAACGCCCTTTTCTCTCAGCAAGGCGACTTACTTGTGAGTAAAGCCGGAATAGTCATTCAATAACACGGCATTTAACACAACGGACCTCACAGAATCAAATTTTTTACTTTGTTTTTAGTATGACGTATAATACATGTTTTTGGATAGTTGAGATTTAGGGGGTACTTAGGGGTGCTTAAAGTAGGGTTGAACGATATTGGAAAAAACGTACATTGCGACTTTTTGGGGGGTTTGCGAAATATATTTGCAATATTAAAACTAGAAGAATTTTCACCAGATGAT
The DNA here is from genome assembly GCF_030265065.1 of Corythoichthys intestinalis. Lineage (NCBI taxonomy): Eukaryota > Metazoa > Chordata > Actinopteri > Syngnathiformes > Syngnathidae > Corythoichthys > Corythoichthys intestinalis. The sequence continues at coordinate 36,367,998 of NC_080396.1, forward strand.
TTGAATAGCTTTGTTTGGGAATACTTTGGTTGACTCCCCAGGACCACATTGTATTCATAAAGTACAGTTTACTCCAGGCTAAGGGGCTTCATCTGTGAATTATGAAGATTGGCGCATATAAAAGGGATCTAGAAGGCCACGTCTCTGCACACTTGCTTCTTTTATGAAGCAAATGCAAAGTTTATGTTAAAAAAAACACACAAAAAAACAATTGCACATCCTGCAACAGGACTATTGCGCATGCTCATATCGCGATGCAGATGTTCAAACAATATATTGTGCAGGCCAAGCTTAATGGGTTAATCCTGATTTACGCCGGGAATTCGATTCACGTCACCAGCGTATGAACGGAGCTTGTTCGTAACCCGGGTATTACCTGTATTATGAGTTATAAAAACAATTATGTACACTTTATTTACATCTACGTATGTATGTACACTTAAACACCCATATCATATGAGAGTGAATGATTGTACAGAACGTGTTTTTATTATTTATACATTATCATACAGTATGTATATATTCATAGATTATTTACATGTTTGAAGTATTCTTTAATGTTTAAAGTATAACATGCATTTATAGTGTTTTATATACCGTACTTATTAATATTACATATTTATACACAAAAAATATGTTAGAAATGGGGGAGTGACACTACTTCGCGGTTTTTCATTTTAGCGGTCTGTTCTGGTCTCCAGTAACAGCAATAAGTGAGGGATCACTGTATATACAGTATACTAGTATGTGTTGTATGTATATGAAAAAATGTACAGTAAGTGCCTCAAAGTATTAAGGGATGCAGACCTCTGTTAACGGTTGTTTAATCAAAAAAAAAAAAAAAAAGACACACCTTATGGGCGCAGCGATTTTTTTAATGTCAGTTAGTTTACCCACACATGTACACACTAATAGACTTGAGTGCAGGTTCATGTGATGATTGCTATTAATTATGGGAAGGGCGGGTAATTTGGGATACTCACATTTGCTTCGCTAAATGGTAAACATGTCTGTATGTACTGAAATAAGTGAATACCCGCTTGTGGTGCATCTTTAAAGTGTGCACACCGTTCATAAGGTGTTCAGCTATTGTGTTTAGTAATCAGACATCAACTTGAAAAGTATGAAAGCTTCAGCTCGCTGTTTTTCTTCAGGTCAGAAGTAGTGCTCCCAGCTAGTGATGTGCTAACATCTGGGTAAAGCTGTAGGGATTCTCCACCATGCCATTTATTCAGATACTATTTACAACAAGATTTGAAAAATAAGTAACTATATGTAGATGTGGGGAATCTTCGGCCAATGTATTTTCTTTCTTTGCAACTTTCTTTGCAATTTTCAGACAAAGCTGTGCAACTCCAGCCTGATCCTGCATCTTTACTAAGTATCCTGCATGATGAGGTTGTCCCCAGCCAATCATTTGCAACTCCACGCTCTCAATCATCTGCTATGTTTGTGAGTTAGTGGTCTCTTAATAAGACTTTGTTGTTCTTTTTTAGTTCTAAAATTTTGTAACGGTTATTAGTGACAAAATGGGGACATTTCCGTTTGTTTTTTGTTTTTTTTAATTGTTTTTGGTATTCATAATTGGAATAGTTGTGCATGAGACTGTACAATTTCATGTATTGAAGTTAACCTATGATCATTTATTTCTGCAGCCGCAAAGAGTGTCGATTGCAAGGAGTCGTAAAAAAGATGCTGCCAGCCAGAACAAGGTGGTGAAAGCTTTAGCCCCAACGCGTGCCACCCCTCGAAATCCAATTGGCAGATGCGCTTTTATCGACACAGTATGTATGCACTTCTATTTCCATTGCTTTTAAGTATGTGCATTTTCTACCTCGTTTTATTCTCTAATGCAGCCACAAGGAGTTCCGATTAAAAAGAATCTATCAGAAGCCGGTAAGATCCCATACAGTTCTTGTCTTAAGAATTGGTGTTATAAATACTTGTTACTTACAGTTCCAATTATAGGTACTGCTTTGGTCTACAAGTAGGTCTGGAAAAACCCTCAGATTTCATGTTGTACTTCTGAGACAGTCTTTTTTCCCCCCCAACTTCAGGTTCAAAACACAAAGAGGACAAGAACTTGCTGTCTCCTTCTCCTTCAAGTCCTGAAATGGTCTGTATTATATGTAGGCTATTCTGATTAAAACAAAATTTTAAGAAAGATGGAAAATCACAAGTATTACAGTAAATCACAAGCATATTTTGTTTCTTGTCTCTTGTGTATAATGTGGCCATCAGCTGCAGCATAGGCAACATCTGTGCGATAAGTTTATTCTTGCGTTGATTAGGATGTCGCACAATGCACTTCACGATGCATCTAATATCCTAAATTGGTCGCTGTTGTAATTTGATGTTTAAGGTCATCAAGGTTAGTAGGTAACAGTGTAACATAGAAGTGATCGTTGCTTTGTCTCTGCATGCAAAAAAATCCAACATGGTAGGGACCGGGAATCTCCCAGTGCAAGCAGAGAGAAAATTAATAATTTTGCAAGAATAACATTTGAATGTGCAATATTAAAGAGAAGAAAATTTTGCCTAAATTTTGCCTAGTTAAGTCTCTCATAGACAGCTTGATGGTGTACGCCTTAAATCTTTATAGCAAATGTGCAAATTCTTATTGAAATTAAACTCACTAAGAACTACCTCTTTTTCCTATGGTGGCAGAAAGTTGTCCAGACATTATTTGTTCACCAGGAGGATGGACAGACACCCAACAAAGGGAAGGAAGCACACCCTCCACTTTTTCAAGCCTCACCTGTAAGAAGTCAAGTCCAAGCTAAGAACATAGATGAAGTCCTATCGATTAATTGAACCTTTTCTACATATAATAGATTAAAGATGAAGTTAAGATGAACACTATCTGGGGTGATGAAGAAGAACACAGAATTGATGAAGCACAACCGTTTATCACAACCATGCAAAGAGAGTCAGTCATATTTTTTTCCACTGGCAAGAAACAATTGCGTGTTAAGAGGCAAGAAAGTTCGGCCCGTCGGGAGCTACCCGACCAGGAGCCATCAGAACTGGTACAAGTGGATGAGCCTATAAGTCGAGTCAACACAGCCAGTCATGTTCTCCACAGAGGTAAAAGCGGCAATTCATCTGCCATTTCACATTGAGGTCTGTTACACTTGTAAGATGTGACTTCTGTTTTCCAGAAAAGAAAAATTGTGTTACAGACACCTCGCTTGCTTTGTTATCAAAGCGTCGTACTCATATGGAGGACCTACAGTTGGACCAGGAAGTTGCTTTCTACACCTCTCGTTCACTCTCTGGTGCTCCCATGTCTCGCCACTCTCAACCCTGCTGTAGCGACCCAGTAGCATCCTTGCTGCACTTTGAAGAGTCAGTTGTGAGTACAAACTGTTAAAAATGAACAATAACCTAAAGTGGTACCTTAAGCCCACAACACAATCTGTTTTGGTCAAACCTGTTGAGGAACTTACTACTGCTGCCGATGGTATGGACGGGTGTTAATAGAGCTGGGAATCTTTGGGCACCTAACGATTCGATTACGATTACGATTCAGAGGCTCCGATTCGATTATAAAACGATTATTGATGCACCCCCCCTCCTTTTTTTTTATTATTTTTTTTTTTAATTAAATGTTTTGTACATTAGTTCCAAAATTGTTCAAAAATCCTCTCAGGCTAAACCAAACTACTATTTCAGTATCAAGTTAACATATAGCAGTAAACAAATATACAAAAATAACAGTAAATAAAAAACTCCAGTCCCCATTCTGTAACAGCAGCTTTAAACTACATTAAATTAATTTAATGTTGTGAATCAACTGTTAAAGTTGTTAAAATTGCTCCCGTTATTCCATAATTTCCCTTTTATCTACTTTCGACATGTGAAAGTTTTAAAACTATTTTAAAGATAGATTCAAGTCAATATTTTACCGATTTAGGAGTATTTTAGATAAAAAGTTAATTGGGTTCGCTTGTAAGGTTCGCTACAACAGCCTTGCAGGGAAGTGTACTGCTTTAAGATGGCGGCCGTTTACTAACGGCCGCATCTAGCTTTTTGTAGATGTGCTGCTCACGCTACCGAATCAATGGTGCATCTAGTCCTATATAAATGATATCTACCATTATATTTTGTGGATGACGTACTTTGTAGCAGCTTTTCGGCAGCAGTCAGGTATGTTGTTGTGTTTTTTTTATCTTGTGGCATGAGTTGAGCTAGAGCCGTGAGTTGAGCATTGGCATTACCCGAGGGGCCGGGTAATGAGAAGCATGATGTTTAGCTACTCTCGCTGCGTTCTTCCTCGTTGCGCCCCAAAGACCGCGTGGCGCGCTGAGTGTGTTGTACTTCCGTTTTACTTGGCATATTTCAATAATCGGAATTTGGATGTTTGTGAATCGTTCTCGAATCTTCCACGGCCGAATCGCGAATAATCTAAGAATCGGAAATTTTGCACACCTCTAGGTGTTAATGTGCTGACTGTTAAGCCAATAACCCAGGCTAGCTTTAGCCACCACCACACTCTTAAGCTCTGAGTGTAATTTGCCTCACATTCTACACACGCAGCACTTTAGCTCAGTTGTCAGCATGCCTGACAGCAGTAATGAGGGTGTGGGTTTAAATTAGGGCTGTCCCAAACGACTAATTTCCTCCCGATTAGTCAGCCGACTATTTTTACGATTAGTCGACTAATTTTTTTTTTTTTTTTTTTACTATTTTAATAATGAAATTTTTGTTGAAGCTTATTAATCCACAAAAAGCTTTTTGGAACACCTAAATTCTTTATTAACGTATAAAGAAATAACATAAATATCAATAATAAATCACAAACAATGGGGTCAAATGCTGCTGGCATTAACTAGTGCAAAAAAAAAAATGTAAACGGAAACACTGTGACTTCACCTTTTTAACAGGAGTCAAAACAATTCTTACTCTTTTTGTAGTATGTCATTGTCTATATTGTTCTAAATGTTAAAATGAATTGCAATGTCCCGGAAAACCATTTTCAGAATACTTTGTGTGAGTTCGGATGCTTTTTCTGGTGTGCATTCCACATTTTTGGGGGAGGTGAAAAACTGTTCAACTTTTGTTTGTTTTAACCGGAAAATAGATAAAGTAGAGGGCACACTGAAATATTACCACAATTATTTTGAATGAAAGGCACACATACTCACAGTAAAAAAAAATTAAATATATAGTATTAATTTTATAGTATACTACTATATGTATATACACAATAATACTTTATAATATAAAGTAACTCACATTAGTGCAGTCATCAGTGTTGTTAATCTTACTGAAAAAAAGTAATTAATTATAGTTACAAATTACTTCTCCCAAAAAGTAATTGCGTTAGTAACTCAATTACCTGAATGTAAGAGTAATTAGTTACTTGGCAAAGTAATTGGTGATAATTACTTTTTTTTTTTCCCTCAAAAAAAAAAAAGAAAAAAAAACATTGGCCACACTATGTGAAGTTTTTTGTGAAGGTTTTTGGTACAATTGGCCCGAGCCCAATTCTTTACCCTAATTTACCCTTTACCCTGAATCAACTGTAAAAAGTTGTTAAAATTGCTCCCATTATTGCATTTGTTCCCTTCTCTCTACTTTCGACATATGAAAGTTTTAAAACAGTTTCATCATTTAAAGATAGATTCAAGTCAAGATTTTGCCGATTTAGAAGTATTTATATAAAAAGATTTTAAAAAGATAAAAAGTTACTTAGGTTCGCTAGGAAGGTTCTCTACAACAGAGCTGTCCTAAAAAGTCTACTGCTTTAAGATGGCGGCTGTCTACTAACGCATTTAGTGCCATGCAGTGTTGTTAATTTTACTTTAAAAAAGTAATTAATTACAATTACAAATTACTTCTCCCAAAAAGTAATTGCGTTAGTAACTCAGTTACCTGAATGTAAGAGTAATTAGTTACTTGGCAAAGTAACTAGTGATATTTTTTTTTCTCAAAAAAAAAAAAAAAAAAAAAAAAACAGGTCACACAATGTGAAGCTTAAAGGGTTTGGGGGACAATTGGCCCAAGCCCAATTCTTTACCCTCCACTTAACTAGACACAAGGGTATTGCGATAACTAGCTAGTAACCTTTGCTATGTGTGGAACTCATTTAAAGTTGTGAATCAATCGTTAAAGTTGTTAAAATTTCTCCCGTTATTGCATTAGTTCCCTTCTGTCTACTTTAAACATGTGTAAGTTTTAAAACTGTTTCATCATTTAAAGATAGATTTAAGTTAAGATTTTGCCGATTTAGGAGCATTTTAAATTTAAAAAAATTACTTAGGTTCGCTAGGAAGGACCTCTACATCAGGGCCTTCCTGAGAGGTCTACTGCTTTAAGATGGCGGCTGTTTACAAACGCATGTAGTCCTTAAAACATGTTGGCAGTGCAGCAGTGTCTGTCATTTGAATCTAGTTCTATAATATGATATCTACCGTGTCATGTGGGCGTAGTTTGTCGGCTATGGCTGCAGTCAGGTATTATTGGAGCCACCTAGCATCGCGGTTGCAACGGCGTCTTCCCCACTCCTGCTCTGCTCTCGTCCCCGTGAGTCCGTTTCTCTCAGACTTTTTTTTTATTCAACCAACTTAGTAACGCATAGTAACGCACGCCTTTCCCGCCTCAGTAACGGTAACGGCGTTGCCAAGATGAGAAAAGTAATTAATTAGATTACTCATTACTGAAAAAAATAACGCCGTTAGTAACGCCGTTATATTGTAACGCCGTTATTAACAACACTGGCAGTCATGGATTACAGTAAGCAGGCCAGTGCTTTTTTCCATGTATATATATATTTATTATGTATATACAGGATATATGTATATATTTTCCCCAAGTGGGAGCTTCCATGATCCTAATAAATTTAATAATAATTAAATTTGTTTTATATATAATTATATATATATATTAATTATTTTATTAAATAAAAATGCACGTTGATACGACGCACATAAAGGCAACTTCCATTTAAAAAAAAATAAAAATCATGAGAAAGTTGTATGGACTTACAATCCACTAGCTTGTTGTTTCTTGTTGTCTTCGGAAATTACACTTTGGTGATGGCGTTTCAAGTGTTCGTTCATAGCCGACGTGCCACCATGGTATGCGAGCTCAGCTTAGCAAAGAGTACACACAGTGGCACCCTCCATATTTTCCTTGAAATAATTCCGGGCTCTGGCTATTCTGGTCCGCTTTTTTGGCTTTATGCCGCTTTCACGTGTTACCAATTTTGCCCTTTTTGGTAATTGGCGGTGTTTTCAACTCTTCGCCGTCGTGAGGAGTGAACCTGCGATTCACTTGGCTTGTTGTCGTCGGTTCATCCGATTTCCTCCTCAGGAAGGCGGCGGCGTGCATAAAAACAGAGAGGCGTCGGATGGCTCTATATGGATACTTTGATTGACCGAAACAAAAACGCGGGGGATGCCAACTCCGCGCTACCCGCGCACTTTTCCAACTCACCGATCTCGCTCCCTCTCTCTCGCTTGCCCACTTTCTTCCTCTTTGCTCAATCTGACAATGCCGGTCACATTGAAATAACAGCGGCCCCCTTGGGGGTGCCAGTAAAACAACCGCTTGTATTGCCAGCGCCCGCAATTCTAAACTTTATCCGCATGTAATTTTTTTTTTAACCCGTCGATACCCGTCGATGGTATGTTTTGCCCGTCGACGCATTTACGTCATCAATGAAGTCGACAACGTCGACTAGTCGGGACAGCTCTAGTTTAAATCCCGTATGGAAAGAGATGAACTTACTCAGGGGCGTCAACATGAAGATCGGCTACATATGGATGGACAGTGTAAAAAAATATAAATTCTTTTTTACATGTATTTTCAGTTAGAGCGATTAAAAAAAAAAAAATCTAAAAAAAAAATAACATTTTTCGGATACTGAAATTCTATACTGTTTTTAAGTGTATTTTACAGTTTTCCTGCTTTGTTTTGTTTTTAAAGCAAAATTATGGCTAACACAGCTGTCATTATTTTGTTGTAAAGTTTACGTTTTGTTTTTTGGGATGGTGTTCTGCCAAAATACATTACGAAACAGCCTACCAATGCCCAGTGCTATTGCACATTAGTTAAAAGAGGCGAGTACTTACTATTTTCGGTTTTATGAAGTCTTTTTTTTTTTTTTTTTTTTTTTTTTTTTTTTTTAAACCTTTCCATTGCCTTAAAATACTTTAGGCATGTGTTTTCCTCTGATGGCTTTTAAGCATTGTGTTTTATTGTGGTAGCCTTAAAGCAGAGTGTTGATCTATTGACCACATTGGTCAGTCAGTAGTGTATTTAAACCAACCTAATTTGATATTGTTATGTTTAAGTATTTTCTTAAGGCATTTTTATTATGTTATTCATGTATGAATCTAAACAAAACAAGCTGAAAGTGCACGGTAAGTACTCAGGTTGTCAAATTCGCCATTGGTAGACGTTTCGCCAGTGTAGGATATTTTAGCAGAACACCAGTAGTCGTGTAAGGGACACACCATTGCAATTTCAAAGCTGTCAAACTCAAAATGGGGGGTTTCGGGGGTTCAAAATTGAAGTTTCTAATGCACAAATTTTCATTGGTTGTGTCTCATGTTAGCATACAATTCTTTTTCCAGAAATTTGTTCCACTGAGGTTGGATGTCCCTTCTCCAAGCTCATCCCCACTTCAAGAAGACTTGTCATCCACATGAAACAATAATACACATTAGATCTCTGAATGTTGGGCGTACTGAAATGCAAACACTGAAATTTGTTTTTGTTTGGTGAATTCAAATGTAGCTAAAATACAGTATTAAAAATTTTCTCAAATGTTTAACACGTTTCATAAACGTCTCCTCAATTTTCACCAATGTCTAAACACAACACACTTTTCTAAGACTAGATAAACACAACCACACCTTCTTCTCATTTCAAGACTCAAACTTTTACACCAAAAGAGTAGCACAAAGCTTTCTAAAAAATAAACACAATACAAATCGTTACTCACTACAGCAAAGCAATTGAAAACACAATGTTGAATTTGTAAGGTTCTTTGTCTCACAACTGCTATTGCATATTTTTAGAAACTTTAACGGATGTTCTTAATTCAATTTTATTTGTATAGCCCTGGATCACAACAAGGTTGTCTCAAAGGGCTTTGCAGAGGCAATATGATACACAATCAGAAACAGCAAATGAAGCAACAAAGATGAATAAATAAAGTTCAAGTCCTGGGTATCCCCCATCCTTAGACCCTCCATGTCGGCAAGGAAAAACTCCAAAAACTCCAGAGTCTATGGGAGAAAATGAGAAACCTTGGGGAGTACCACAGTCAGGAGAGATTCACTCCCAGGACGGATAGACAGGAAGCCCCAGGACTGCTAATGGGAATTAGCAGGCGAACTTACAGTCCGTAAAGATGCAGTGGAGTAAAGGAACAAGAAGAGGTCCATCTAGCCAGATGAGACGGGTGTAGCAACGAGGACGTCCATCCAGCCTTAGAATACAGCAGGTTTTTGTAAAGTATTGGGCATTTAGATTTGTGAGTTTCATATTAAGAGCATGAATCAATCGAAAACACTGTAGGTACTCTACCTGAACAGTAACAAGTTCATAGACTTCATAATGATAGCATTATGAAGTCTATGACAAGTTAAATAACTCAATGCAAAAAAATAAAAACTTGCACACAACAGTACTTTGAAACCATTATCAGGTTGTGAAGTTTTTTTTTTTTTTTTAAATTTCCTGTATTTAGGCCTATTGTGCGCACGCAAGTACGCACAAACGGGCAAGCACGAGTAGACACGCACACTGCTACAAACATGCACGTGCTCACACACCCACACACGTTACAGAATCAGAATGCCCTTTATTGCCATTTGACAACAATTTGCAGAATTAAATTTGCACCTCTCCTATCAATAGAGAATATCAAATATAAAAACACAAATATTCAAAACAAAGGAAAGCTAAATGGCAAGCATAAAACAGCTTTAAGTAAAAATAAGAGAATGATATGAATAAATTATTTTTGAGCATGATGCAGTTTGTATTGCACAGCGACTTCCGTATTTTTCGGACTATAAGTCGCACCTGAATATAAGTCGCACCAGCCATAAAATGCCCAACGAAGAGGCAAAAAACATATATAAGTCGCACCGGAGTATAAGTCGCATTTTTGGGGGGAAATTTACTTGATAAAATTGAACACATAGGACAGATATGTTATCTTGAAAGGCAACTTAAAATAAAAATACAATAGAGAACGACATACTGAATAAGTGCACAGTATGTTAATGTTACATGATGCATGAACAACGAAATGCAAACATGGCCTGTATGTTAACGTAACGTAACTAACTATAGCATAAAGAACATGCTAACAAGTTCACCAAACTATCAGTGTCACTCCAAAACACCAAAATAACATGTGTAATGTTATAATAATGTGTTAATAATTTCACACATAAGTCGCTCCAGAGTATAAGTCGCACCCCCAGCCAAACTATGGGAAAAAAACTGCGACTTATAGTCCGAAAAATACAGTAAGTCTTTCACAAACTGCTGTTGTTTCAAGCCGCCTGCAAAACAATTGCATCCATTGTGTTCATTTGTAACCTTCAGCAAACTGCCCTCAACTGCCTTTAAAGGGGTGATTTTTTTTTTTTCCCCCTTCAAGGAGTTGTCAACCCTTCTTTTAGGATTTGCGGAATGTAGAGGATCCTTGAGTAGACTCGTGCACGATGCGATGACGGATAAAACAATTTATTAGTAACAAGACCAACCTTTCCGCTCGAGGTAGTTGGGCGGTGTGAAGCGATGAAGCTCGGGAAGGTGGCATCCGTCAAGAGGCGTGCAAAAGCAGGACCTGGGGCGAGAGCAAATAAGTCATGAGCCAATGATCAAATAAAGAACACGAGTTGCAACTGATGTAGGAAACTGACTACTTGATTGGCCAACGAGGTGGCGGAGTCCACTGGCAGATTGTTATTGCCGGTGTAGGTACACAATCCGCTCTGGTTGCACAATCTGCTCGGGGGGCCTGCGCCTACTGATCAACCTGAGCGGATTGTGTACCTGTGACCGCTTCACCCGTCTGACATCCAACCTACAATCAGATAAAAACACACTCCTGCCCAAGGTGGGCCAGCTCTCAGCAGGGAGGGGCAGAGGCCCTAACATACTCTGATCACATCATTTTGGTCAAGGGTCTTCAATTTTGAGTTGTTTTGTTCAACAAATGAGTTCATTGTGTTCGTTTAGCTGTCTGTGGGAAGCATTTTGTATTGTATGATTTTTAATTTGCAAAAATGAGCCAAGTTCGTTTGCAACTTGTATATTAAAGGGAAATAGTATTTTTGCTTGCATGCTAATCTATAGTCACACTTACCGACATGTCTGCCTCTATTGCTTTAGAACATAATAAAATAATATTAAAACCATAGTGCAACCAATGATAAGACACCTACAACCCGGATTCGGTTGAAGTTGGGAAATGGTGTAAAATGTAAATGCAATCAAAATACAACAATTTGAAAATCCTTCTCAACCCATATTCAATTGAATACACTACAAAGACAACATATTTAATGTTCATACTGATAAACTTGTTTTTTGCCAAATAATAATTAACTTAGAATTTCATGGCTGCAACACGTCCAGTAAAAGTTGGGAAAGGTGGCAAAAAATACTGAGAAAACTGGGAAAAGCTCATCAAACACCTATTTGGAACATCCCACATGTGATCAGGCTAATTCGGAACAGGTGGGTACCATAAAAGGAGCCTCCCCAAACATGCTCAGTCATTCACAAGCAAGGATGGGGCGAGGTTCACCACTTTGTCCACAACTGCATGAGAAAATAGTTGAGCAGTTTAAGAACAACGTTTCTCAAATCAAAATTGCAAGGAATTTAGGGATTTCAACATCTACGGTCCATAATATCATCAAAAGGTTCAGAAAATTTGGTGAAATCATGCCATCATGCCATGCAAAGCAAAAGCCGTTTATGAACAACATTCAGAAACGCTGCCGGGTTCTCTGGGCCCGAGCTCATGTAAAATGAACTGATGCACAATGGAAAAGTGTTTTGTGGTCCGATGAGTCCACTTTTCAAATTGTTTTTGGAAACACTGGACATGGTGTCCTCTGGACCAAAGAGGAAGCGGACCATCCGGACTGTCATCAACGCAAAGTTCAAAAGCCAGCATCCGTGATGGTATAGGGGTGCATTAATTCCCATGGCATGGGTGACTTACATTTCTGTGAAGGCAACATAAAGGCTAAAAAGTACATACAGATTTTGGAGCAAAATATGCTGCCATCCAAGCAACGTCTTTTTCATGGACGCCGCTGCTTATTTCAGCAAGATAATGCCAAGCCACATTCTGCACGTGTTACAACAGCGTGGCTTCGAAGTAAAAGAGTCCAGGTTCTCCCCTGGCCCGCTTGCAGTCCAGATCTGTCTCCCATTGAAAATGTGTTGCACATTATGAAGTGTAAAATTTGACAGAGAAGACCTCGGACTGTTGAACACTGAAGCGGTTCATCAAGCAAGAATGGGAAAGAATTTCACATGAGAAGCTAAGAGAATTAGTCTCCTCTCTTTCTAAACGTTTATTGAGTGTTATTAAAAGAAAATGTGATGTAACCAAGTGGTAAGCATGCATTTTCCCAACTTCTACTGCACGTGTTGCAGCCATGGATTTCTAAATTATTATTTGAAAAATAAATTTTAGGAGTTTGAGCATTAAATATGTTGTCTGTATGTGTATTCAATTGAATATAGGTTGAAAAGGATTTTCAAATCATTGTATTTTGTTTTTATTTACATTTTACACAATTTCCCAACTTCAACCGAATCCGGGTTGTACATATATGTGTGGATCTGTAAACATACAGTATACGCATTTACAGGTGATTTACATACTGGGTTCCCTACCTCACATTGCTGAATTGTGTATGCTCCACCCGGCCCAATTATCTCTTCCTTCTCAGTTATCAGGCCCCCCACATGGTGTCCTCGGGTAAATATAATTTGCGAATTTGCACTATTATGTTCATAGGTAGCATAGGCATGTAATCATTTTGTTCTCCTCTTCTGTTTGCCTCCTTCCATTCTGTCCCCCCATATCCCCTCACTGCTTTCTCTTAATAAAACATTGAACAACCACAATGGGAGTATATCGAACTCCAATGTGATACGTTCAAATAATTAAAAACAAACATCTAAAATATTGGCGCGTTAGAACAATGTGTGGGTAGACAAAAGAGCCCTTGTATGCAAGAAATGAGTGATAAAAACAGGCTGTCAGGCCGAGATGACGAGGCGGACTCAGCTGCGGAGGTTCAGGCAAAAATTTATTTTGAAAACACAGGTTCTTCCGCTGACATGCGGGGATGAAAAAAAGCACAAACAAAAAGCGCTCCAACGGAGGAATGAGTCAGGGTGACTAGAAAGAAAATAAGGTTTCAAACACAAAGCGCTCCAAACGGGAGGTAATGCAAAAACATAAAGCGCTCCACAAGGAGGAAAAATTCAAGCTGGCTAGGATAAAAAGTTACAAACGCAAAGCACTCCAATGGAGGATAATGTACCGAATAACTATGATGCTATGGCGAGAGGCTGACGTGACTGACCTTACATGAAAGACACTTCTGCACAAGACAAGGGGAACTAGGGCATTAAATACACACACAAGGTAATGAGGAACAGGTGGAAACAATAGGTGATTAGATGACAAGAGGAAGGGCAAGTACGCGACTATGAAGAGGGTGAAGCTTTCAAAATAAAACAGGAAGTGACGTGGCATGACAGAACCCCCCCCTTTAGGACCGGCTGCCAGACGGTCCAGGCAGGTCGGGGTGGTCCCTGTGAAAGTCCCTGATCAAGGAGGGGTCCAGGATGAATCGTGAGGGAACCCATTGTCTCTCCTCCGGGCCGTAGCCCACCCAGTCCACTAGGTATTGGAAGCCACGACCTCGGGGCTGCACCGCCAGCAGCCTCTTGACCTGGTAGGCAGGGCCACCGTCGATTTCCAGAGGAGGTGGAGGGGGTGGCACAGGTACCATGGAGCTCTCCACCACAGGGTTGACTTGGCTGACGTGAAAGGTGGGGTGGACCCTCAGGGAGCGTGGAAGACGTAGACGCACTGCTGCCGGGCCTATGACCTTCGAGACTGGATATGGACCCACGAAGCGGGGGGCCAACTTCCGGCAGGTGGCACGGAGGGGAAGGTTTCGGGCGCTTAGCCATACTCGCTGTCCCGCCTGGTAGGCGGGTGCTGGACGTCAGTGGCGGTCTGCGGCCTTCTTCACCCGATCCCCTTGTCGGACGAGGGCTTGTCGAGCTGCTTCCCAGATGCGCCTGCTGCGGCGGACCAAGGCATGGGCCGACGGGACAGAGACCTCACGCTCCTGTGCACTAAACAAAGGCGGATCGTAGCCATGGACGCATTTGAAGGGTGACATACCTGTGGCGGAGGTGGGAAGCGTGTTGTGGGCATATTCGACCCAGACCAGGTGGTTGCTCCATGTGAATGGGTTCTGGGATACCAGACACCGGAGGCCGGTCTCCAACTGTTGGTTGAGGCGCTCGGTCTGGCCGTTGGATTCTGGATGGTATCCCGACGTGAGGCTTGCCTTGGCTCCGATGAGACGGCAGAACTCCTTCCAAAAGCGTGACACAAACTGTGGCCCCCGGTCAGAGACTATGTCCCGGGGGAAGCCATGAATTCGGAAGATCTGTCGTATCATGATTCCTGCAGTGTCCTTAGCAGAGGGTAAGGCTGGCAGGGCTATGAAGTGGGCCATTTTGGAGAACCGGTCGACTACTGTCAGGATCGTGGTGTTTCCCTGGGAGACAGGGAGCCCCGTGACAAAGTCCAAAGATATTTCAGCCCATGGTCTGGAGGGAATCGGGAGAGGTTGAAGGAGGCCCATGCGTGGTCTGGTGCAAGCCTCGACGTACTCCCGGACCTCCGGCTCCATGCCTGGCCACCAGAACCTCCGGGAGATGGCGTGCATGGTGCGCCTGACTCCCGGATGACAGGAAAGCGGCGTGGAGTGGGCCCATTGGATCACCCGGGGGCGTAGGTTAGCCGGGACGAAAAGTAGGTTCTCAGGGCACCCCCGAGGTGTCCGGACCCCCCCTAATGCCTGCTTAACCTCCGTTTCTATTTGCCAAGTTACCGCCCCTACCACACAATTCAGTGGCAGGATGGGTTCAGGTTCCTTGGCTACAGGCTAGGGGTTGTAAAGGCGAGAGAGGGCATCTGCTTTGATGTTCTGGGACCCCGGCCTGTAAGAGATAGAGAAGGAGAATCGGTCAAAAAAGAGCGCCCACCTGGCCTGGCGAGAATTGAGTCTCTTAGCTGTCCTGAGATACTCCAGATTGCGATGATCTGTCCAAACTATGAAGGGTTGCTCCGCCCCCTCGAGCCAATGCCGCCACTCCTCCAGAGCGGTCTTGATGGCGAGAAGTTCTCGGTCGCCCACGTTGTAGTTACGCTCTGCTGGAGACAGGCGGCGGGAGAGGAAGGCACAGGGATGCAACTTCCCATCATGCTCCGCTCGTTGGGACAGTATAGCCCCGATGCCCTCACTGGAGGCGTCGACCTCCACCACGAACTGACGACAGGGATCAGGCATGGTCAGGATGGGGGCTGTGGTGAAGCGGGTCTTCAAGGCCAGGAAAGCCGCTTCAGCTGCAGGGGTCCATTCGAAACGCACCTTGGAGGAAGTAAGAGCGTGGAGAGGGCCTGCAATCTTACTAAAACCGCGGATAAACCGCCTGTAAAAGTTAGCGAACCCGAGGAACTGCTGAAGTTTCTTTCGACAGCCCGGTGTGGGCCAATTAACTATCGTTTCTACTTTAGCAGGGTCCATCTGAACTCCCCCCGGAGTTACAATGAAGCCCAAAAAGGAAATCGTGTCGACATGAAATTCACTTTTTTCAGCTTTAACAAAAAGACTGTTTGCGAGAAGACTCTTTAAAACAGATTCTACATGTTGCTTGTGGGTAGTTATATCCGGGGAGTAAATAAGGATGTCATCTAGATAAACAAAAACGAAACGGTCAAGAAAGTCTCGGAGTACATCGTTGATCAAAGCCTGGAAGAACGCGGGTGCGTTCGTGAGACCGAAGGGCATGACCAGGTATTCATAGTGGCCGTCTGGGGTGTTAAAAGCAGTCTTCCACTCATCCCCCTCCCTGATGCGGACTAGATGGTAGGCGCTGCGCAGGTCTAACTTCGTGAAGACCCTGGCCTTCTGCAATTGGTCGAACACCGAAGACATGAGGGGGAGGGGATAGCGGTTCTTTACGGTAATATTGAGCCGGCGGTAGTCAATACAGGGGCGGAGCGACCCGTCCTTCTTTCCGACAAAAAAGAAACCTGCTCCAGCCGCGGACGAAGAAGGACTGATGAGCCCTGCTTTCAAGGAGGTCTGGATGTATTCGCGCATGGCAGCTTTCTCAGGTCCGGAGATGGGATAGAGGCTCCCCCTAGGGATGGTGGAGCCCGGGACGAGATCAATGGCGCAGTCATAGGGGCCGTGGGGTGGCAGAGCCTGGGCCCGAGCCTTGTCAAAAACCTGGTGCAAATGGTGATAGCACTCTGGGATGGTGCTCAAATCAATATCTGGTTCTGGAGTGATAGAGAGAGAAAACTTATTAATTGCGGTCTCACCAATAACAGGAACTTTGACCCCAGGGTTCTTCTCTACCAGACAACGTCCCTTGCAGTCCGCACCCCACCCCAGTACGGACCCAGAGTTCCAATCTATATGTGGTTGGTGCTCGCGGAGCCATGAGAGGCCTAAAACCAATGTCTGGGCTTGGGCAGAAAACAAATGGAAAGACATTGTCTCAGTGTGTCCTTGGACAGTGACTTCTATAGGCTCGCAAGAGTGGGTGATAGAAAACAGTCTCTCACCATTGAGAGATCTGGCCACCAGGGGTCGTTCTAGAGGGATAGCACGAAGGCCTATGAGATGGCAAACCCCCCAAGGCATCAGACAGTCATCCGCGCCGGAGTCTATCAGGGCAGCGAGTGTACATGACAAAGCTCTGTGCTTTACCTGGACTGTGGTCGTAGAGCGGTGGGTGGGGTTCGCTGGTTGACTGGCATGGCTCGGTCTGGGCCTGCGGGCGGTGCAACCTGCCACAAGGTGTCCCGAACTCCCACAGTAGAAGCATAGCCCCTCTAGTTGTCGGCGCTTGCGTTCCTCAGGGGAGGTGCGTGTGGGACCAAGCTGCATGGGTATGGCATCGTTAGGATCCCTAGGAGGTGAGGCCGGTAGGATGTGGGTGCGGCGAGGTCCTGACTGCACCAGCGACTGGGGAGGTGGCCTCACAGCTTGAATTGGCCGGCTCCTGCTCAACTCCTCAAGGCGATGGTCGGTGCGTATGGCGAGGGCAATGAGGGCGTCCAACCCCTCCGGGAGGTCGAGTGGTACCAGGCGATCCCGGATAGAGTGGGAGAGCCCCTTAAAAAAGGTGTCATAGAGTGCGGTGTGGCACCAGCCGCAACCTGCGGCCAGGGTACGGAACTGAATGGCATAGTCATTGACCGAGGCTTTACCCTGACGCAGGCTGCTGAGCTCTCTTGCTCGATCTCTTTCGGAGCATACTGGGTCGAAAGTGGTCTTTAGGGCATCTATGAATGAGGACAAATTGTGGCACGAACACGAATCACGCTCCCACTCAGCCATGGCCCAGGCTCGGGCCCGTCCCGACATGTGGGACACCATGAAGGCAATACGAGAATGGTCAGTCGTGAACTCATGGGGGGAACAGTCAAAGTGCATACTGCATTCCGTGACGAAAGCTTGGCTAGTACCTGGGTCCCCGCAGAATCGCTCTGGCGGCGCCAATCTTGGTCCTCTTCCAGGAACCAGGGCGGAAGAAGCAGGAGGGGGGCAGGCAGGGGTATTGGAAACTGAAGCCAGTTGTGCTGGGAGCAGCTGGGCTGTGAGCTCCTTCAGCTGATTGTGCATTTGGACCAGCTGTGCAGCCATTGTGGCTTGAAAGTCCTCCTGGCAGGGCCGATTGCTCTCGGATCGTGGCAAAAAAATCGGGAGACTCCGCTGGGTCCATTTCTGGCAGAAGTGTTCTGTCAGGCCGAGATGACGAGGCGGACTCAGCTGCGGAGGTTCAGGCAAAAATTTATTTTGAAAACACAGGTTCTTCCGCTGACATGCGGGGATGAAAAAAAGCACAAACAAAAAGCGCTCCAACGGAGGAATGAGTCAGGGTGACTAGAAAGAAAATAAGGTTTCAAACACAAAGCGCTCCAAACGGGAGGTAATGCAAAAACATAAAGCGCTCCACAAGGAGGAAAAATTCAAGCTGGCTAGGATAAAAAGTTACAAACGCAAAGCACTCCAATGGAGGATAATGTACCGAATAACTATGATGCTATGGCGAGAGGCTGACGTGACTGACCTTACATGAAAGACACTTCTGCACAAGACAAGGGGAACTAGGGCATTAAATACACACACAAGGTAATGAGGAACAGGTGGAAACAATAGGTGATTAGATGACAAGAGGAAGGGCAAGTACGCGACTATGAAGAGGGTGAAGCTTTCAAAATAAAACAGGAAGTGACGTGGCATGACACAGGCTAGTATGCTGACAGTTGACCGAACCACATCACACAAACTCACCATAAGATAACTAATGGACATAACGTTCCAAGATGACGTCGCGCCCAGTAAGCCAGTCGTGATCACTTCAAAAGAATGAACAATTCCGTCAAATGTTGTGACTTCTCTGGATGCCTAGTGCATCCTGCTCGAATTGGACCCTAGGCCCAGTTCTTCCCCTCTGTTTGTATCCTGTTTTGTAGCTCATTCCTTGCTATTTTTTGACTGTTCTCGACTTGGAATAAATTGTCAATGGTTTCAAAAGTTGTTGCTAGTTAGTTTCTTTGTTAAGGTTTTTTTTTTTTTTTTTTTCCAGCTAATCAGTGTTCTCGGAGTCAGTGGTTAGAACATAAACACACTGCATTTGTCTAAGAGGTCAATCGCCAACTTTTTAGATTCACGAAAAAGGACTGTTTTTTGTGAATTGAGTCTTCATGTGAAATGTGTTTGTGGCATTGACAATTGGGGGCTAGTTTTATTACATGTGTTTAGATAACTGCACATTTGGTTGTCTTCCTATAGGTGTTTATTTTCTGTAATTTTCCTTTTTGTGGGAGAAATAAGCTGTAGCCCGAATACTCATGTATGTATTATGAGGATTATTTGCCTTGTGTTGTCATGTCCAGAGCAGGTGCTTGGACTTATATTTAGTTAGCTGAGTGGTGGTGGTGGAGGAGGGTGTTGGTGGGAGTGGACTTGGGAAACCAGCGGACTATAAAGCCTGTGCATTTCTAGGAGTTCAGCAACCTCTCCTGCCAGTGTTCTCCTTTTCTCTTCATCGTAGCCTTCGCTGGTTACTTGGCGAAACATGTCAAAGAATCTCTACCCAATCACTGACCCCACCAAGATGGGGCTAGGGCGCTCCATCGCTGTGCTGACATCTGGAGGAGACGCTCAAGGTAAGCAAAATAAAGTTCCCTGGCAGTTGAACTAAAACAAAAATAGATACACTTGTGTGTGTTTGTGCTCTTGGCATTCATTGAGATTATGTGACAGAATTAAAAAAAAAAAAAAAGTTTCTCTGTTTTACAATTGCAACTGGGAAACACCATCCTCATGACTAAGGAGGATGGACTCTCCCTGTCCACCTCCAGGAAGTGACATCATTGATTTCTTTCATATTCTCACACAATACCTACGCCCACCAATCCTACAATTTGTGTCTTTAGGCTAATTTTAGTGGCTGTGACCTTGCTCCAGCACGATGGTGAGACAGTGCTGCCTTCAGTAGCAGCTGTCCAGTGAAACAAGAGCTGCAGCCTGCCAATTTGTCACAACACAAGCACATGCTGTGGCATTTGACATTACGGGGTATTCAGGTGCAAACCATAGGGCGCGCTATTAACGCGTCCTGTCCTTTTCATGGTGCCTATTCTGGCCTTGTCTGCTGACCTTGTAATGAAAGGTCAGCAAAGGCTTGAGATGATTAGTTCTGCAGCTACACAGCTTTATTGCTACGTATGTGCTGATGCTTTTCTAATGACAAAAGCAGGTAAATATTACTGGTTACCAGAAACCGGACCTCTAAAGTTGAATTCCTTAGTCGAACAATAATTATAAACAAAAAAATTACCAACCAGAGTGTTATATATGTATATTATACATATATATATATGTGGCAGAAAACACTCGGGTGAACTGAAGTTCCTCTCTGAGACCCCCAATTTGGCCAACTTTGGATCAATGACATCATTGTCATTGGAAAGCTTAAAATCTCAATTTTCTGGGGGAAGAAAATTTTTGAACAGGAGGGCATTAAAAAAAAAAAAAAAAAAAAAAACTGCGAAACCCTATTTGGAGGTGAGAGCGTGAAAGAGCAGAATTAAAGACACCATGACTTTAATGAGATATTATCGCGTACTTACCTTGTTTCGATCCAAAAAATCCATGTAGCATGTTTCACTGAGTATCAAGACACTGGATTTTTTTGGGTGAAACATGGTAACATAACAAGGGGTCGCGATTCAGAAATCGCAGACTTTAAGGAGTGGTCGAGATTTTTATATATATATATATATATATATATATATATTTGCCCTTTTAAATGTTGTGTTTCAATTTTTCTTTGACTGGATCGATTATTTAACATATCGGAGAAAATGCGACAGTAACAAAAAAAAACAAAAACAATTAAGCGATAGTTATGAGGCAGATATCCGTGACTTTTTTTGCAGACACAATTTTTTTCATTGTGACGTAATTTGTTTAAAAGTTTAAAATATGCGAGTGAATAATTTTTTTGTCGTTTTTTTTTTTTTAATGAAGTATTAGACATCAATGAATGAGTCTAAGCTAAAACTGACAGCCATTTTGAATAATAAATACAATTAATTACCTTCGTTTTATGGCTGGGTTGAAACAAAAGCGGTTGCGTGACGTCTGTAAACAGGGGTTTCCAGGATAAAACGGACAAATTAAAAATAGTTCGGGGGCCTAATGCGCCATGAATCTGCTATGGCAGCATATACTGCAGACATATTGTTCCATCAAACAAAACTGCTCTTTTGGCTTAAAATACAGCAGGTTATTTTAAAGAGGAGTGCAACAGCACAAACTGCTTTTTCAGTCTTGTCTGTGTTTTCCGCTATACATATACTAGTCCTTCTAAAAAAAAAAAAAAATTGCATATTGTGATAAAGTTCATTATTTTCTGTAATGCACTGATAAGACTTTCATAAGTATATTTCAGATTCATTACACACAACTGAAGTAGTTCAAGCCTTTTATTGTTTTAATATTGATGATTTTGGCAAAAAAGTCAAGAAAAAACAAAAATCCCTATCTCAAAAAATTTCATGAAAAGGTACTCTAAATAAGCTACTAACCTAATCATCTGAATCAACGAATTAACTCAAAACCCCTGCGAAAGACTCCTGAGGCTTTTAAAAACTCCCAGCCTGGTTCATTACTCAAAACCGACTGCTGATCTGACTGCTGTCCAGAAGGCCATCATTGACACCCTCAAGCAAGAGGCTAAGACACAGAAAGAAATTTTCCGAGCGACTAGGCTGTTCCCAGAGTGTTGTATCAAGGCACCTCAGTGGGAAGTCTGTGGGAAGGAAAAAGTGTGGCAGGAAACGCTGCACAATCAGAAGAGGGGACCACACCCTGAGAAAGATTGTGGAGAAGGGCCGATTCCAGACCTTGGGGGACCTGCAGAAACAGTGGACTGAGTCTGGAGTAGAAACATCCAGAGCCGCCGTGCACAGATGTGTGTGAAACAGCGGCAGAAGCGCATTACATGGGCTACAGAGAAGCAGCACTGGATTGTTGCTTAGTGGTCCAAAGTACTTTTTTCAGATGAAAGTAAATTTTGCATGTCATTCGGAAATCAAGGTGCCAGACTTTGGAGGAAGACTGGGGAGAAGGAAATGCCAAAATGCCTGAAGTCCAGTGTCAAGTACCCACAGTCAGTGAAGGTCTGGGGTGCCATGCCAGCTGCTGGTTTTGGTCTATTGTGTTTTATCAAGGGCAAGGTCAATGCAGCTAGCTATCAGAAGATTTTGGAGCACTTCATGCTTCCATCTGCTGGAAAGTTTTATGGAGATGAAGATTTAATTTTTCAGCAGGTTGCACCTACTGAAAAATGGCACCTGCTCACAGTGCCAAAACCACTGGTAAATGGTTCACTGACCATGGCATTACTGTGCTCAATTGGCCTGCCAACTCTCCTGACCTGAACCCCATAGAGAATCTGTGGGATATTGTGAGGAGCAAGTTGAGAGACACCAGACCCAACACTGTGGATGAGCTTAAGACCGCTATCGAAGCTTCCTGGGCCTCCATAACACCTCAGCAGTGCCACAGGCTGATTGCCTTCATGCCACGCCCATTTCAAGCAGTTATTTCTGCAAAATGATTCCCGACCAAGTATTGAGTGCATAGCTGATATAATTAATTGAAGGTTGACTTTTTTTGCATTAAAAAACTTTTTTGTATTGGTCGGATGAAATATGCAAATTTTTTGAGATAGGGATTTTTGTTTTTTTTTGTTCGACTTTTTTGTCAAAATCATCAATATTAAAACAAAAGGCTTGAACTACTTCAGTTGTGTGTAATAATGCTGAAATATATGAAAGTCTAATGTTTATCAGTACATTACAGAAAATAATGAACTTTATCACAATATGCTAATTTTTTTAGAAGGACTAGTATATATATAGAGTTACCGCTTAAAGATAAAATAATAGAATATAAGAAGCATGATTTAGCATTGAGGGCATGAAGCAGATGTTTTCCCGAATAACTTCACTCATGTTGCCTATGTACCGCGTACATTAAAAAAAAAAAAAAAAACTTAAATCTAACGATAACATATCAAATAATGACTTGTTCATCGTTTTGTTCTCGAAAATTATTGTATGATAAAGTTACATAGCCTAACGCTTGACAAATTCTTGTAAAACATTTAGATGTTCAACCTGTAATTTCTTGTTGTGACTAAAATGTATCTGCATCTACTAAAAAAAACTACATTAGTCAGCCGTAATTTCCATGCTGGTCCGCCAAAACACAACAGGGTTATCGAAACTCACTTCATTTAATTCAATAAAGAAAAGCAACAGAATCACTAGCCAAGTCCTAAGTGTTCAATTCACAACATTTATTACCTGTCTCACAAGTGTTCAACGGGCCACCAGCTAAAACGCGGTGACCAACCTCCCAGATGTGAATCTGAATATCATGAGCTTTCTTAGATTATGTGTTGATCAATGTTTTAAGTCATGGAGGTGAGTGGGTAGTGATGGATCATAAATCCAATCTTTTACTTATCCAAATTATCCATCTATTATGTTAACTATTCAAATGCAACGCAAACTATTCAGATCTACTTCATAGACTATACAGCCAGAATTGTCTGCACGTCAAAACGGGCCAACTACACAATGACTACTCCATAAGGCATTTTTCAAAATGAATTGAATTTAGCGACAAGTCTAATTCACAAGTCTCAATACAACGCCATGCTCGATGTTTACAAGACAGCCTCAGATTGAGGATGCAGCATATCCTGAGTTCTGTCAAATCATATGAAATAAGGCTACCACAACAACTAGTAAAAGGAGTAGATAATTGAATACCATTAAAGCCGCTACTAAAACAACAAATATACTGCCATGATACATAGAAATACTATGAATAGCAAAATAACAAGGAGCACTGCTTCATCCAGTACAGCTTCTTTTATTAGCACAACTATTGTATTAGTCATGGTAGTACAACTACTACTGCTGCTGACCATAAATTTATGCATGTCATAAAATCCAACAAAATCTCAATTTGTGTGTGTCAGGCATGAACGCTGCTGTCAGAGCCACAGTCAGAGTAGGTCTCTACACTGGAGCTAAAGTATACTTTGTTCATGAGGTAGGAAACAAGATATTGTAGCAAATATACAGTACTTGAAGGCTGGAAATTAAAAGATTCCAAACTGTCTGCTTCAGGGCTACCAGGGCCTCGTCGATGGAGCAGAAAACATTCGGCCGGCCACATGGGAGAGTGTTTCCATGATGCTTCAGCTGGTGAGTTGATGACACATGTGGATTCATCACTCATGATGTAAAAGAAGCTGGGACAAAAGACATTTGCATCAAGTAAGCTTTGTTGAGTTGCAAGAGTGCTCATCAGATTAATTTTTTTTGGTGTGGCTTTAGGGGGGGACAGTCATCGGCAGTGCACGCTGTAAAGACTTTAGAGCAAGGGAAGGCCGCATGAAAGCAGCCTGCAACCTGGTGAAGCTCGGAATCACCAATCTGTGTGTTATCGGAGGTGACGGCAGCCTGACTGGGGCCAATCAGTTCAGGGCAGAGTGGAGTGGACTGCTTGCTGACCTTCTCCGAGCTGGTAAGGAGACATCGTTTTGCATTCACTCCATCAATGATCTCTTTTTTTTTTTTTTTTTTTTTTTTGAATGAACGATCTCCTCGCTCTGAATTATTGTATTAAACAAGGAAAAAGTCCTTTTTTAAATCACACATAACGGTTTCAAAACAAAAAGTTTTTTTTTCACAAAAAAATTAGGGAAAGGATATAACACTTCTCATTATCATGTCATGTGCATCGTTATGAAACGTTTGCAGGTAAGATAACAGATGAAGAAGCCAAAAAGTCCTCCCACCTAAACATCGTGGGCATGGTGGGATCCATCGATAATGACTTTTGTGGTACCGACATGACCATTGGCACGGACTCTGCCCTGCACCGCATCATCGAGGTGGTTGACGCCATCACCACTACTGCACAAAGGTTAGACACAATGTTAATACTACAATTATTTTATTTCTATTTAAGATTTAGTTATATAGGTAAAATCCCAGCGAGATCCATCTCATTTAGTGTGATGTAGTGAGATCTGTTCATGCAGCAACACAAAAATACAATTATAAATAAACACAAAACGGCTTTAACGTAAACTGATTAATACAGTGCCTTGCAAAAGTATTCGGCCCCCTTGAACCTTGCAACCTTTCGCCACATTTCAGGCTTCAAACATAAAGATATAAAATTTTAATTTTTTGTCAAGAATCAACAACAAGTGGGACACAATCGTGAAGTGGAACAAAATTTATTGGATAATTTAAACTTTTTTAACAAATAAAAAACTGAAAAGTGGGGCGTGCAATATTATTCGGCCCCCTTGCGTTAATACTTTGTAGCCCCACGTTTTGCTCCAATTACAGCTGCAAGTCGCTTGGGGTATGTTTCTATCAGTTTTGCACATCGAGAGACTGACATTCTTGCCCATTCTTCCTTGCAAAACAGCTCGAGCTCAGTGAGGTTGGATGGAGAGTGTTTGTGAACAGCAGTCTTCAGCTCTTTCCACAGATTCTCGATTGGATTCAGGTCTGGACTTTGACTTGGCCATTCTAACACCTGGATACGTTTATTTTTTAACCATTCCATTGTAGATTTGGCTTTATGTTTTGGATCATTGTCCTGTTGGAAGATAAATCTCCGTCCCAGTCTCAGGTCTTGTGCAGATACCAACAGGTTTTCTTCCAGAATGTTCCTGTATTTGGCTGCATCCATCTTCCCGTCAATTTTAACCATCTTCCCTGTCCCTGCTGAAGAAAAGCAGGCCCAAACCATGATGCTGCCACCACCATGTAAGACAGTGGGGATGGTGTGTTCAGGGTGATGAGCTGTGTTGCTTTTACGCCAAACATATCGTTTTGCATTGTGGCCAAAAAGTTCAATTTTGGTTTCATCTGACCAGAGCACCTTCTTCCACATGTTTGGTGTGTCTCCCAGGTGGCTTGTGGCAAACTTTAAACGAGACTTTTTATGGATATCTTTGAGAAATGGCTTTCTTCTTGCCACTCTTCCATAAAGGCCAGATTTGTGCAGTGTACGACTGATTGTTGTCCTATGGACAGACTCTCCCACCTCAGCTGTAGATCTCTGCAGTTCATTCAGAGTGATCATGGGCCTCTTGGCTGCATCTCTGATCAGTTTTCTCCTTGTTTGAGAAGAAAGTTTGGAAGGACGGCCGGGTCTTGGTAGATTTGCAGTGGTCTGATGCTCCTTCCATTTCAATATGATGGCTTGCACAGTGCTCCTTGAGATATTTAAAGCTTGGGAAATCTTTTTGTATCCAAATCCGGCTTTAAACTTCTCCACAACAGTATCTCGGACCTGCCTGGTGTGTTCCTTGGTTTTCATAATGCTCTCTGCACTTTAAACAGAACCCTGAGACTATCACAGAGCAGGTGCATTTATACGGAGACTTGATTACACACAGGTGGATTCTATTTATCATCATCGGTCATTTAGGACAACATTGGATCATTCAGAGATCCTCACTGAACTTCTGCTGCACTGAAAGTAAAGGGGCCGAATAATATTGCACGCCCCACTTTTCAGTTTTTTATTTGTTAAAAAAGTTTAAATTATCCAATAAATGTTGTTCCACTTCACGATTGTGTCCCACTTGTTGTTGATTCTTGACAAAAAAATTAAATTTCATATCTTTATGTTTGAAGCCTGAAATGTGGCGAAAGGTTGCAAGATTCAAGGGGGCCGAATACTTTTGCAAGGCACTGTATCATTACTATTCTGACGATTTACGAATGTGCAGTACAATACTGCAGTTATGGTTACCATTATTTGATTATGTGTATTCGCAGCCACCAGAGGACCTTTATCCTGGAAGTGATGGGCAGACACTGTGGGTCAGTAAATCAAATGTTCATTATTTATTTGTCTGTGTGAGAATACAAATTTTATTCAGAAATTTAATTTCATTGGATCTGAAGCTGACCTCACTAGATATGGGTGCAGGAGGCAAATTGCTGACAAATTTTGAAAAGACCCATAATACGAATAATAACAAAAAAGCCCAAGAACAACCTTGAAGGAAAAGGAGAAGAAGGTGGAAGTACAATTCCATTCAAAGCTCGGGGTCACCCAGAAATTTTTATGTTTTCATTTTTATGTTTTTATGTAATCTTTTTTTTTTTCTTCGAGAAACAAAACTATGCTAATCTTTCAAGAGTTGCATGTTTGTGTCTACCCCTGACTTCAAGGTACTTGGCACTGGTGTCGGCTCTGGCCTGCGGTGCAGACTGGGTGTTCATTCCAGAGATGCCACCAGATGACGGTTGGGAGGAACACTTGTTCAGGAGGCTAGCAGATGTACGACTTTCCCTGCTCGCGGTTCACAGTCCGCTGCTGTCCGTAGGTCACCTTGAATGATGTGTGACACTAACAATAGTTTGTGTTTTCAGCAACGGGCAAGAGGTTCTCGACTGAATGTGATCATTGTTGCTGAGGGTGCGATGTCCCGGGATGGGAAACCCATTTCATCGGACCACATTAAAAAGGCAAGGCCCGCATGGTGAATGTACTACACAGTGTTCCAAATGTGTAGTTTTATTTATTGTGTACAGTTCGATGTAACGTTAACTATAAAAGGCAGTATTAATAAACAAAGAAAAGGGAGGGGTCATTTAAGTAGCGAAATATATCACTAGTGTGATGTATACTACATAACATATCTGTATTAATATCTATCATATATACAGTGGGGCAAATAAGTATTTAGTCAACCACTGATTGTGCAAGTTCTCCCACTTGAAAATATTAGAGAGGCCTGTAATTGTCAACATGGGTAAACCTCAACCATGAGAGACAGAATGTGGGAAAAATAACAAGAAAATCACATTGTTTGATTTTTAAAGAATTTATTTGCAAATCATGATGGAAAATAAGTATTTGGTCAATACCAAAAGTTCATCTCAATACTTTGTTATGTACCCTTTGTTGGCAATAACTGAGGCCAAACGTTTTCTGTAACTCTTCACAAGTTTTTCACACACTGTTGCTGGTATTTTGGCCCATTCCTCCATGCAGATCTCCTCTAAAGCAGTGTTGTTTTGGGGCTGTCGTTGGGCAACACAGACTTTCAACTCCCTCCACAGATTTTCTATGGAGTTGAGATCTGGAGACTGGCTAAGCCACTCCAGGACCTTGAAATGCTTCTTACGAAGCCACTCCTTTGTTGCCCTGGCTGTGTGGTTGGGATCATTGTCATGCTGAAAGACCCAGCCACGTCTCATCTTCAATGCCCTTGCTGATGGAAGGAGATTTTCACTCATATCTCTCAATACATGGCCCCATTCATTCTTTCCTTTACACAGATCAGTCGTCCTGGTCCCTTGGCAGAAAAACAGCCCCAAATTGTGATGTTTCCACCCCCATGCTTCACAGTGGGTATGGTGTTCTTCGGATGCAATTCAGTATTCTTTCTCCTCCAAACACGAGAACCTGTGTTTCTACCAAAAAAACTCTATTTTGGTTTCATCTGACCATAACACATTCTCCCAGTCCTCTTCTGGATCATCCAAATGCTCTCTAGCGAACCGCAGACGGGCCTGGACGTGTACTTGCTTCAGCAGGGGGACACGTCTGGCAGTGTAGGATTTGAGTCCCTGGCGGCGCATTGTGTTACTGATAGTAGCCTTTGTTACTGTGGTCCCAGCTCTCTGTAGGTCATTCACTAGGTCCCCCCGTGTGGTTCTGGGATTTTTGCTCACCGTTCTTGTTATCATTTTGACACTACGGGGTGAGATCTTGCATGGAGCCCCAGATTGAGGGAGATTATCAGTGGTCTTTTATGTCTTCCATTTTCTAATAATTGCTCCCACTGTTGATTTCTTTACACCAAGCGTTTTACCTATTGCAGATTCAGTCTTCCCAGCCTGGTGCAGTTCTACAATTTTGTCTCTGATGTCCTTCGACAGCTCTTTGGTCTTGGCCATAGTGGAGTTTGGAGTGTGACTGACTGATATTGTGGACAGGTGACTTTTATACCGATAATGAGTTAAAACAGGTGCCATTAATACAGGTTACGAGTGGAGCCTCGTTAGACCTCGTTAAAAGTTAGACCTCTTTGACAGCCAGAAGTCTTGCTTGTTTGTAGGTGACCAAATACTTATTTTCCACTCTAATTTTGAAATAAATTCTTTAAAAATCAAACAATGTGATTTTCTGTTTTTTTTCCCCACATTCTGTCTCTCATGGTTGAGGTTTACCCATGTTGACAATTACAGGCCTCTCTCATCTTTTCAAGTAGGAGAACTTGCACAATTGGTGGTTGACTAAATACTTATTTGCCCACTGTATTTTTTTTCCATTATTATTTTGTGCAACAATCTGCAATGAAAATGCCCAGAAAGTCATTTTTCAAGCTACTTTAGTTTAATATGCAGCTGACTGGATCTTATTTGAATATTCTTTGCTCTGATTGACCATCAGTGGCTTTGGTGTGTCAGTGGGAAGCTCGTGAGCACTGGCAATGCATAGTTACTTTGACACATAGCGGAGACGTGGAATACAACTGTATTTCAATGATATAAACATTCATTATTTCACAAGTATACATAAATAAAACATTCAATCACTTCACACTCAAGCTTCAGTGGGGTTCTGTGTACACTTGCACGCAAAGAGGCGTATTTCAGTCAGAAGGCAAGATTTCACTAGGACTTCCTGGTTCCAAAATTCTTGGATATTATTTTAATATTTCTTCCTAAAGAAATCGATCGAGGACCAGGCAAAGAGGCCAACATTGCCTCTCGTGTGGCTAATCGGCAAACAGCGACGAAGGGGTGGAAGTCGTGAGAATAAAAAGTGACAAAGACAGGAACTAGTTGTGCGACAAATTTGTTGTACTAAACCACAGCAAATGCACATGTATAAATTTAAAGTCTGCATTATTTATATACTGTATGCTTGTTTCAGCTCAGTTTAAACCAGGAAGTAGCGACAAGCTTGCCTGCCTCCTCGGCACTCCCGCTTCTAGAGAGCGTGGAGGAAGAATGAAGAGGGCGGGTACTGGCATAATAAGGCACCGTGTAATGTCATATTGTGACCAATTTCAAAACCTACCGTTTGAAGAGTGATTTAACTTGCAAGCGTGATTGAATCAGATTTAAAAAAAACAAAACACCAATAACAACTTGGGCACACTCCCATTTACTGTATCATCTTATGAATGAAACAGTTTAAAATACTGTATTGGAAAATGACTTTAGAGCCTTATTAAGACTCTAGCATTTGGAAGTACGTATTTTGTGGGGAGTTTTCTGGATCTCGGTCGTAGCAATGATACCTAATTAGCATCTGACATTTGACCAGTGTATGGTTTGACTGCATTCATTGGACACACGCACATCACCTTAGAGTGGACAGAATGGCTTGTTTTTTCATAATTTTAATGGCTAATATTTGCTTATCTGTAACATTATTACCGAAACATTTTTATGTTTACCATTTTAATAGGTATTTGTCTGTGAAGCGCCCTTTGTGGGATTATTTTTGTTTTTGGAGCGTGGGGGGGTGATTTAGGTCTATCAATAAGTTTGACTTGTCCAGTTGGCTCAATTTGCAAACCTGTGTTACACTGCATAATAAAGACAGGCAAAAATAATCATTTTTTTTTT
Source organism: Corythoichthys intestinalis (assembly GCF_030265065.1). Lineage (NCBI taxonomy): Eukaryota > Metazoa > Chordata > Actinopteri > Syngnathiformes > Syngnathidae > Corythoichthys > Corythoichthys intestinalis. The sequence continues at coordinate 36,398,536 of NC_080396.1, forward strand.
CATGTTTTGTAGAGTGCACTACTGGTAACACTAATAGATTGATTTATGGTTCTCCAGCTGGTAACTGACAGACTTGGTTTTGATACGCGCACCACTGTTCTTGGACATGTACAGAGGGGAGGGACACCCTCTGCCTTTGACAGAATCTTGGTCAGTACCTCAATCAAACCTCCTTACATTACTCATTTACTGCAATATACAGTATGTACATTCAATGTCTATTGTCGTTATTGGCAGCCATTAAGTTAAAATTGGCACACTTTCTAAATCACCTTTATTCTGTTACCGTGTGTATATTTCTTGCATCCATATTTTTTAGCTAAACTGTACACCTATATACCTTCTGATATGTTGAATTTACCCAGTTTTATCCGGTTGTTGGAAGAGTGAAGACAAACAAAACCACAAATGGATGCCTTAAAATAATAAAGATTGTGACTGTGGTTTTGTATGTTTGTCCCCTCCAGGGCAGCAGAATGGGCGTTGAGGCAGTGATGGCTCTGCTGGAAGCCACACCAGACACCCCGGCCTGTGTGGTCAGCCTGTCTGGCAACCAGGCAGTGAGGCTCCCACTCATGGAGTGTGTTCAAGTGGTATGTTTGCTTATTTATTCTGTGAGGGAAAGGAAAATAAGACAGCTGACTACCAGGCAAGTGCACAATAAAGTTAAAACACTGCATCACAAAACTGCTATAAAGTTAAAATACGCACCCTGTAAGACAACTCATAGACACAAATGGGGAGTTTGAATGTGAAAGGATTTAAAGTGCTCATAGATGTGACTGTAAATCATATTCCCGTTTTTGCTATTTCTGCTTTTCAGACCAAAGATGTGACTGCTGCCATGGCTGAAGGCAGATTCGATGATGCTATCAAGCTTAGAGGAAAGTAAGATGTTCACACCAAATAAATTTATGTTAATATTATTGTTGCTGTTAATCTCAAATACAGTATTAACAACACAGAAACAGAATCGGCCCAAAGAATAATTTTTACTTAACTGCAGGAGCTTTGAAAACAACTGGAACACATACAAGCTGTTGGCCCACATTAACCCTCCAGATGTTAAAGTAAGGACCTAATCTAATTATGTCTAATCGACAAGTGTTGCTGATGGGAAATACTGGTGTACGGAATGCATGCTCAAAATGTCTGTATTTTCTGCAAAATGATCGCACACAGGAAACAAAGAATAAAATCCTGACATTACTATTGTTTTTTTCAATAAAGATGTCAGTTTTTTGGGGGAAAAAACATTTTTGGGCAGAGGGTGTTAAACTGTCATATTTTTTTCAGGGATCATCTCAAATAAAAATCGTATTATTCTAAAGAAACATTTTTTCCCCCAAAGCAATAAAGTTATCTCACGTAATCTTTGCTAAAAAAGTAAAATGACAAAAAGTGGGAAAAGTGCTGTTTTTTTTTTTTTTTTTAAAGAAAATATATTCCTGGAAATTGTATTTTTTCAAGAATGCAACAATAATATCAAGTTGTAATCCTTGAGAAAGCATATTTGTCAAAGAAAAATAGTTTTAAGTGGAAGTCTTTGAGGTTCCTCCACCCCATAAAAATGGTTATACTTTTAATTTTTGAAAAAAAAAAAAAAAAAAAAAAATTCAGCAAATTAATTTGCATTTTTATGAGACTGGAGTTGGATTGAGGAAGTACATTTTTCTAATGCAAAAGTGGAGGTCTATAAATTTCAAGACATTAGAATTTAGAAGAGAAAGTTAAATTACTGCACACTTTGGAATTTTTAAGCTATTGCTCACGCTTTTTACAGGAAGCGCAATTACCATGCAAATGCACAAGTTCACATGCATCTGGCAGCACTGTTCATCACTTCCTGTATATGTAACTGCTTTCAATTCAAGTTACCTATGACTCCCTTGTACCAGAGCAACATCAATGTGGCCATAATAAATATTGGCGCTCCTTGTGCTGGCATGAATGCAGCTGTGCGTGCAGCCGTCAGGATGGGCATCATCCAGGGTCACAACATGCTGGCTGTCCATGACGGCTTTGACGGCCTCGCACACGGACAGGTAGCTGCAGTCGCTTATTGTATACACACCTACTTTGACCTAGCGGCTTCGACCTAGCTTATGTTTAATAACTCTAATCTGCACAATTCTAGTGTTAGTTCAAGTACTGTTTTGTATGTATTGTGACCATTCATGTCCTCTCTCCTACTTCAGATTGAGCCTATCAACTGGACTTCAGTGAGCGGTTGGACTGGTTTGGGAGGCTCAATGTTGGGCACAAAGAGGTAAACACGCACACACACACACATACTATATATATGTATACCGGTATACACATTTTATATATGGTGGAAAACACAGACAAGGCTGAAAAAGCAGTTTCTGCTCTTGCACCCCTCTTTAAAATAAACTGCTGTATTTTAAGCCAAAAGAACTGTTGTGTTTGAAAGAACAATATGTCTATATAGTGCCATAGCAGATTCATGGCGCATTAAGTTCCCGAACTATTTTTAATTTGTCAGTTTTACCATGGAGACCTCCATTTATAGACGTCGCGCAACCGCTTTTGTTTCCACCTAGCCATAAAAAGAAGGTAAGTAATCGTATTTTTTAATTGAAATGTCTGTTACTTTTAGCTTAGATATCATTAATTGATGTCTAATATCTAATTTTAAAAAAACGACTTTAAAAAATTATTCACTCGCATATTTTAAACTTTTAAACAAATTACGTCACAATTAAAAAATTAACGTCTGTGAAAAAGTCAAAGATATCTACCTCATAACTATTGCTTCGTTGTATTTTTTTGTTACTGTTGCATTTTCCCCAATATTTTAGATGATAAATAATCGATCCAAACAAAGAAGAAAAAAAGTTTAAAAGGGTAAATATATGAAAAAGAACATCTCGACCACTCCTTATGTGTGTGTATATATATATACAGTGCCTTGCAAAGATATTCGGCCCCCTTGAACCTTGCAACCTTTCGCCACATTTCAGGCTTCAAACATAAAGATATAAAATTTTAATTTTTTGTCAAGAATCAACAACAAGTGGGACACAATCGTGAAGTGGAACAAAATTTATTGGATAATTTAAACTTTTTTAACAAATAAAAAACTGAAAAGTGGGGCGTGCAATATTATTCGGCCCCCTTGCGTTAATACTTTGTAGCGCCACCTTTTGCTCCAATTACAGCTGCAAGTTGTATGTTTCTATCAGTTTTGCACATCGAGAGACTGACATTCTTGCCCATTCTTCCTTGCAAAACAGCTCGAGCTCAGTGAGGTTGGATGGAGAGTGTTGGTGAACAGCAGTCTTCAGCTCTTTCCACAGATTCTCGATTGGATTCAGGTCTGGACTTTGACTTGGCCATTCTAACACCTGGATACGTTTATTTTTTAACCCTTCCATTGTAGATTTGGCTTTATGTTTTGGATCATTGTCCTGTTGGAAGATAAATCTCCGTCCCAGTCTCAGGTCTTGTGCAGATACCAACAGGTTTTCTTCCAGAATGTTCCTGTATTTGGCTGCATCCATCTTCCCGTCAATTTTAACCATCTTCCTTGTCCCTGCTGAAGAAAAGCAGGCCCAAACCATGATGCTGCCACCACCATGTTTGACAGTGGGGATGGTGTGTTCAGGGTGATGAGCTGTGTTGCTTTTACACCAAACATATCGTTTTGCATTGTGGCCAAAAAGTTCAATTTTGGTTTCATCTGACCAGAGCACCTTCTTCCACATGTTTGGTGTGTCTCCCAGGTGGCTTGTGGCAAACTTTAAACGAGACTTTTTATGGATATCTTTGAGGAATGGCTTTCTTCTTGCCACTCTTCCATAAAGGCCAGATTTGTGCAGTGTACGACTGATTGTTGTCCTATGGACAGACTCTCCCACCTCAGCTGTAGATCTCTGCAGTTCATCCAGATTGATCATGGGCCTCTTGGCTGCATCTCTGATCAGTTTTCTCCTTGTTTGAGAAGAAAGTTTGGAAGGACGGCCGGGTCTTGGTAGATTTGCAGTGGTCTGATGCTCCTTCCATTTCAATATGATGGCTTGCACAGTGCTCCTTGAGATGTTTAAAGCTTGGGAAATCTTTTTGTATCCAAATCCGGCTCTAAACTTCTTCACAACAGTATCTCGGACCTGCCTGGTGTGTTCCTTGGTTTTCATAATGCTCTCTGCACTTTAAACAGAACCCTGAGACTATCACAGAGCAGATGCATTTATACGGAGACTTGATTACACACAGGTGGATTCTATTTATCATCATCGGTCACTTAGGACAACATTGGATCATTCAGAGATCCTCACTGAACTTCTGGAGTGAGTTTGCTGCACTGAAAGTAAAGGGGCCGAATAATATTGCACGCCCCACTTTTCAGTTTTTTATTTGTTAAAAAAGTTTAAATTATCCAATAAATGTTGTTCCACTTCACGATTGTGTCCCACTTGTTGTTGATTCTTGACAAAAAAATTAAATTTCATATCTTTGTTTGAAGCCTGAAATGTGGCGAAAGGTTGCAAGATTCAAGGGGGGCGAATACTTTTGCAAGGCACTGTATATAAGTAAAAAAAATACTAGCTGTGATGATAGTGTTAATACTGTAGGTTAACTTTTCTTGTCTTGCATTGAGTGGCAAGACAAAAAGCAAAATAAACTTGTGGACTTAATCCTTTAGAATAATTCATGCTATCTCCTCCTCAAGTTCAGTTTGACTAACTTCAAGTTTGGTAAACTCCAAATTGATTCCCACATTATGTGTGATTTCTGTATAAGTAATCAATGTTAAATTCCTATTTTTTCACCATCTGTCATAATGCATGTCATGTTGATTTCTTCTGTTCACCCACCCAAAAAAGAACACTTCCAGGTAAACTGATGGAGGAAATAAGCCAGAAAATTGCTAAATTTAACATCCACGCCTTGGTCATCATCGGAGGATTTGAGGTAGGATTTTGCTATTGTTTTCAGTGATACCACATAATTTTCCAGATAAAAAGAACCACAGCTGCTGATAACAAGATAAAAAAAAATAACAACAGCAGCCAATCTGGTGGTGGTGTTGAATGAGTTCATATTTAGTGAAGGAGAGCAGGTCAAATTTATCCAAGTGATCTTACAAGGAGTTTTAAAAGACGATGGTTGTATTAGTAATTGTTACTTAACAATGGGACTGCACTGGGTTATGTGTCTCACAGGCCTACGTGGGAGGCCTGGAGATGGTTCAGGCCCGAGAGAAGTACGAGGAAATGTGCATCCCCATGGTTGTAATCCCTGCCACAGTCTCCAACAATGTCCCTGGCTCTGACTTCAGCATTGGGGCGGACACTGCTCTGAACACTATCACCTCTGTTAGTAGCTGGACTAGCGCTATCCACATACAAAAGTATGCTCACACGCTTCTCTTTTGTTGCAGACGTGCGACAGAATCAAGCAGTCGGCAGCAGGGACCAAACGTCGTGTGTTCCTTGTCGAGACGATGGGCGGATACTGCGGCTACTTAGCCACAATGGCTGGACTAGCAGCCGGGGCAGACGCTGCATACATATTTGAGGAGAAATTTAACATTAAAGACTTGGAGGTGAGCATGTGATGGTGGAGAAAGCCTAGAAAGCATAGATTGGATTGTGGATGATTACCATGCTGTTTGTCGCCAGAGGAATGTTGAGCATCTTGTGGAGAAGATGAAGACAACAGTCAAGAGAGGCTTGATTCTCAGGTAGAACAGATAGGAGCGGGAAGGGATCATTATTACTTTTTATGAACTGTATTGACCCTACCTTTAAAATTATAACACAATTACATATTCATGATTTAATGCTGCAATCCAATTAATTGTCCTGTTTTTTTCTCATGTACCTGACTTGGTCCCCGGGAGGAACTATAGTAAAGTCATGTAGACACAAATGAAGACAAATAGTACACCTTCTACTACATAAGTAGCAAGTGACTGTTAAACACGCGGATATTGGTATTATTTCATATACATCGGATCAAAATACCTGTCAGTATTGTCAAGTTTGTCATTTAAATGTGTGGCTTCACCGATATCCATTGCTTTTAAAACTGCAAATATCAACGCTAACTCTAAGCAAGTCAATGGCGTTTAACATTGATTAAGCTAAATTGGATGTCCAAGTAGCTTTCAAGAATGCATACAGTATATGAAGTAACGATATTACTGTACAAAGTGGATGAAAAGAAATTACAGGGTCCTCTTTTAATAGCGGTAAGGTAATATACTACAGTATAAATGATAGCACATTATATTGTAGGATAGATGCGTAACTATACCTGGAAAGTGGCAGTTTTGGCAAAAGATGACAAACTCATACTTTTGAATTTCCCCAAAATGAGCCTCAATGGGCAGCAGATGTACTTAACGGCTATGCAACAGTCTAATTCTATTGTGGGTGGATCATGGCGGAAAGTTTGTTGATCATAATCCATCATGATTTCTTTCTGTACAAATGAACAATGCCATTGTGGTTCTTCCTTCTGCAGGAATGAGAACTCAAATGCAAACTATACCACAGATTTCATCTTCAACTTGTACTCTGAGGAAGGTAAAGGCGTCTTTGACTGTCGCAAAAATGTGCTCGGACACATGCAACAGGTAGGTTTGCTGGGTCCAAGAGTTCACTGACCTTTATGCATGTGCACCTGACCACCTTTCTGTCCCACTGAAGGGTGGCACTCCAACACCTTTTGACAGGAATTTTGGTACAAAGATGGGCGCCAAGTCTGTCCTATGGCTGACTGAGAAGTTGAAAGAATGCTACAGACACGGTGAGGTTGTCTCTTTTAACAAGCATGAGTGTGCTTCAGTACACTACAGGCTGAAAGCTGTGGTATCACTAATTATGCTTACGACAACTGTATGTACCACAGAAGTGGCTAGGAATACCTGAGTAATGTGCAAATGAACAGTGAAAAGCGATGTGGAAATTTCGAGCACTTCTAGAGCACACATGCCTTCTACTTCAATTCAATTTAATTTAATTTATTCACACATTTATATTTACAAAGTGTACATCATATCATAATGCTGAGCTAGGATCATGTCGGTCAGGTCTTCTTAAGAAGCTTGGTCCGCAATTCATCAATCAGCTCCAAAAAAAAAAAAAAAAAAAAATCACTAATCGGGCTCCCAAGATCGATGCGTACACATCCCATGAATATACCCACCAAATTTCATTTTGACCCACCCATTCACGAATAATGAAGGAGTAGCAATCTGAATTCCGCAATTAATTATTGTAATTATCAGTCCTAAGTAAAAAGGAAAATAGGATCTATGTGTATACAAGCTGAGAATTTCATTCTAACCAAGGGCGTAGATTTGGTCTCAATATTGTTAGGGACGATATAACAGCATAACCTGCATGTACACTTTTTACTGGGGACGGGACATTAATAAGATCAAACAGATTGGGTAAAAAGGGGTCAGCCAGGCTACACTTCTCACGAATATGAACCTAATTAATTGATAGGCTAAATGATTAATGCAAAGTAAATCTGTATAGACTTATACTAACTTACACATTGCAAATTTATAACGTCTTAATCTGATATTTTTTCTTACATCTAGTCGAATTGTTTTATCCATCTTGTTTTGACTGTTAAAGGCTAGTTAACAGATTAATGCGTCAGAATGTTCCATTAACTTTAAGTAAATATTACTATATGGTCCTAGAAAGCCGACACATCTAAAGGTTGGTCATTTTTCACCTAAATCTAGAAAAAAATGATTTCAAATAATGTTTTGAACAATATCTTTTCTTGAATTAACCCATTTCTGACAAGATTTTAAAGAAATAAATGTACAAACATTTTGCTTAGAATAAGTCTGTTTAGCTTTTTTTTTCAGCTAGCTACTTTTCTTATTTCAAGGAATCTAAGTAAAATTTACTTGAATCAATGGCAGATAATTTCACTCATTTCTAGTAAATTTACACAGAAAACAAGGGAATTTGTTTGTTTTTTTCTTCCAGTTTTAAGATGGTGGGTTTTTGCAGCGCATATGTATTGGTTCACGTGTTATACCGTTCGATTCAAACATTTGTTTTCAAAAACTACTCAAGACACATTTTTAAAACTTCCAGAATAAATTTCTGGGTTTTATTAGCAAATTTAAACTGCAATATTTGAACACAAATCATATTAACATACACAAGAAACTTCTTAATATTCTCTTAACAATCCAGGAATGCAAAAACAAATAATAATAATAAACATTTGCCTTAAGACCCATAAAAATTGTCTGTCTAAATAAATTAAATGTCACAAAAAACCTCTTAGTCAGGGAATAACAAAAATAAAAATGGAGCCCTCCGTCAGGTAAAACACTACTGCTTTTGTCCACTAGCACAGCCAAACTCAACAAAATAATGAAAGCTCCTTTAGGCTCCTTGAAGATCACATAAATAAACATTAAATTGAAAACTGGGGAGAAGGGGGTAAACCTTGGCTCACTACATTTCTTACAGTTTAATTAACACTAACAGTAGAAAACATACAGGAGTATATTTCTCTAAAAGCAGCTTCTTCCTCGAGTTTAAGAAATTCACACAGATTAATGTTATGCTAACTCTGATGCAGGTCGGACTTTCATGGGAACATTAGTGGTGTGTTCCCCACCTCCACAACATTGACAACGACTTTTTGCATTACTTACAGGGGCTGCTGCTGGTGGAAAAAAATGTTTTAATATCCATCGTCTTTGAAGGGGGCGGAATATTGTATTTGTTGGGCGGGGGTCAAGTCATCAGCCAATCAAACGTGTGTTGGAGGGAAAAAAATGGACTGGCACATTCAGCAAGTGAAAAGGGGTCAATGTAAATCTGAACATAATGAAAATAATTCACTTAATAATGTTATGGTCTATTCTATCCTTACAACATATAGGGGAAGACGATCTAAGAAGGTAGGTATAGGTCATTTAGAAGATCTAAATTACCATATATAACTGAAGTCATTGTATAATGCAAATAAGGTTGCTTAAAAGTTGGTCAGGACAATTTGAGCATCCTGAAAAGTTGATAGTGTTATGTCCCTATACAGTCTCTATGCAAACCTACGCCCTTGATTCTAACCGTCCACAAATAACGGAGAACTAGCAATTTTAGTTGGTGTCTTCCCCAAGAAGAACGAACCAAGCAAGTTTTTGAGACCTTCCTGCGGTTTCATGATCGTTTGAGGATAGATTTTAGCTCTACTTTGATGTGGTGCATTTTACACACAACTGAAGTTAACGCTTCTGTGGTCCTTATAGGTCGCATCTTTGCCAATACACCAAACTCTGCCTGTGTGCTGGGCATGAAAAAGAGGGCACTCACCTTCCAGCCACTCGCTGAACTTAAAGAGGACACAGACTTTGAGTATGATGTTCACACTGACAACACAACGCATGAATGAGTATTGTGGAGTATTCTAGGCTAAATTCTCCACCTGTCCCACCCCTATTTGTTTCAGGCACCGCATTCCAAAGTCACAGTGGTGGTTGAAGATACGGCCCATCATGAAGATCCTGGCCAAGTACGACATCAAATTGGATACATCGGAACATGCTGACATGGAGCATGTTATCAAGAAAAGGGGCCCCTTTAGCACCTGATAGATGAAAACACAAAGAGTCTTTGTATTGTTAAGCATGTTCATGTATATATTCAGAAAAAAATATAAAGGGAAAGATTGAAACACTTTTAAGTGTGTGGTTATTTTCTAACTAACCGTATCGTGGCAGTTGAAAGTACTTAGTAAGGTTGACCATCCTCCCAGTAGGAACTAAAATCAAGTGTTTTCTATAACTGGAAATGTCTTAGTCGAATTGTTCTTTTATTCCAGACAATACAACAACACAGAAGGATACTTGAGCATGCCACAGCATTTTCAGGGGTTTTCAAATCAGGACATTTCTTCAGCGACTTTAAAGAGCATATGACACGAGAAAAAAAAGTCTTAAATGGCATTATTATGTGAATTAGAATCATATTTTGAGACGATTCGACTATATACAACAATTTAGCAAAGCACAGATGTTGAGAAATTAGTCTTTTAATCTGCCGGTTAGCCACGCCTACCATTATAAGGCTTTAGCTTCCCCAACAGGTGGATGACGTCAGCGGTAGACTGGGCTCATCGGTTTTACTATTCAGCCCATTGAGGGGGAATTATTCAGAATGAGGAAAACGCGACGAAGAGAGCCGCAAAATGTCCTTGTTTCAGTCTCTCTACTCCAATATTTTTACAGGATATTCTTTTTATCCAAGTATTTTTCCCCAATAGCTATATAAATGGCTTGAGAAGGACCAGTCAGCCCGTCGAGGGGGAACTATTCACAACGAGGAAAACGCGACGAAGAGAGCGGCAAAATGTCATTGTTTCTGTCTCTTTACTTCAATATTTTTACAGGATATTCTTTTTATCCAAGTATTTTCCCCAATAGCTATATAAATGGCATGGTCATGACAAATAACAGTCTTGTGCTGAATGGAATAAGAAATAATAAAAATGCATTTATTCAGGACGACATGGCAAAATTACTCCATAATGGTCAAAACTGTCGACTTCACCTTTACTGTCGCACCTCCCGAACGATATTTTATGACACCTAAATCGGACATATGTCATTTCGCTTCCCCGGCTTCGGAGAATGTAAACAAACCAGAAGGCGTGACAGCTAGCCGACATGCTAACCCGAACCGAGTGATGTTTCAAAGTCTTCGAAGCGGAAAATCACACATAACCATCCTGGATTATTTGACATGACGACTGGGTTGTCGATTGTCTTTGCGGATCGGCAAACCGCCCGGCGGAGAGCAATTTACAGTTCGTTCCCCGGAGGAGGGTGGCTGGAGTTGTTGTGCAGCTAACGTGCTGCTGCTAATGAGCATTAGGAGAGCTTTTTACATGCCTATCAATGATCAAATGTAAGTAGTCCTTCATTTGAAGGAAGTTTGTAGTGTTTACTTTGTAATCGCTGTATTCGTATTTGACATAATACAAAACAAGATGTTTACTCACTTCCTCGTAAGTCCAATGGTTCCACAGTAAATATCCATGGTGAATGGGAACCTTTTGAAACTCCAAAAAGGCGCATACGCCTCTCCCTCATACAGAATGATTTTTCTGCAGCCGTTTGGCTGGCGTGATGCGAAAAATAAACGTATTAATCCGCAAAATCAGCTGAATGCTTCGTCCTCATACACAACAGTACACTGTAGCGTGAAGAGGACGTCTTCTACCGTACACGTCACAGCGCCCTCCTCCTCAATGCAAGACCGAAGCCGGAAGTCACTCATTTTCATGGCGCGGGATTAAAAAAACTAAATAAAAATAGCGATCGCTTCCACACACATCCAAGCGGCCCATATCATTCAGGGGCATAAAATACCGCGTGTATTATGAAATAAACATGCTTTTTCGTGTCACAGGCACTTTAAAAGCATCATTCTGTCTGCTTAAGCCATTTGGAAGTCTCGCACCATCAGTGGCAACGAAGCATGAACATATACATTCATCCTCCAAATTCAAATGAATTGGACACCTATCATTGTCAATATCAGGCAATGAGTTAATTTAGGTTGCTCTCAGTCGCTTTATCGTGAGGGGTAACAGGATGCACAATCATGCAAGAGTTGCAATTGCCCATAACAAACCAAGCAAGTTTACACATAAACACATATATTTTTAGATCACATGAAGGAAGGCTCAAGTTCTTGATTGCTTTGTTCTTTTCAAGAAACTTAAATTGACACTCTGTGGCAAAATCAGAGAGGATCGAAGAAGATACATTGTTGGGGTATGAACACGTCTTTACTTCATGAAAGCCAACAGGAGGATGGCTCCCAAAAAACATCACACACACACACACACACACACACACACACACACACACACACACACACAAGAAAGACGGGCAACTATCATTCCATCTATTTCCAGCTCCTCGGTGAGAGGCCTCCTTGGTCCTAGTGTGTGCCACAACTCCTGTTATTTGCAGACGGATCAGAATGAAATTTGGTAGGTATGTTCTATGATTGTAGACGCATTAAACCACGGAACTTTGTTTCTATTTTTTGGTCTCTTATTTTGTTCTGATTAATTACATTATTTGCGGATTTATGGTTGCCTGTAGGTTCCAAGTTTAGCGAGAGGGAGCCGGATGGCCGTAGTTCATTTTGAACTTGTTTCTTTATGAAAGTACTGGAACTATAGTATTTCATGTCGATATCTGAGAGGAAAATTAAACCATAACTTTGAACGTGTGCTCCTGCTGTCTTTGTTATTTAACTCATTGCTTTTTAATTGGTCTATAATTCTTTCTTTTGTTTGCTTTATGTGAATGTTTGTTTTCTTCCCTTAATATTTTTCGAAGTAATTTTGGCATGGTCAATAAAGAGGTTATAATGACGATTTGCCAAATCTTGCGCCTGACATTTTTTTTAACTTACATTTTTCTTCCAGCTGCCACATTGCCACTGCTTCATTCGAGTATCTTTTAATAAATGCAGGGAAACATTGCACAAACTCATAGAGGTCGTTTGCCAGTGAAGTTGCAAAAGTGAAACCGGAAACGGAAGTGTTTTTCGCAGAGGTCACTGAGAACTCGCGCGGTGGTTGCTGGGACGTCGGCGGACTGTGCCTGCGCCAAGCGAAGGTGCGTGTCCCCAGTGTCCGCTCTGGTGGCTCGGTCGGGAATACACGTTGAGCGGCGTGTCGTATGACAAAGTGACCGAGGACGCTGCGCCGCGCGAGGAGTCATGGTTGCACTTTGTGGCTTTTATTAGTTAGCATCACTGCACGGGCTCCGAGTTTGACTCGTCGAGCTAGCTGACGGTAGCCCGCTTCATTGATTCGCAGCACGCTAGGTGCCGAGCATACCGGCTATTAGCGAGCCTGCTAAGTAAGCTATTTTCCAAGCGCCGAGTAGGGGGACCGACTACCCGGCGGACCGGTGAACACGGCCGGCAGAGGAGGCGGGCGCCAGGCAGGCCGGCCGGCGGGGTCGGGAGAACGCGACGGGGTGGAAGTGTGTCAGGAGCGGCTGATGAGTTCAGACCAGAGCGGAGAGCCGCCGCTGCTGCAGGAGGAGGCTGACCCCGGACCGAAGACCGGTGGGGAGGACGAGCCTCCGCCGACGAACGACGACGGAGGCTCCGGCGGCATGGTGAGTGAGGCCCGATGGCCAAGCACGTATTTCGCTACGACGCGACCACCAACGGCGTATTAATGATCCAAATCAGCTCCTTGTCAATGTTAAGTCAAAGCACACTTTATTCCACTGTATCGCTACGTAGTTTCTCATCGCGACAGACAGCTAGCTTAACGTTAGCTGCCCACCGGGAAGCTCATTAAGTCGTTTGCTGACTAATCATTAGCTAATAAGTTAGGAAGCTGCCTTGTCTGGATGAGAAACGGTTTTAATTTGGCGTCCGGGGGCTGGAGCCAGAGCTTTCGCACTCTGCGCGTCTCTCTCCTCTTATTATTTGATGTGTATCAAGTGAAGTTTGACGTTCATTCCCCCCGACCGTTGCCGTTAGCCGAATTGGTTGTCCTGCGGCTAAAGCTAGGCTAGCTCGCCGCTGTGACATGCGTCGCGAGGAGCCGGCCTACCGCCTGCGCAGTAGTCAGCTGACTCCACTCGGCTACCCGGGCACAGAGACACGCTTTGTCACTCGCGGGCGCGTTTGGGGACGACTACATCGATAAAGTGGCGAAATGGCGTCCAGGGTAGGGAGGCGGTTTCTTGGGACCAGCTGTTCTTGTCAGGCTGCGAAGGCTGTGTGGGGGGGCAGGGACCTCTAGTTGCAGGTGGTGGCTGACATTGTCATAAGGAAATAGAACAGTGCAAGACATTTTGATTAACTGTCAGTATATTTCAGGGTCATTTTTGTCAAAGTGACGCGTTTGCGTGATATTGTCCATTTTTGGGATAATACCACATTAAGGTGATTGTTGCGATTACTGTATTCATAAAAGATTCATTTAAGGATAGAGCGCCTACAATGCATCACCGTATTTCGTCCTGTACCGGGACTAAACAGGGACCCTCCAGCTAAGATGGCCTGTTTTTACTAATAATGTGTATAATGATGTATAAAAATAATATAATAATAGTGTAACTAATATGTTGACTACAAGACACTACTTCTGAATCCAGAGGTTTACATTCCAGCGTGGTTTATTTGTGGATTTTTGCCTCTAGGTGTAACTATCCCATAGTACAATGTGGAAACCAGCGGGTTATAGTCTAGTGTGGCTTTACATTCAAACAAATACAATATAATTTAAAAAATGGTTTTATTAGGCCTGTCACGGTAACAAATTTCAGTAGGCGATATATTGTCTCATAATTATTGCCGATATGCAATATTATTGCCTGTTTTTTCCTATTCAACCACGGATATAGTGACAATACATCCTAGTCACCAATTCAAATGCAATACATTGTTATTCTTAAATAAAACACAAACTATATTAAATTTAAAAATATTTAAAAAAAACAATGCATAATGAGTCATTTTAAAGCTAGTTAGGTGCAGAAAATGAAATAGGTAAGAAACCCAATGTCATTTTTGTTGTCTACCAATTAAAGCCCATTAAAAGTCTTAATTTGATCTAAAATGACACATCTTTTCCTGCAAAGTGTGCATGCAACAACTTTGAAGCCAAATTAGTATCATTTATTACATCACATTATCATTGCCTATCAGATTTTTCATAATGTGTGTCGTTTTAAATGTATTCTTAGTGCAGAATCTAGTGTAGAATAACGTGCTTTAATTTTGAAATGTCCACCGGATGTATGTTTGCTAAGCCACTAACTCTAAGCTTCACACTTAGTAAAAAGAAAGAAAAACAAAGTGCACTTCGCTTTCATTATGCATGTGGTATCAGTAATAGATTTTTTCGTGTTTGTTTGCATTGCTTGCAAATTCTTTAATCCAGCGAGTTTTCATGTTTGAAGTGTCACCTTTTAACCGCAATTTGGGTTGTGGAGAAGACTGCCAATGTTTTATAGCAGGCTATTGTGGTTAGTACATTGTCTTTTTTCAATTAGCCTCAATGTAGCAATGCTAACGTTTTACAATGTTTAACATAGAAGTGTTTCCCTTTTTTGTATGTCTGAACTTTAATTCTACGGCGTGTCTGTGGCCAATAAACATCTGTGAAAGCTACTGGAGTCTCATATGCAATCAACACACACGTTTGCCGAGTGCACGCAGCACACGCACGGACAAATGTATGAATGCACGCACGCGGCGATAAATCGCAGCCGGAAAATTACCACCCTCATTTTTATTTACCGTGCGATAATTTGACGTATTGCATATCGCGACAGGCTTATTTTTTATGTAAAACTTTGGTTGGTGTGACTTGGTCCTTTTTCTCTGGAAAATTCATATTGGCATTCATTCAATCCATTTTGATGAATACTCAAATCATGATTCATCCCTAAAATACCCACTTCTCATCACCCAAATAGGCGCGACGCCACTGCTTTTGGGGTCCAGTGGTGTGATGTCAGTGTAGTCACTGGAAATCATTTTCAAGTTGTAAAAGATGTAACTAACGTTTCTTATAATGTCCGAAAACTGCAATCGATAATCACCAAAAATCCCTACTGAATGATAGCCACATAAAACTCAACAGTAAGAATTAACTAAAAGAGAATTATGAAATGAGGAAGTCAGCAAATGCACTCAGAGGACACTCACACACAGTTTCTTGGCTGTGCTGGGCATAGAGTACCAACTTGGTTATTTTCAGATTGACATGAGTATGAGTACAGATGTGGACATGAATTTAAGTGACAATTGTTCATGTTCTTCGGACTCTAGCTGCCATTAATACTATACAATGTACTAGAACTCTCTTAAAACTGTCTTCTTTGGAAAAGAACTCCGGTATTAGACCTGAGTCAGAGATTTTGTATTCCGAATCTCCCGTTAACAAATTAAAAGCCCAATCCATCAGCATAAAAATGCAAGTCTTTCTACTTTTCTTTATTGTTTGAACGTCAAGTCTGCCTTTCTAACTGCCTTTAGGAAGGGCAAGACGTGAACCTCAAAGGTGCTTTTTATTTATCGGTATTGCAGTCTGCTTGAGTGTTTATAACTCCAAATTCTGAATAAAGTACTTCATCTTAAAAGTGGAAGTCTTTGAAATGTGCTCTGACGGTCCAATCGTTTTTACTCAAGAAGCCCAGTTTTCACGACAGTTTTAGCGTGTTGCTACTACACCCATTCACAATGCATCTGTCAGGCATGTTTACGTAAATGTTCCAAATTAGTTCAGAAAAAAAACACAGGACTTGGCACAATAGTAATCAATAGTACTGTAAATACTGCAGTTGTCTCCTTCATTGATGCCGTCAGGCTGATTTGTCAATAAAGCAGTCATCGCCTTAAAATGGGTATCCCAGAATGTGTTGAAGTCGTCACAACCCACCCTTAAATTGCTACAAAATTTTTTGGAGGGGGGTGAATTTAGTGCCGACGTAATGTTTGCATACATGCCGACTAAATAAGATTCAATGTTCAGCCCAGTCAAGGGATCCTTGAACTCACTGACTGCCATTGCTGAGTTGAAAAGAAAAAACCTACAGCGCTGGCAGATTTAGAGCATTTTGAGTTATCTTTCAAGGCCCTCGGAATTTGGTTTTATAACTGTTTGACTATGTAAACACAAGGCTGGCAAATGAAAGATTACGTGGACGCCTTCATCAGAAAATAAGTTTCTCTACATTACTGTGCTTTTTAATCAACTTTAGCTTAACACAGGTTGCTGTCACCCAACAACACAGGAGGAAAAAACTTGTGGGGAACAAAACTGTTTAGGAAGTTGTTCAGAATGTTGATAAAACAAGTTATACAAATATTGTTGCTGTAACTGAATAATTTTCTCATTTGTTTAACATTACTTCTCCTAGATGTCAAACAAGTCTGGATAACAAATTCATAACCCTTCAGAGACTAAGCCTTCACCGTGATGTTCCTCATCTCCAGTTTTTGCTGTAATTTCTTCTATCACCATGACTCAGCAGGGTGTGCTTGCTAGTTTTTGGGACAGCTGAATGAGTCCTTAACAATGTGTTCGCCCACTTTTGGTTGTGTGACTATTGATTGTCAAAATCCTTGATCAGATAATGTAGCGGCAGCACATTTAAATTACGATTAGGGTTATTGAACAATGGTAGCCAAAATCGTGATTACAAATAAAATAAGTGTGCTGCCACAAAGACTTGAAAGACCATTTCCAATGAAACTTTGAATTTCTTTCTAATACAACCTCTTAGTTGCTAATGTTTTCATTAACTTGAAAGACCCTAATAAACATGCATTGTTCTGTTTTTTTTTTTTTTTTTGAAGATGTAAATGTTTAATGAAACTTTTGAAAATCTCTTCTAGGGGCGAGAATTGGACTGTGAAGCTGCTCATGAGTAATTTGTTCCTCAGTTGTCTGTTATAGCTTGTGCCCCTTTTTATATAAACCTGATATGAAAACAAAATGCAACAAACCTGGAATCACAGGCTCTCTAAACACTCATTTTATTCAAACCCCCCCCCCCCCCCCCCCCAATTGAATTTTCTACTTATGAACTATAAACACACACATGCCCACATACATACAACATTTTTTTTCTACTTAAAGGTCACCTCAAAGGGCACAAGTTTGAATCCGAATGCTAAGGTGTGGCAGGAGATGCCTGTGACCTCAAGTGAGGCGGTGGCAAACAGTCCCCATTGGCCCCCTTCGGACCTCAGCGATGGTGAGTTTAGGATTGATGGGAAGCAAAACTATCTATTAAATCTTTATGTAATTTCCCAGCATTGTTTTCAACTAAATCAATGGCACTCATTGCTTTCCAGACTTTGTCTGGTCGACAATAATGTTTGGTTTAGGAATTTTTCTGTGTAAAAGCTATTTGCAATTTGAAATTTTTTCCTTATCTAGTGCCACAGTCACTTATGAGACTCGGTAGCGACAACGGGACTTAAAATAGGGATGTCCCGATCGGATATTTTTGCACCCGATTCAGAGTCAACTGATTTTGACAATCTGCCGATACAGAGGCCCGATCCGATACCGAAAAAGTCTTTTTGTACAGAAGTTCCAAACATGTTACAGTACTGTATTGTTTACACTACTTCCTCTTCCGCTTTTTCTGGGAGTGTTGCCGGTATAAAACTTAGAATATTTTTGTTTCCTTTGGCAATGCCATTGTATTTCTGGATTATTTGATTACTTTTCAGCACTGAAACACCCCTCACCCCCATTTTTTTGTTGTAAAAATTAAAAACCCTGAAAAATCACCCAATTGGGCCGATTTGCGATCACATGTTCGGATCGGGGACATCCCTGATTTAAAATGCTTAGTTGAGGCATCAGTTACACTTGTTTTTCTGTATGTGACGCTTTCCAGGTTATGAAGAGCCATCAAGTGCTGGTTACAAACCGTACAATATGGGATTCCCAGGCTCAGATGAAAGCAGCAGCCCAGCAAAAGCGGAGATAGCGGTCAATGGAATGGACCCTCCAGAATTGGCCTTTTCCGCTGATAAGCTCTCCACCGCAGGAACCTCAGGTTTGACGACTACCGCACATCAGGGGTATCAAGGGTACGACCCGCGGGGTTGTTCGTCCTGACAGGCACGTTTTAGTCCACTACAAGTTGAGGACAGCTGTATTTTCATTCTGGAAAGTTCCCATGTTAATTTGCAGAGTGTGATAATTCAAGTAGATGTCAAGATGGATTTGGAAATATATGGCATTTAAAATCGTTTTGACATCATATGTTCTTTTATGGGGTTAAGATTAAGTGATAGTGGATGAATGGAGCAATTTGTATTATAACTGATCCTTGAGATCTTTAAGTCTTACATATATAACTTTGTAAATGAAAACACTGATTCGTAGTATTTGTAATAATGCAATATGAATATTTACAGGAATATTTTAAGTCAGTGATGGTCTACTGGTACAGTCACCTGACTTTAGCGCGGGATACTTGGGATCGATTCCCACTTAGAGAGTGTGTTTGTGATTGCAAATGGTTGGTTGTCTCTGTGTGTGCCCTACGACTGACTGGCAACCAGTTTAGGGTGTAGTCTACTTTTTGCCCGAAGTCAGCTGGGACTGGCTCCAGCACCCTGCGACCCTTGATGATGTTAAGTGGTGTTGAGAATGGATGTATGGATGAATATTGTACATGTGGGGTTGGGCATCAATGGGATCCGGGACTAACACTCTGGTTCTCCTGGAACTGTTCGAATTTTTTTATTTCAATTCCAAGTTTCGATGCCCTGACCTCCGCCCGGAACAAATAGCTGCCGAACACCACGAAGGAGAAGCCACATGAAGAGCAGCTCTGTTATGAGCAAATCAAATGAAGAGGCTAATTTAGCCTAGCACAAAAACGTGTTGCTTCGTTTCACATAAATGACAACAAACAGAATAGACACCGAAATGATATCAGACCCCCTGTAAAAACGTGCAAACTTACAGATTTTGTTTTATTAAGGGTTCCCAACGATGTGTAGTGCAGAGGAGGTGTGTAGCGTCTGTACACCTCAACGATTCTTTTCCAACTAAAGCAGGGGTCGGCAACCCAAAATGTTGAAAGAGCCATATTGGACATAAAAAACAAAATACAAATGTCTCCAGCCGCAAAAAAATTAAAAGCCTTAAATAAGCCTAATAATGAAGGCAACACATGCCATATGTCTCTTTATTAGCTATATTAGCCTATTATCAAAATGATTAAGTCAGCTAAAAATAAATAATGAGCCTTCATGATTAAATTTTTATTTTCCCTGCAGTGCATCCAACGCACCACGTGACTTCTCTGTTGTATGATGCCCCCTCAAGTTTAACTTCATTACAATATTAATGAATTGTTTCATTGCTTTTATGAAATTATAGAAATGCAAGAAAGAAATCTGATTTTTGATGTCGTTTTTATTATGAGGTTTCAAAAAAAAAAAAAAAAAAAAAAAAATGGAACGTGCATTACATGCCCCTTATCTGGCTATGTCTTTTATTTTCTTATCTCGGTTTTGTTTTTGAAGTCTGCAAATAGGTGTTCTGATATGTTGATCAATGTCTCCTTCATGTATTTGCCATCTGTGAACGGGTTTCCACGCTTTATTATCCCCCAGGTTGCAAGAAAACATGCAGCACAGTAGTGGAGTTTGGCCATGTAATCCACTTCCTAAATCTATTTTTGAGCTCCTCTAAGTTCTTCAGAATAATGGAATTACACTTTTTCTCTCACTCCCAACTGGGTACTCGTCTGTCTGTTTGTTTACAATAACCACATGCCTGGCATTCCGCCCTGCTGATCGAAACGTGGGTCGCAGGCTATGACGCAAATCTTCGTTGACAGAAATGTTGAAATTTAATATTTATTCTACACATTTTTACAGCATTGGAAAACGATAAGATTGTCATTTTTGTCCTCCTACCGAAACCATATAAAAAAAAGACTGTTTCCCTCAATTGTCTTTTTCCATTTTCAAACATTTCTGAAAATGCTCCAGGGACCCACTAGGGCAGCGCTAAAGAGTAACACGCGGCTCTCAAAACACAGGTTGGCGACCCTCGACCTATGCTACTAACTCAGAAGTAAAGATAATTAGAGTAATTTTTTTATACTATAAGAAACACTTCATTATCGCAAAATCTAGTCTTATTTCCATTTCATATTACAAACATATGCTGCTAGTTTGATAATAATCCCCGTAATCGTTCTTCACAAACATACAGACATACGGAACTGAATACATAAACCCAATTTTTGTAGGTCTCACCTACTGGTGGAGGTAACAAACAGCAAGTATGACTTTGAAGCAATAGGTCAATTTACTTTGTAACCCCATAAAAACTGTGTCGAGCCGTCCACATACATTGATGGTAAGTGGACTTACACTTGTATAGCGCCTTTCCAACATCAAGGCACTCAAAGCGCTTTGACGCTATGTGCTTATTTACCTACTAATGATCCAGCATTGGGAGCAACATGGGGTTCAAGTGTCAAGAATATTTAGAATAGGTCACTACGGCAGGGAATCAAACCCCCAACCTCTGGGTTGGGGAAGGACTACCACTGAGCCATGCCACCCCATACTTTGTTTCATGTAGGCTACAATATTAACATTTGGTATGCAAATGATCTATGAAAAAAATATATATAAATTAACAACATGTTTATAAGACAAAAAAATGCAATTAAAATGAGTAAAACAGAAATACTGCTTATGCCTTCAAACAACACCAAAGGTCTTTAAAAAAAGATTTATGTCCTTGCATCACATCTACTGCCCATAGTTAGCTGTTATAGGCTCCAGCACCCCCACGACCCACGTGAGGAGAAATGGAACGGAAGCCGAATAAATGAATGAACTTATTGCTTGCATTGGCGGAGAGAGTAACTGGGATGGCTGGCATAGAATTCCCATCTTTCAGCGCTATTGATGGCACCAGACATCTAATCCTTTTTGACTGGTAAAAGTTGGCAGTGCTAGCGAATGATTGCTGCTAGTCCTCCTAGTCAAATAGGATTGGACATCTAGTTCCCTTAATGGCAGCCAATGAGTTAAATGAGTGTCCTATAAAGATTTTTACTACTTGTTGAGTCTTTGTTAGAAATAGGGTTCACTGATTTAATTGGCTGACACTAACCTTTTCACAATCGTTAAAAATCATTTGTTATTTTGAGGATTTATGCCGATAGTCTTAGAGGCTTTTTGTCACCAACTAGCTATTTTATATGTTTTGTGAGATAACACTAAAAAATAAAATGCATGAGGTCAATAATAATCCTACTTGTTCACCATTGCGCACATTTTTTTGCATTATTATAGATGCCAAATCAGAAGATCAACCACTTACATCCGAGAATCTACGTGAGTCTCTGAAAAAAGAGCTAGAGTTTTATTTTTCAAGGTAAGAGTTACCTAATCAGAAAAGGTCTCATTCGTTAGGGTCCAGTCTGAAAATGAAAAACAATGTTGTTGTTGTTGTTGTTTTATTCAGAGAGAACCTCTCAAAGGATCTATACTTAATGTCCCAGATGGACAGTGACCAGTTTGTACCCATTTGGACCATTGCCAGCATGGATGGCATCAAGGTTCTCACAAGTGACATGGACCTCATTTTGGATGTGTTGAGATGTAGGTGGCATGTTTCACACTAAAATGTTTAAGAAGATCTGAATTGATGATGTATCCCTCCAGCATCGCCAATGGTCCAAGTCGACGAGAAGGGGGAGAAAGTGCGACCCAACCACAAACGGTGTATTATAATTCTGCGGGAGGTCCCTGAGACCACACCTGTGGAGGTAAATGTGTTTTGCAATCGAAGAAAAATGAAACTGAGATGGTTTGGTTTTGCAATGTGAGATGACTCATAATCTGTGGTAGTTAGTTTTGGTCTACATTTTTTGTAAATTTAGTCTTTTTTTTCCTGAAATGTGGCGATTTCTGACTAACCTAATGACAAAATGTTATGCCGTTTTTGTCAACATATAAAAATGAGTTGGAAGTGTGTAAGATGGGATGCAATTTAAAAACAATTTTTTTTGCTGCCAAAATTAACACTGCTCTGTAATGTGATCTTTTTTAAGGAAGTGGAGTCACTGTTCATCAACGCCAACTGTCCGAAGGTGATTAGCGTTGAATTTGCACACAACAACAACTGGTACATCACATTCCAGTCTGACACCGATGCACAACAGGTAAATATTTTGTTCTGTTTTTTTTTTCATTACAATTGTGTATCCTGATATTGTGTTATTTATATATTTTACATTTTTATGTTAACTATCACACATATTCTCTACATTTATTCATGAAACACTTTTGACATAAAAGACAATCAAATGCATTGAAGAGGAGTACAGATAAAACTGGAGGAGCAGACTAAGAAGACCAATTCATAGCATAGACATATACCACTCTACTTTTGCCTCATGCCCCAAAATTGCATCACCTATTCTCTTCTCAGCACCTTACCTTACAAATTTGAGTAAAATGGGCTAATACTTTATCAAATTATCGAAACAATGCAAACATATCCTGCATTCTTAAATTATCCAAAAAACAAGCATGCTGACAAAAATACTGATAGAATGGAATACATAACCTCTGAATTCCGTGGGGTTCACCTTCTGGCAGAGGTAATACATCACAAATATTAAGGGGGGCATTACCATTCAAAATACCTGATAGTGCAACCAGTTTTCAAGGAATTTAGACAGTTTTGCGCATTGTTAGTGTATGTGACATCCCAATTATATAATGTACAATTAATTGTTATACCGAGTGGTATCCTCGACAAACGATCGAGGGCTGCAGCTATCGAATATTTCAGTAATCGAGTAATCGACTGAAAATTCTATCGATTAACCGAGTAATCGGATAAAACTTTTAGGTAAAGAGCAATTATAAATATACATGAGAAAAAAAGACATTTAATCCAATATTGAACCATTTTCAGTCAATCAATGTCTTTATTTTTAATGTACATTGTTGAAGAGCAAACAATTGCATCTAAGATGTGAGTAGAAAAAAAAATGACTTTCACTCAAAAAACTTCTAGATCTTATTAAAAAAAAAAAAAAAACATATTTCTTACCTAAAAATGTAATTACGCTTGATAACACACATCACTTGAAAGCTACGTGTTTTTCCCACGTGTTTCAATTTAATTTCCATTTGTGTCAAGCTATTTTTAAGTTCTAGTTAAGTTATAAGTTAGTCTAAACTGTAAGTACTGACAGGATTTTGAGTTTTTGCAGTGTTCAAAATAAATGTATGATACCTGCTGTATTGGAGCACATTAGGGACCAGTGCTACTTGGTGTTTTATTCAGCAATGACTACTGAGCTAAAACTGACAGTTAGCTTTATTATGCTTTAATTTTACACCCTCATCACTCTACAGCGCTGTGTTTTTACAGATTAAATAAAGCCTGTATGTAAGACACGTTAGCCACGCATCGACAGTGTTCATAATCAATAGAAACCTAGTCCTCCGAAGGGCTAACGGTACGTGAGCAAGTGACAGTAACGTTATATTTATTAGCGATGAGAAGTCTACTGCTTAAAGATGGCGGCTGTTTACTAATGCTGCCTAGACGTGGCTGAGTCTGTCATTTCTCATCTAGTCCTAAATGCATGCGATATCTTTGAGACGCATCGGACATTACCTGCCACTAGCATCATGCGGGCATAGTTTTTAGCAACGTCGGCGTAGTTTGTAGTGGCTGTCGGCTGCGGTAAGTTTTTTTTTTTTTTTTTTCTTTTTTTTTTTTTTTAATTGCTTCTTCCTCTACGCACGTGACGTCAGCGCGTTGTCCCGCATTAAAAGTAGTCTTGGCAAAACGTGATGCTTAGAGCTGGCAAAATTAAACGATTCCTCGAGGTGAATAAAATTACTCGGATGAGTTTTTAAACTCGAGTTACTTGAGTTGCTCGAGTATTCGTTTCAGCTCTATATTACGATCACTTCGACACACGATCTTTTCGACATCCGACGTAAAATTTGACTCACCAAATGTTTCTACGACTAATGCATGCTCTAAATACGACGATCTATGACAGCAATGCAGTTTTTGTTTTCCCGCAAGCTGGACGCATGGCAGATTTTCTTGTGTGAAGAATCAACATAGGTTCCAGCAATGCTAGTGCAGGTGGTGGAAAAAAAGGATAAAAGGTGATGCTTACCGTTACCATTGACATGTAGATATAATTGAAAAATATGAGCGTGGGGTGCGCATCCATGATATGCCTCGCTCAACAATACAGACTGTCTATGACGGTCCTCCTCCGTTCGCCAGTCTTTATAAGTTAAGGTGGCAATTATTATTGTGGTAACATCGCTAAAGAAATTGCCAGCTTCGTCATGTTTCTAATGATTTATTCCATCAACTCGTGCCTACTGTACCCCACAGCAAGTAAACAAAGTGAAATTGAAATTAAAAAGGCTCACTCAGCCACACGATGCGTTCAGATACACCACGCAAACACATTCGCCACATTAGAACCTGGTTTGTTACATTATGACAGGTATTATTTTTATTATTGCTATTATTATATTGTTATTCCGATTTTTATTCATAATGTTTGTTTTCCTCTTTGTAATTGATATTTGCAATAGTAACATCAATATTTATTGAGAAGTTAGTGTAGGTTTTCGGGCTGTGGAATGAATGGAATTATAATGTATTCTTATGGGAAAATCCTGCTCGACATACGACCATTTCGACTTATAAACAAGGTCCTCAAACGAATTAACTTTGTATGTTGAGGTACCACTGTATATGTACATTGAGTATTTCAGGATAATTTAAACAAGTTACAGCAAAGTAGTTTCTGTAGTCACATTAACCTTCATTTACTATTCATACAAGATGTAGCTACAGCAGTGTAGGGTTTCATTTGCGATTCATTCAGTGTGTAGCTCCAGAAGTGTAGGGTGTCTCAAGTCACTGTGGTTGAGGACAAACTCACGTATTCATTTGCTCTTGGTATGTGTATTCATCGCGCACGCTTTGTTTGTTGAACTCTGCTCACAAATGACCAGGTTAACATAACAATCACCATATTAGCACTGTTACCATCTTGGACACCAATAGTGAAGCAACAGCTCTTAGGCCAAAATCACATGCATCAAAATAAAAATAGAGGTTTATATTGTAATGTAGACACAGAACCATAATCTTAATGACAACACTTGGTTTTTTTTTATTATTATTTTTATTTTTTTATTATTTTTTTTTTAAGTAATTTAATTTGAGTTCTACTTTGTCCCCAGGCTTATGAGTACTTGCGAGAGGAAGTTAAAACATTTCAGGGAAAACCCATAATGGTGAGTAAAACTATTTTGTCTTGTCTATTTTTACTGTTTTTTCCTTTTTGAACAATTTTTTGATGTTGTTTTTTTCCCTCGGTTTCTTTTTCTTCCCCTCGACCTATATTTACATTTTATTTCAAACCGCCGTGACATATTCACAGGCCAGGATAAAAGCCATCAACACATTCTTTGCAAAGAATGGCTACCGTAGCATGGAGAGCAGCCTTTACTCCCAGCAGACTCAGAGCCATTCCCAGTACAGCTCCCCTCTCTACATGCAGCACGTCTACCCCCAGCAACAGTACCCAGTCTATGGTATTGTGCCCCCTACCTGGGCCCCTTCACCCACGCCGTACTTTGAAACTCCTTTGGTGAGATGCACTACATGCACTTTACAACACACACAATCTTCTGGGATAATTCAGATTTTAAAATTTCAGTTCTGACATTGAAATAAAAAAAGTGAGGCTTTGCTCGCCTCGGTGCAAAACTTGCTAGATTATATTTTGCAAATGCAGATGAAAGTTTAAATGATGGGTCAACTCAAATGCAAGTAACCCGGTAACGATCATTTATATTGTAGAAGACATTGTTCAAAATCGATACAGCTGTTTTCTTTTTGTGTTTGTGTTCAGAAGGCAGCATTCTCGGTGTTCTGCCAAAATGTCATACATGTGCGAAACCTCCTACCTGAGGCGAATTTGACAGCCGGAGTGCTTTTAGCTTGTTTTGTTTAGATGCGTACAGAAAGAACGTACTAAAATACCTTAAGAAAATACTTACATATAGTAATATATCAAACGAGAGCGGTATACATACATAGACTACGTGACTAATGTGGTCAACAGCTTTAAAACTACCACAAGAAAGCACACAGTGCTTAAAAGCTATGATGAGAAGACACGCCCAAAGTATTTTGAGGCAATGAAAATGTCAAATGAGACTCAATTTGAATTAAAATGGTAAGTACTCACTGCTTTAACCGATGTGCGCATGCACACTGCGCATTGGTAGATGTCTTCAAGAGCGGGGAAGAATTTCAGAACACCGGTTTAAAATGTAAACAAATGCCATGCGCGACCATTGATACAATACATAAACAGTTTATACACTGTATATGTATACTACATTCACGTAAACCGTTTTCATACACAGTGGAAATGTTTTTTTCCATTATTTCTTTCACTGTCTGAATACAAATAATATATATTCTAAGACAACACATACCTATATAATGATCTATATACAGTGATACCTCAGCTCACGAACGCTTAAGCTCACGAACTTTTCGCCTCAAGAACATTAAATTCGCGAGCATATAGTCTCTGCTGACGAACTAGTTTTCGGCGGACGAACCAAACCACGCGGTCGAACAGCGCCAAGAGAAGCTGACGCACGCTCACGGCGTCCCAGTTCGTCCCCTCCCTTTCGTTGAGTGCAGACATGGTTTGTGTTTGATAGACATTTTGGACCATATTGAGTGTACTTTTGCTATTATGGGACCGAAAAAGACCCCACCACAGGCTAGTGTTAAGCCTAAGATGACATTAAAGAAAATAAGGTATGTTTTTGTGTCGTTTTAAGGCTTATTTAGTAGAAAATTATGTTTTATGGGGACCTGGGAAGGGATTATTCTCATTTTAATGGTTTCTTATGGGAAATAAATGTTCGGAAGACGAACTTTTCGCCTTACACACACTTTATGTGAACCAATTATGTTCGTGAGCTGAGGTATTACTGTGTATATATATATATATATATATATATACACACAGGGGTGCACATAATTTTTTTGCCCAGGTTCTCAGAGGAGGACCTGGAGATGTGACTTGGTCCTCATTGAGCTTGAGAGCCGACCCGCCTGATGCGATAAATTTGTGACAAGCTTTACTTAGAGCCAATTAACTTTAATTAATTATATTAACAATTAATGCTTGATTAACATCAACTGGCACAACAAAATTGCTATTTCTTTGAAGTGAAATGTAAAGGAATAAAAAGCACCAATTCAAAATAAAGGGTACTATGCGGCTCCCACATTAACTCCAAGCCTTTTTAAAAGTGGGATGTCCTCCTCATAAGACCTCATTGAACGTGCATGTTTAGCTTTGTAAAATGCGAGCAAAAACACGTTTGTCAGTGCATGTCGCTGTTCATTACCTTTATTCCGCCCTATTCCGCCACTTGTCCATAGGGCGAGTGGGGTCCTGTTTGACATCGATAGTTTGCTTAATTGCCACATGCTCTGTTTTTTTCGTGCTTTTCAAAGTTTGGATGGCTGAAATTCTTTGACCCTACATAAAATGCGCTGCTCTTCTCGGCGACATTGGGATTCTCATGGCACATTTTGTACCGCATTTCCGTGCGAACATCATTTGCTTCTAGCCATGGTACCTCCTGTAGCCACTTTTCAGCAAAAGTCTTTTTTTTCGGTAGCTCCGGTGACGTCTCTGTCGTCTGTCTGTCTTTTGACGGGGGTGGGGGAACACGGAAGTAATTACTCAGTGTGGCCTGCCTCTTCGACATTTTGAGAAGTTATTTTCTCGTGGCCGCCGCAATTACAGTTGAAATAGAGAGCTAATTTGAATGGTGATCCCTCTGTGGGTGTGTTGTGTAAAGCCGGCGACG
Source organism: Corythoichthys intestinalis (assembly GCF_030265065.1). NCBI lineage: Eukaryota > Metazoa > Chordata > Actinopteri > Syngnathiformes > Syngnathidae > Corythoichthys > Corythoichthys intestinalis. Next base: position 36,427,011 of record NC_080396.1, read on the forward strand.
CTATGGAGTTGTGACTCCGGTTAGAGAATCGACGGAGGATGTTCAGGTTCAATTCCTTTTATTGATGATGAATTGGAGAATGCAATTCACTTTGAGCTGTGTTGTGGTTTCTGAAAATACAGGATAACCATATAAATGTCAGAAAAATAATATAGCCTATAAAAGATACTGTATAAATGTATATCTAAATTAACAGGAAAAACATTAAATATAAATGTAATACACTGCTTTTGTAATGAATAAAATGCTAATTATTAACAATAATGATCATATACATTAAGCAGGAAAGTAAACAACAATATTGATATATGAATTGGCAACAACAAAACTCTTAGCCTTCACAATGTAGCCAAAAGGGCTACCGATTAGCATTAGCGCTTAGCGGCTAGCGCTCGGCGGCTAGCTCTCGGCGGCTAGCGGTTAGCTCGTGGCGCCTAACAAATGCAATGGACCCTAAACAGGTAAGTCAACTGCCAAAGTATTTTACACTATAGACCCTACCCACGTGACGTCACAACTCCGCTCTCCTGAATGGTACCGCCCAATTGTCCATCAAAACATAGTGTTAACCTGTTACGGCTACGTACATTCCTCCTATTTACGGCGTGTTTTTCTGCTCCTTAACATTAATAATCAAAATGGTGAAGGCGTGTGTGGCTGTTGGTTGCACTAACAGAGAAGATGGAAGGAGAGACTTGAAGTTTTACCGTATTCCGAGGGATCCAAAGAGGAGAGCGAAATGGACGGCTGCAATTCGACGTGAAAACTGGGCACCAAAAAATCACCACAGACTATGTAGTAGTCATTTTATATCCGGTAAGATGCATTTAAGATATACTTAGAGGGTTTTGGGCTGACAAATAACCACAATTAAGATCATTGCTAGGCTAATCGCCGACAACATACACGTATGTATGTAGTGAGAGTGCTATCGCTAAACCATATAAACATTAAAAGCCTTAACTCCATTGACAAACGACATGAAATACATTAGACTTGACAGTGGATGTTAGCAATAACAAAAGATTTTGAATTGAAAATTTCGTAACTCACCTTTCCAAGCACAAGATACATTCCTGCCGAATTTTCGTGGACGAGGACCTGTTTCACCCAACCAGCAACGAAGTATTTATAAGCCTCCAAGCTCTTGAAGTTTTTCAAATTTTCGTGAGAATAGGCTGATTTTGTGTGGACAAGATAATTGTAAATATCAGCGTAGCAGATGTCAGGCAGACAGGGCGAAGACAGTGGGTCGAAAAACATCGATTTGGGCATCAAATATGGATCTGGCGACTGTATAGAACGAAGCTTTTCCACATAACGCCTTTTATGCAACACATCCAGTGAGTTTACGGCATCAGAAAGCACCGGGTCTTCCATGAAATGCATTTTAAATTCCTCGATCAATTGAAACCAATGCTAATACAGAGACAAATTGACGGACAAGTGGGCGGAACCATACAGCGAGCACGTGGTTTTGTGACGTCGGTGGGTAGGGTCTATACCCACCTCTCTCATTCACACACAACATTCGGATGGCAAACAAGCAGGACAGCAGCTTTAGAACGTACTGCACGCCGTGAAAGGAGGAGAGAAGTAACTTGTGCACACGCCAGTCAAGGGAGGAGAGAAAGTACCTCGTGCGCTTCAATGAAGGGAGGAGAGAAAGTGAATCATGCGCGCTTCGCTTTCTTAAAGGGCCAGCGCAGCAACAATTAAACTGACGCACACACACTCACAATGGGGCTTTCCTACAACAGTGGTCAGCCATCGGTACGCAAAAGCGTATGGAAGCCGTTGAGGGCCAGCGCGTTTGTCTACGTCCAGTACGCATGCGCGCATGCGGACCACTTATGTGCAACCCTGTATATATATATATATATATATATATATATATATATATATATATATATATATATATATATATATATATATGTATTTGTGTGTGTGCTCGCGCGCGACTCATATGTACTCTAATTGGCCAGGAATTAGGCAAGTGAGTACATGCACATGGTGCTTCAAAGTTGCATTTGCGACTGTATCACAGTTTTAGTTCAATTACAGCGGAAGATAATGGATGGATGGATGGATCAATTCAATCTATTAGTTGCTGTAGCCCTGTTTCCCCAATTGGTCTCCACATAGTACGGCTGTGATCTTGTTGCAAATGCAACTTTGAGGCAGTGTAAGAAAAGTAAAAGCAACTATAATGCATCATAAGTGTGTCTCGCGACTTAGGCTAGGTTCAGACCAAAAGTCTTCATGCACAATTCCGATTATTCGTCATCTGCTTTTTTGGCATGCGCGTTCAAGGATTACACATGCGCACTAACTTGCAGTCCATCACGCGCTGAGCAAACTGACCCTCATGCGGCACGATGAAACGCGACAAGTGTGAAACGCCCCAAGTAACCTTTTGTATCAGATGCTCATGTGTAAATATATTCCCATGAGATTTACAAAAATCAGCAATTCAGAAATGGTAAAGTACCTAGACACACACCCAAAGTCGTCTCTGCTTATAATGGGTGTGCCTCATGCTAATTTCCATTAGATAATCATCTCTATCCACCTTTTGTACTTTGAGAAAACATGTAGCAAAAAAATAAAAGCAAAACATGAGATTGCAGTTACAGTAGACCCTTTGATGAAATCATGACGCATGGAGGGAGTCTGGTTGTGAAGTAACTGACTTTGGTCTCTATATTGTTCTTTCAATCATTTTTAAAACTACAGTATATCAATCTAATTCTTTCCACCCTTTTCTATCAAAGTCTGGCACTTCACTCCCATCCCAATGAGCCATGAGATTATGAGATCTGAGGGTCAAAGTTGCGTGAGGTCAGTCATTCATGCTACTTGTGTACAACTATGTTAAGGGTGATTTATTGTGCAAATATGCTGGTTCATGTAAAACTCCCATTCCCTTTGAGACCTGAGTTTCATATACGATTCTCTGGTGACTTCCCACATTGTGTAATACTTAAACATAGCCAGTCAAAATAAATCGTCATCCTCAAATGATTGAGAGTGAAACTGGAAAGAAAAAGAAATGGATTCAACACAAGTTTTATATACATATTAGGGCTGTCAAATTTATCGCATTAACGGGCAATATTAAATTTTTTTCATTACGTTAAAATATGACCTGTTCATGTGTAGTCTCAAACAGCTTACAATGACGCAGTTTTAGCACATTGAGTGTGAAAAGGCAGAGAAGTGCGAGTGGACAGAGACGTTCATCGGACTGCGCCTTTTATTGGCTTAAGTTTTGGCAGCAACTTCTAACAGTCAGTGTTGCCCAACTTCTCATCATGCATTTGGGCGGCGCAGGAGACAATCTTTTTCTAAGCACGCCTAATTGAACACAACACAGAACATATTGTATACCATTTGCAGCCACCACTGACAGTCATGGTTGCCCAACTTCCCATCATGCATTTGGGCGGAACAGGTAAGTCGCTACAGTATCATTTAGTGAAAGCACAACAAAAAAAAATTCCTATCGCTCAAAAAAAAAAAATGTTCACAAAAAGAAAAGCACTCCATGCAAAGAGAACTGGCATTCCCAATCAAAATAGCTATGCAAAATACACATAAAACTTCCTCAGACTTTGCCTTGGCTAGATCTCTAATTAATTCAAAACTCGCCATTGACACCTTGTGGTGTACTTCACCTTGCGTAGTTAAAGACTCTGTGGAAAAGTCACCGCTCAGCGATGTCAACAATGTTGAGCTATTAGTTTATTATTTGATTAAAAATTTTACAAAATTTATTAAAACGAAAACATTAAGAGGGGTTTTGATATAAAATTACTATAACTTGTACTCACATTTATCTTTTAAGAACTACAAGTCTTTCTATCCATGGATCCCTTTAACAGAATGTTAATAATAATGCTATCTTGTGGATTTAGTGTTGTAATAAACAAATACAGTACTTATGTACAGTATGTTGAATGTTTATGTCCGTCTTGTCTTTCCATTTCAACAATAATTTACAGAAAAAATATGGCATATTTTAGAGATGGTTTGAATTGCGATTAATTAAATTTTAAGCTGTGATTAACTCGAATAAAAATGTTAACTGTTTGACAGCCTTTTTTTTTTTTTTTTTTTTTTTTTATTTTTTTATTTTTTTTTTTAAACTGTCCTGTTCAGCTGCTGAGACACGTAAAAATCTGAGTGTCCTTATGGTCTGAACAGTTTAGTCTAAACAGTTTTAATGTGTCACATGGGAATTGATTAGGGGTGTAACGGTACTCAAAAATCTCGGTTCGGTACGTACCTCGGTTTTGAGGTCACGGTTCGGTTCATTTTTGGTACAGTAAGAAAACAATGCAAAATATCAATGTGCTATTTGTTTATTACAGACCTTTGTGGTTTCAACATAGGAACATTGGCCTATACAAAGCTAGAATTCTGCTCAAAAAGTAGCGGGTATTAAAAGATAATCCAACAACAATTTGCCTTTCAGACCCCGCGTATTGGTCAGCTTTCTTTCTGAAAGAAAGAAAAAGTCCTGTGCTAAAGAGAAAAGCAATCCCAATGACAAAGATTTTAACATGTATTTTACAAATGAAACGCCTCAATGAAACTTTTTTTTCTTACAAACGGTTTTCAAAAACCTTATTGGAGGATTTTCTCAAGTTAAAGAAATTAATAAATATAATTGTGTAAGCAGGATGTGTGTATTATTCTTATTATTTAATTACAGGTGTTATAGCTCATTTCAATTTATTTTATTTAAATGGGCTATTATTTATTTCATTCTGTGTTTATATTAGGGGTGTAACGGTACACAAAAATCTCAGTTCGGTACGTACCTCGGTTTTGAGGTCACGGTTCGGTTCATTTTCGTTACATTAAAAAAACATGCAAAATATAAATGTTCTAGTTGTTTACTACACACCTTTCAACAATAGGAACATTAGCCTATACAAAGCTAGAATTCCGATCCTACCTAGTAGTATTGACGCAGGAGGGCCGCGTCTCGCGTCAAATAATCAACTTTGCCGTTCTTTTCGCGTGCGTCGTGTTGAGCCGCTTCTGGGACGCATCTAACACGCGGCCGCACTGCGACTGGTGTGCATTGGCTGATAGACTTTAACACCCGCGTTTCACTGCGTTCTCGCGGCGGCCAAGTTGTCGCGCCGTTGACGTTTCTGGATTGTACTACCGTGTTGGTCCTCATTATAGTAGAGAAGACGGAATAAATATAATCTACACAAAGAAACTGTAACCCGATCGACTCACAGCCTCGAAAAGTATGGGTTATATTACGTCATAAACTCGTTCGGTACGCGGCCGTTCCGAACCGACTACAACGTACCGAAATGGTTCAATACTATTACATGTACCGTTACATCCTTAGAATTGATATACTCCCATTGTGGTTGTTCATTGTTTATTTATTGGCAGAAAACGGCGAACACGAAGGAATATATATTGTAAATAATTGTTTGAGCATTAGCTATTTTTCCACATCAAAATGTACTTTAATGTAAATTTTGATCAAATTCCATTAACTATCTAAATCAGGGGTGGGAAAATCAGTCCTCAAGGGCCGATGTGGGTGTGGTTTGGGTTGCAACTGATCCTACACACAGTTTAACCAAGGAGGGTTCCAATGAAACGAGCAGCACCTCACTGCAATCAACTGATAACACTTGTAAAATAGGTAAATAGTGGGGCTGTCAAACGATTAAAATTTTTAATCAAGTTAATTACAGCTTAAAAATTAATTAATCGTAATTAATCGCAATTAATCGCAATTCAAACCATCTATAAAATATGCCATATTTTCCTGTAAATTATTGTTGGAATGGAAAGATAAGACAAGATGGATATATACATTCAACATACAGTACATAAGGACTGTATTTATTATAACAATAAATCAACAAGATGGCATTAACATTATTAACATTCTGTTAAAGTGATCCATGGATAGAAAGACTTGTACTTCTTAAAAGATGAATGTTAGTACAAGTTATAGAAATGTTATATTAAAACGCCTCTTAATGTTTTCGTTTTAATAAAATTTGTAAAATTTTCAATCAAAAAATAAACTAGTAGCCCTATTCTGTCCTCAATATGTGTGAGTACACAAATTGACAGATAGCGAACATAAGTTCCAAAAAGAAATCAGATGGTGCTGCAAAGTTGCATGGGCTTTACTGAAGTCATCTCTTTTTGACAGGAGCACGTTTCTTGTATTTTTGTAAAACTGAAAATAACAAGGCAATGTGTCAATAACTTGCATAAATCACAAAATAACATAAAATGAACACACACATGTCCATTTGAGCAGTACCACTAGCCAATTAGCTCACAAGCATCTAACAATGTAACTGCATTTCACCATAGAGCAAATTCAAATACACATCATCAATAACTATCTAATGCTCATGAATATAAACAAAGGAGGAATATAACTCACAAGCGATGCATGTATTAGACACAAACAGTGTGATGGGGCTATGAGAACTGCCACTGAATACTGAATGCGGACGTTAGCTGGTCTGAATAGCACTGTCTATTAGTATGAGTTCGCGTCGACATATAATCACTCAGAAAAGCGCGCCGAAACCCAAATAATCAGCTGCACTGAATCGCCAGCAGAGGGCGACATTACGCCACATAACATATGCAAGTCACACCCAAGCGCCAGCAGAGGGCGGAAAAACTCCATAAAACACAATTAACAAGTTGGCCTTTCACTGTACTGACATTTAAATCTGTCTGAGCGGGCCTAGTGCGTTAATTGCGTCAAATATTTTAACGTGATTAATTTAAAAAATTAACGCCCGTTAACGCGATAATTTTGACAGCCCTAGTAAAAAGGTATAGTTAATTATCCTCTTGATCGGCTGGAATTGAAACCTGTACCCATGCGGCCCTTTGTATAATAGTTTGCCCACCCTTGATTGAAATCATTTAATACTGCAGCTAAAATGTCACATATTTTTTGTCTAGCTGACACAGCCTATTAGATAGATACCATGCTTAAATAAACTGGTAACACACAATACACAGCCTATTCACAAAAGATATCGTTTTTCTGAAGCCAACAAGTCTAATCCAATTTAGGGCTCCAAACCATTCATATCATGACTATATGATGCGATGTCAATTCTTAGGAGAACTATACGGTATAAGCCAGGTATACACAATCAGTTGCATTCCACCTTTAATAAAAGCAACAACGAATATTTTTGGGACAATTTTTTTGAAGCTTTTCTTCTAAACAAAGCGGCATGGCTAAAAACTAACTGTGCTGATCGATGGTTTGCATTTTGATCAATTCGATTGGATTGCTGCCTAACGAATCGGTGTATTGATCCAGATCGATGTATGGTTGCACAGCTAATTATCTTCTTTCAAACCGTATTAAAGAAATTATCACTCTTAGACATGGTGGAATTTCTCTATACAATTGCAAACCTTAGGCAGTACATTTCTTTTTGGGAAATCCATTTGTGTCACAGCATAGTAGAGCTACACATTTGTTTCTTCAAGCTTGTTTGATTTTTTTTTTCCCCGTTTTGTTTGTGTTGTTCTAAACAAACGCCCTTATCCCTACAGGCACCATTTCCTAACAGTAGTTTTGTTAATGGCTATGGATCTGGACACTACAAAACTGGATCTGGTTCTCTTACGCTTACTCGGCCTTTCAACAGAAATCGGTAAGGCTTTTGTTTGACTTCGCTTACAAATAAATGCAGTCAAATCATTTTGAACATTACATCATGTGCAATGACCACCAGATACATTGACCCCAACAGGGAATTGAACCTCACTCCCTGTCTTCTTGATATCCCCACAGTGTCCCCCTCTATTCAAGAAAGAATGTTATAAATGCCTTCAGGTACCGATATTATGTTTCACAATAAGCTTCATTGCAACCCTTCATTTTCCCATTCTACTCCTTTTTACATGAATAGGTGTCATGTAGCAGTGAGTGGTACACAATCAGTTAAGTCATGTGATAATATATGACTTTGGAAAACTAGCTTTCCCAGTTGTTACCCCATTACAGCATCTAATGATTTCCCTTTCATCTTAATTATTAACCATCCATATTGTTTCTCCATATTTGTTTTTTTTCAAAGGAGTTTAGTTCATCAGCATTTTCATGAGGACTTTGTATAATCTACTGCAAAAGGCAGTTGCAGATCAAATTAAGTTGGCTTATCTGGAAATAAAACCACTGAACATTTCCTAGTCAGGATTATTGATATTTTCATGACGGTACTAAAAGTAACATCAAATGAAAATTCAGTTAAACACACTGAAAGCATTCATTGGAAAAGAAAAGGCAACTCATTTGCTCTTTCATATTTCAAAGGGAAAAGTATGGGTGGAGGGACAAAGTTTCATTTTTTTTTTTTTTTTTCATTGTTTGCAATTTAACCCGGTTTTAAGTAACCCAGATTTGTTGAAGCTATATCTCAAGTTAGATACAGCATACAGTCATCATACAGTAAAACCATTCATGGGACACACGTTGTATTATGCAGTTGTGTTACAATTTTTTTTTGTGGGGGGTGGGCTTTGGATGCTACATGCCAGAGTGTGGCATTTAAAAAAAGTTTTCTCAGCAGTCAGACCCAATGATGAAATCATGACACCTGGAGGGACGCGGAGGTGGGAGGTAACTAGCTTTGTCTCTCTTTATCTCTTTATCTCTCTCTCTCTCTCTCTCTCTCTCTCTCTCTCTCTCTCTCACTCTCACTCTTTCCTTCTTTGACAAAGTGGGACACTTCACTCCATCCATCCCAATGAGCATTAAGATTATGAGATCTGAGGGTCAGGGACTGCTGAGAAGACCAGTCCATGCTATTGCTTTTCATCTGCATTGAAAGTTTCATTTTTAATGTGATTTTTGATAAATGTATATCATATGGTCTTCTGTGTGTGATTGGTTACTGCCTCTGCCAATCACAATCAAAGGTTTATTTTAGAAAACAAATCCCTCTGTGGTGTGGGTCGCCAATGTTTTAAATAAAATGTAAGCATACTGTTTAGCTATTTTTAGATCAGTTCCACAAGCAGCGTGCAAACATTTTTCAATCGTTTATAGGCATTTAACTTTAAATTGGCTAAATACTCGGCATTTCGACATTCAAACCGGAATTAGTCAGATTTTAATTGTTCTACTTAAATAACTGTTTGAAATGAAAAGCATGTAGATGATTTTTTTAAAAATACCCCAATGGCTGATTTATTTCAAAAACAAAAAAGATAATTGTACAAGTACATGCAGATGCAGCAAAGACTTTGTGTAACTTTTAGCAACAAGTCAAGCTATTATTAACTCCTCCCTGATGGACTGCACAAGGCTTGGCTGTCAGTTCAGATTTCAATTCATTAATGGTGACCTGGATGTGCGAGGGATAAGTATGTCACAAACATTGCAGCAAAATGGGAAATGGAATTACACTTTTATAGTCCATCTTCAATGCACTCAAAGTGCTTTGACATCTCATCTCATTTACATGCTGATGACGCAGCATCAAGGATACTTAGACAATGTCACCAGGGTGGAGACTCAAAGCCTCTGAGTTTGGGAACTACTTAAATTTATGATGAAAGAGGCTGTCCACAGTATTTAGTTTTTAAATCTTTAATTGGTTTTGATGCGCATGTACAATACCTACCAAGTCATTCCATTGCTTTTTTTTGGAGGGGGGGGGGGACTTTGAGTTACTGTCAATTAGGTGACGCAGGAAATGCTGTTTAGAATTGACCACATCAGCAAAATGTGCCATCTCTGCAACTGACGTGCTCCTCTGCCATAGAAACCACGTGAAGCCCCCGGTGAGGACGGACGAGGTGGCCCCAACGTCAATCACCCCGGTCCCTCTGGAGAGTCTGACAGGACTGCGCAGTCCACAGTCTCTTGTCCCCTCCAACCCCGCACAGGCCGCCTCCGACCTAAGCGCCATGTTTTCACATCTGTCTTCCTCCTCCTCCTCCTTGGATCCCAATGATGACAGTAGCATGGCTGGACGTGGACGGTAAACCATTTGAATTTGGAGAGCTGCGATGAATGATGATGGCTCAGTGCTATTTACTTTTGACCGTAAATTTTACTCAATTAGTTAATCAAGGTTTAAAAACCGTTCTTGGTATGCAACTGCGGCCCTTTACTGAGTTACCTTTTATTTTCATTTTAGACGTACTACGTTTTACAGAGGAACACGTAGAAGACGAGAAGATGAAAGAATTACGGTAAATTTACTTTAATCCTGGACAGTCACAGTGGATGTAATTTTTCTGATGACATCAATTTGGCTGCGTTTCCCTGCAGAAGCCTGTACCACTTGCCGAGGTTAAGGTGTCGCCTCCCAAGTTCGACTTGGCTGCAACCAATTTTCCACCTCTTCCCGGCTGCGTGATCAGTACTCAAGGAGAGCCCGTACTAGAGAACCGAATGTCGGATGTTGTTCGTGGTTTGTACAAGGACAAGGTAAGGACAAAAGGTTTATCCACAGTGATGCCTTCAAGTTTGATAGTGATCCGCACCGTGACTTCCAGAACTAAGATAATGTACTAATGTGGTGTAATGGCACTGACTGTGGACTTATTATGAGTCCCAGGCTGATACCAATTTGAAGAAGGAAAAAAAAACACATTTTGGCCTTTGAGAGGATTGTAGGCCATGTTTTAGAGGAGTTCATACTTTTATTGTCAAACATACCAGATAGGCACAAAAGTTCCTATGCATTGTCTTACAAAGCCATGATAGCAGTTATTTTACATAAAATGATGAAGAAAAAAGTCGATTTTCTCTTTAATGGGTTCTTTAAGGCTGCGTTCATACTGCAGGTCTTAATGCACGAATCCGATTTTTTCGTATTTTTCTGTCTTGAGTGAGGCATTAGCTTGACTGTCTGAACGGGACAAGTCGCATAGAAGTGGGTCACTTTCCTATGTTGTTTAAATCCGATCTGGGCCACATTTTTCCAGAACGTCGCGGCTGTCTGAACTGGCAAGTATCCCAAATCGAAATTCATGCAGCAATGACGTCATCAAAGAGCGAGAGAGACGTCGCGCTACGGTAACGGTGCAGCTGTCCGTTAGCGCCTAGCTGGTCTTGAACACTGCTTTTGGGGAAGGGTCGGGCTTGGCAACAGTCATAAAAAATAAAAATGGGTTGAGGATAAGCCTGAGAATGATCGTTTTTTTCTCTGCTCTATATGAGCAATATTTCAAGATTGCTTACACGGCTGAGAGACGGGGCAAACTGCCCGTATGTGTGTGTGTGTGACATGCACGGACAGTGCGTGCATGCTATCGAGCCACAGAAACTTTGAATATAAGCCTGAACGGGCATTATTTATGTCTATTATTTGTGTCCTCCTTTTGGAAATCATAATATGATCGTCCTGCATGTGTTGTAATTTGCTTTGATGCTTCTGCGCATGCGGGTCTTCTTGCTTAGCGCGTGTCGGACTACGAATTAGTGCGCATGTGTAATACTTGAGCAGTCTCAGTGGACAAAGGCAGTCTGAACGGGCACGCCAAAAAAACATATATGACAAAAAAATCGGATTTGTCCATTAAGACCTGCAGTATGAAGTAGCCTAAGTCTCTTAAATGAACAGGCGATGATGACACGCAATTCAGGAGACAAAAACAAGCAATAGTCACCTAAGCTAAATACATTTAGTCATGAATGAACAATTAAAAGCAGGACCTCGAGAAGATTCAGCCCTGACCTTCCGAATCATACACTTTTTATTATTCCATATGCAAGTAGGCAGACTGATGCCAACCCACAAGTTAACCCTGTAAGGGCACCTGGGTGGCTTACAAGTATTGGGTATCGGTATCTGGACACTGCTATATAGTAAAGCTGTAACGGTACAAAAACTTGCGATACGATTCGTATCATGATTCTTGACCCACAATTCGATATCCCAAACTGTTTTTTAAAATTTGAAGAATATTTTATTTAAAATAACATTAAAGCAACACTACGGACCTTTTCAACCTTTATATAATATTCTCATAACATTTGTTATGATATATCGACTGACAACTAGTTGAATGACACTTCTCTTATAGCCTAAGGGGGTCTGTATCGCTTTCACTGGCACTAATTAACTTTGAGAATGGTGGCAGGAACCCTGCCAAACAAAACAACTACAAATGTGCTGACTGCTTTACAGCATACGTCACTTCCTCCTCTCTCCATTCGTTATAAAGACCGAAGTCAATGCGAACGCAGGCGACCGGGCCATCAGGATTTTACGATACTGTGCGCTGGTCCTCATGGGAAATGCAGTCTTTCTTAAGGCAAAACACTACAGCTTTTGTCCAACTGTGCTGCTAAAGTTGCAAATTAGCTCACTTTTGAATGGATGTAAACTATCCAAGCAGGACATAAATGGAGTTAGTGACATAATTTGCCGAATGACACTTAATGACATCTGTCCTAAGCATTCAATAATGCCCATGATACTGTCATGTCATAATCATGATGGTCCTATGGCAGTCTTAGGGCCCAAATACACCAGATGCATGATCGTTGCGGTTCAGGTCCGGTTCAGTGTTGACTGCGTGCCACGCAGTACGTCAAAAACAGGCAAATCATACCGGCTGCGGTCCGCCTACTCCGTCCCCTCGTGAACTCTCGCGTGATCGCGCGCGATAATGTGCCATTTAAAACAACGACAAACACACGGAGTCTGTACTCATCAGAGAAGCAGAGAGAGAGCACATTTTTGTCCTTGCATATTGATATTGTAACGTTTGCTAAGCGGACGTTTGGCCGCGAAAACAACACACGAGCTTCAACGCCTTTTTCCTCTTTTCCTTTATTAACTTCCCGCCACCTTACCAATGCAAAAACAACTATATACACTGACGCTATCTAGTCCACCAATCGGAGCGTCGCGCTGGTGCACCAGCACACCAATGACAGCCCCGCGTTGGTGCATAAATTAACCCACCGATGACCGCCCCGGCACGCTACAATATTTTAGTTGTGTCTGTCTCTTAATTCCAGATTGACTGCATCATGTTGTGATCAGGGCTCCGTGTGTGGGGGGAAGAGAGGCTATTATGCCCTTGATTGTGTCGGTGGGTTTATATCTTTGTGCACATTTAAAATCTATGGCACATAACATCTCATATAGCTGTTATAAACAACTGTTAAATAATCTGTAATATTTATAAAATGGATAGCGAATTATATACTACACGAACTAAAAAAACTGCGTACTTGGAATTGGTGTCTCAAGACTGCAGATTCCTGTGCCCAGCGCAAACTGTTGGGTTTTTCTATGAAAAGTCAAGTTAAATGTAAGAAACAAAGACAAACGTCTTGAATAGACCACCAGGTCGAAACTTGTGGGTCTCTTTATTCTCTTTCTTACTTTTCCCCCTTTGACTCTGTATACAAACCGACATTGTGTGTGCGCCGGGCACGAGAATTTCTGCAGTGGAACCACTTCCAGATATGCTGCTTTTTTTTTTCGCTCAAAGTTGTCAGCACGTCGTGTGTTTGATATCATTGCTAGAAAAACACATAATAGGACACCTTGCAGCTTCACTTTTAATGCTGTCCTTATAATAACAATCTGCTGCATTGTATATCACTTTGTGACTTTCCACCTCCATGATGAAACGTTCTTCGTCCATGTTCGCTGGTGTTTAAACCGTGAATGAGCAACTGGGCTGTTAAGTCCAGACCCAGCTCCGCCCATTTTGTCGGATGCGTGTCCGGCAAAAATAGAATGGTAAATAATGTTATACTTATATAGCGCTTTTCCACCTTTCAAAGCGCTCAAAGCGCTTTACACTATCTCGCCATCCACCTACTGGTGACGCAGCACCAGGAGCAACGTTGGGTTCAGTGTCTTGCTCAAGGACACTTAGACGAGTTCATCAGGGCGGAGAATTGAACCCACAGCCTCTGGGTTGGGGGACAACTAGAAATAGCCTATACCATCCGGCGGGCATGTGGCACGCCGGAGATGGTTCGCAGTCAATCCGGAGCACTGACGCGGCCGGTATACGTTGAACAATAGGATATAATCGGATTGGCTCTGGCGCTGTTTTTTACCGGAGTCGGACCGGAACCGCAACGATCATGCATCTGGTTTACTTGGGCCCTTATGACGCTACTGTCAAATGAAGTGTTACCTACTAACCCAAATAAATCAACAAATAAGCCGCACTGGACTAGGCTGCAGGATTGAAAAAGAAGGGGAAAAAATGAATGACGAAACGAAAATGATGGTGTTCTTATGGGAAAATCCTGCTCGACATACCACCATTCCGACTTAGAAACAAAACTTCGTATGTCGAGGTATCACTGTACACTCTGTTAATGGGTCCCAATGACACACTAATGTTGAATTTGATTCTATTTTTTAATGTCATAGTATCTAACTCATTGCCTGCCTTTAACAACGATAAACGTCCAATTCATTTCAACTGGGAAGAGTGGCTCTGAATGCTCATGTTTCAGTGCCATTGATGGCGCCAGCCCTCCCAGTCAAAATGAATTTGACATCAAGTGCCATCGATGGCAGCCAGTGAGTTAAATGAGGAAGTTTACATTCTTTGAAATTTTGTGAATATTTCTAATCAACAAATTCATTTTTGCGTCGTTCAAACTTTAAGGTACCACTGCGCACAGCTGGTTGTGTAGTAATAAAGAGTTTTAAACATGCGTACTGTGTATTTTAAAGATAGAAGCAGTAAGTAAAGAAAGCAATGTAAGTCCAGCTGTGGTCACAGAGGATGGTTTGGCATGCTCAAGTCCAAATCAGGCTGCTGCTAAGTCTGTAACACAACCACTTGCGCCATTGGCCCCAAGGTAAGTAACATACAGTAGCATAGAAAGCTACCTCAAAATTTCTAGTGGTGTGAAAGACTTGTTTGAACACGCACCAGGAGTCGGGAGAAGAGGGCTGAGCAGCTGGAGCCGGTTGTCCCTAAAGTGAACACCAGCGTGCCTCCTGAAAGCCCTGTAAGCCCCGCCTCGTCCACACAAGCCTTGCCTAGCTGGAGGCCTCCAGCGCTGCCTGCCGCCTCCAGTCCTTTGATCCCCAGCACGCCCCCGCCTCTTCCTGCTGCTGTTCCTGCGCCTGCACAGGTGAGCATTTGGAACCGCTTACTGGCAGCACTTATGGGGGGGAAAAAGTGACAGTTTTCAAAAGGAATGAGAAATGATTGGTGCCACAAATTGATCAAACCCCCACCCAAAAAAGCTTAGTTTTTTATCATTTAAATTCATGCATAAACAAAAATTATTTTGCGCTTTAAATATAATTTGGGTAGGAGACAAAGTATGAACAATTACAGATGAAAGATTCATCAGCTGTCATTGGTGGTGCTAAAGAACCTAATTTGCTTTAAAATGAATTGTTTTACCACACAATAATATCTGCATATTACCACTTACAACACTGAAATCAAGGAAACGGCTCCAAAATCCTACCTGATGGCGTTAGATGTCCAATCCATTTGAACCGGGAGGGTTGCGTTCATTTGGTGTCATTTCAAATGGATTGGATGTCTACTATTGGCAAACTTTTTTAAATTCACAGCACAGGATGAAAAGAACCACATGATTGGACGTATATACCGTATTGGCCTGAATATAAGACGGTGTTTTTTGCATTGAAATAAGACTGAAAAAGTGGGGGTCGTCTTATATTCGCGGTCTAGACGTTCTACCCATTCACGACGCTAGATGGCGCCTGATATCATTGAAGCGATGTTCTGTCATGACAGATCTCAGCTACTCTCAAGTTTAACCAGTTTGCATTGTTTTATTGCAATGTTTTTCCTTATTCAGATTTGTTTCAAGACTACAGTTACAGTTAGACTTCACTTTGATGGTTAATGCAGTTATTGCAATTTTGTTGTTTTATCGCAATAGAGTGGTTTATTTACATTTCAAAAACCAGAAGCCATTCATTTACGAATGTTTACGCTTTAGTTGACATATTTGGATGTTCAGATATTAAGATTTGAATGAGGCAAAATAACATGCTTTTTCTCTCAGATATATTGTTATAATAATTTATTTCAAATGTACTGTAATTATTTTCTGTATAAAAATTAATTTGGTGTTCAAAAAGTCTTTTTTCAAACTTGAGTCTTGAAAAAGAGGGGGTCGTCTTATAATCAGGGGCGTCTTATTTTCGGGCCAATACGGTAATTGTCACTGAAAGACTTGGTGTTGTTCCATAAATGACCTCGAAGGCAAATCCATTTTGACCGGGATGGACGGTGGTCATCTATCACTGTCAGTGGCATTCAAACATTATCATTCAATGCAAGCCAAACCAGTTAAAATGGTTTTGGTCTATTCGCGTTCAATAGTAGTGAAGACTGAAGTTTGGAGAAATGAATGTACAGAACGGTAGATTTTCAGTCATGTGTTTCCCTTCTCCTGATTTAGGAGCCCCGTAAACTCAGCTATGCGGAGGTGTGCCAACGGCCCCCCAAGGATCCCCCGCCCACGGCCCCGGTTCCCTGCAGCACGTCAGCCGGCCAGCCTTTGCGTGAGTTGCGCGTGAACAAGTCTGAGGAGCCCGGCTCCGGCGGCGCACCTGGAGACAAGCCGGAGCGAGGCCATGACAGGGAGGCGGCGCGAGAGTGCAAAGATGGCCGCTTCGCTCGCGACCCCAAGGGCCACTTTCGCAGCAACGGGCCCCGAGGTACCGGGGGCCTCAAGTTCCGAGAGCAGAGGCGGCCGCCTCTCGCCCGACGCCACTCTCCACAGGGAGCTTACAGGCACGCTGGCAAAGAGCAGAATATCCCACCGGTATCGCCAAAGTAAAGGAAAAGAAAACTATGAATAGAAAAAGATGTATGAAAACCTACCTGGATGTATGTCTAATTATATAAAAATGATAACATAAAAGCAACAACATCATGGTAGCTACCTTCCCCCTGGAACTTGTCCACACGGCGGCACGTCAAGGACTTTTGGGCTAAATGACACCCGAGGAACTGAAACGAGTGATTCGTTAAGGCTTTTTGATTGAAAGAATTGACTTTCCGTGGAGGTTGTCTCATTTGTGCTCGCCTTGGGAGAGGTAGGGTTCTGGTGCCCAGTACGTGGCCCTCTACCACCTTTTGATTTCAAGAACAATATGCACTAAAGAAGAGATCATGCATATGTCATGTACATAAACAAAGATATCACTAACACAATGAGCTGTGCTTTGGTTTGCAAGTATGACTGCGAAAGGGTTGACTGTTTTTCCATTGATTGTTCTCGCAAAAAAGATGTGTTTAATGAGACACAGAGAGTCCTTATACTGGAAGCTGTAGTCAATGACAATGTCTGATCCAAATTCACTTTTGGCTTAAGTTGCGCCGGTCAAATATCAGAAGTAATGATTTGGAATTTTGCTAATCAGTCCAAATCTCTGTTTACACGTTTGTTTAGGGTAGCGGCGAACTGGCGACGAAACTGTTCGTGGTAAGGGGATGTGTGAACTGCGCTAAAGCGATGTGAACAGCGGCAAAGTTAGCTGAGGGCTCAGCTATGTTTGGATGTAAAATAGTCATTGTGGGCTGCCCGAGAACGCGACACTAGCATACAGTCCACCAAACACCGTCGTTCGGTGGACGTTTCGGCCGAGCAAAAGTTGATTTTGAAGAAACGATAGAGGTATAGTTGGCTGCGCTGTTAGTTCTTATAACCCTTCACTAGATGTGTGGGAGATTTCATTAGCTAGTACTGAAGCTTCTGACAGCAGGGATCCACCTGATTGTGCTTTTTAGGGTGAGTTTGCTTTTTTCTTTTTTTTCCATTTTGAAAAAAAGGTTAACTTTAGAATGTTGAGGTTTGAGCTCTCACTGTATGTATTGCTTTTTAAATATTTATTATAATTTTTTTTGCGCAAGGCTTTTCTCGCAAGCTTGGTAGGCTGGTTTCCCCAAAGTTGTCAAATCACATTGACAAAACCAAATGGAATCATGCTGCGTAATGATGAACCGTTCACCATGCCAGCGAAAGGGAGGTGATATTTGACGCTTGGGGTGTAGAGGCGTAGAATATTGAGTAATCAATCACTGGATTTGCCATTTGGTTTCACCAATGAGTTGAATTAACAAAAATTGCACTAACGTCCAAATACATCTGCTCGTGGAAAATGTGAAATGATTTTTACAAGCATTTGCTTGACCGGCAGAAAAGACTACCACCACCCCGTCCTTATGTTTGGCTTATTTTGTTGATTTTGTTAATGGGGTTGGGATTGTAAAAGGAAATATACTTAACTGATCAAATGTGTTTGAGACACAATCCTAGAACTGTAAGAATTGTCACCAAAAAATAAATTATTTTGATTTGGCTTCAATGTGTTCCTTCTTGGTCTTCCTGTTCAAAGATTACTATCGCCACAAAATTGATGATTCAGGTTTTTTTGTTTATTGTATTTGACCAATTACATTATAACGTTCATTAACAAATGTTTTCCCACCTGATTCAACCATTTCCCAACTCGTGAAATTATTTTCGTATGCTTGTGTAAGCAAATGACAGTATGAGTGTATAGTAAGTTGAGGGAGTGTATGTAAGCACTTTTACTGATCATTTCAAGTGTAAGAAAAAGGCCAAATGTTAAATGTACGGTGACATTCATGGAAAAAGTATGTATCCCATTCTCAATGTTCTTTAATTTGTAGTTTCACTAAAAAGAACGTGAAATAAAATGATGGACAAGTGTTTCCATCATTTCTAAACCTTAAGGCCTCCTATGGACACCGGTGAGAGCATTATCTACAAAACAAGGAACAGTGGTGAACCATACCAGGAGTGGCCGGCCAGCCAGCCTACATTAATGACTCCAAGAAAGAGTTTAGCTTTATGTGTCCATTATGGGTGTAAATCACAATTTAATGACTGCTGATGTTTAAAGTCAGCCATGATTTGATTTGATGGCTTTCGATTAATAGACTATCATGTACACTAAGGGTGTGACAAAATATCGAAATGGTGATTTACAATGGGGCAAATAAGTAGTCAACCACCAATTCTCCTACTTGAAAAGATTAGAGAGCCCTGTAATTGTCAACATGGGTAAACCTCAACCATAAGAGACAATGTGGAAGAAAAAAAAAAAAAAAAAAAATCACATTGTTTGATTTTTGAATAATTTATTTCCAAATTAGAGTGGAAAATAAGTATTTGGTCACCTACAAACAAGCAAGATTTCTGGCTGTCAAACAGGTCTAACTTCTTCTAACGAGGTCTAACGAGGCTCCACTTGTTACCTGTATTAATGGAATCTGTTTTAACTCATCGGTATAAAAGACACATGTCCACAATCTCAGTCAGTCACACTCCAAACTCCACTATGGCCAAGACCAAAGAGCAGTTGAACACCAGAGACAAAATTGTAGATCTGCACCAGGCTGGGAAGACTGAATCTGCAACGGGTAAAACGCTTGGTGCAAAGAAATCAACTGTGGGAGACATTATTAGAAAATGGAAGACATACAAGACCACTGATAATCTCCCTCGATCTGGGGCTCCATGCAAGATCTCACCCCGTGGCGTCAAAATGATAACAAGAACGGTGAGCAAAAATCCCAGAACCACACGGGGGGACCTAGTGAATGACCTACAGAGAGCTGGGACCACAGTAACAAATGCTACGAACAGTAACACAATGCGCTGCCAGGGATTCAAATCCTGCACTGTCAGACGTGTCCCCCTGCCGAACAAAGTACACGTCCAGGCCCGTCTGCGGTTCACTAGAGAGCATTTGGATGATCCAGAAGAGGACAGGGAGAATGTGTTACGGTCAGATGAAACCAAAATAGAACTTTTTGGTAGAAACACAGGTTCTCGTGTTTGGAGGAGAAAGAATACCATACCCACTGAGAAGCATGGGGGTGGAAATATCATGCTTTGGGGCTGTTTTTCTGCAAAGTGACCAGGACGACTGATCTGTGTTGTACCACTCATTGATTTCAAAGGAGGCTTCATTTCCATTCACTGATGTTTATTGCTCTTCATAATACCAAACACCTTGGAACTAAATAAAAACAAACATATATTCAATTTGTACAACGCTAGCATTGCAGCAAAGTCGCTAATGGGAAAATACAATACAAAGTTGCACTAACCACTTTAGCCTGCATTCAACCAATGGCAGTCTTCTCAAACGCACTCCTCTCAGTCAAAGGTGATGTTTCAACATAAAACTAGCATGAAACTATTACATTCACAACATTGTTAACGATGAAAAAATTATAAAGATATACAATGCGCATCACATGCACGAGAAACCGAACGCACCTGCTCTCTTTCGCTCCAAAAATGTAAAGCATCAGGTTAGCGTCGTAGCGTGCGCACTTCCGGTTAACGTGTCAAAATAAAAGCATGACGTTTTCAATATGAAATTATGAATGCAGATGCCTGCAGCTACATGTGTAAAGGAAAGAATGAATGGGGCCATGTATCGAGAGACTTGGAGTGAAAATCTTCCATCCATCAGCAAGGGCATTGAAGATGAGACGTGGCTGGGTCTTTCAGTATGACAATGATCCCAAACACACAGCCAGGGCAACAAAGGAGTGGGGCTTCGTAAGAAGCATTTCAAGGTCCTGGAGTGGCCTAGCCAGTCTCCAGATCTCAACCTCATAGAAAATTTGTGGAGGGAGTTGAAAGTCTGTGTTGCCGAACGACAGCCCCAAAACATCACTGCATGGAAGAATGGGCCAAAATACCAGCAACAGTGTGTGAAAAGCTTGTGAAGAGTTACAGAAAACGTTTGGCCTCCGTTATTGCCAACAAAGGGTTGTGGTGACCCTTAGTTGGACACAATTCACCCACTGTACTTGTCTGTTTGGCCGAGCGCGTTACCGGCTGCGTCACAGTCACGTGACAGACATTATAAAGAGCTGCGCGCGTTCCGGCTCAAGAGAGCATGCACGAGAGTTACATAGCTGGACACAGCACTTGAGCAATAAAGACTCTTTAGCAAAGCATCCCGCTTCAGGGTACATAATAAAGTATTGAGATGAACTTTGGTATTGACCAAATACTTATTTTCCACCATGATTTGCAAATAAATTCTTTAAAAATCACACAATGTGATTTTTTTCCCCACATTCTGTCTCTCATGGTTGAGGTTTACCCATGTTGACAATTACAGGCCCCGCTAATATTTTCAAGTAGGAGAACTTGCACTATTAGTAGTTGACTAAATACTTATTTGCCCCACTGTATCGTGATACCTTGTATCCCAAAAGGTTATCGATATGCTCCTGCCAAAAATCAAGATATTGTTTTAAAAAGGTGTCAATGTCTTAAAAAATAAAAAAGAACCAACAAGTTGCTACCAAAATCTTCCACAATAATATTTTCTCATTTAACTCTAAGGCTGCATTGACGGTGCTCAACACCCAATCCATTTAGACTGGGAACGTTCGTTCATTCGAAACCAGAGCATTCACAGTCATTTTGTCCGATTTTAAGGGCATTTACAGGTCACTTGCTGTTCATTTTAGGGCATTTACAGGTAATTTCCTGTTTATTTTGAGTCACGGCCTATTCATTTGAGTGATTCCCAGGTCACTTTTTTTTCTGTAACTCAAAATAAACAGGAAGTGACCCATAAAATACCCCAAAATCAACAGACGGCAACTGAAGATCAACAAGGAAATGACCTTAAATGGCCCAAAAATACCTCATTGACTGGCATTGGCTACCAATGACGGCCACAGACGTTCAATCCGTTTGATGTGGGAGGGATGGCAACGAATGAACGTTCATTCGCTGCCACCATCCCAGTTCAAATGGACACATATACTGTATATATAATATATATACATATAATATACACATATTTTAAAAAAAGGAAACACCCCCCCTTTTTTTTTTATTTTAAATATATATGGCAGAAAACAGACATGGCTGAAAAAGCAGTTTCTGCTCTTGCACCCCTCTTTAAAATAAACTGCTGTATTTGAAGCCAAAAGAGCTGTTGTGTTTGATAGAACAATATGTCTATATGCTGTCATAGCAGATTCAGCGCAATAAGCCCCCGAACTATTTTTAATTTGTCCGTTTTACCCTGGAAACCCCCGTTTACAGATGTCGCGTAACCGCTTTTGTTTCAACATTGCCGTAAAAAGAAGGTAAGTAAACGTATTTATTATTCGAAATGTCTGTCATTTTTAGCCTAGAATAATTAATTGATGTCTAATATTTAGTTTAAAAAAATGACTTAAAAAAATTATTCACTCTCATATTTTAAACTTTTAAAAAATTACCTCACAATGAAAAAAATTGGCATCTGTAAAAAAGTCACGGATATCTACCTCATAACTATCGCTTAATTGTATTTTTTTGTTATCCTAGCATTTTTCCTAGTATTTTAGATGATAAATAATCGATCCAAACAAAAAAGTTACAAAAAAACTTTTAAAAGGCTAAATATATGAAAAAGAACATCTCGACCACTCCTTGATGTCTGCGATTTCTGCATCGCGACCCTCGTTATATTACCATGTTTCACCCAGAAAATCCCCAGAAAATCCAGCTGTGGCCATTCACAGCTGTGTCTTGACACTCGGTGATACATGCTACATGGAGGTTTTTGGATCGAAAATAGGTAAGTACGCGACAATATCTCATTAATAATCGTGGCATCTTTATTTATGGTCTCGTGTGCTCTTACCTCCAGTTAGGGTTTTGCTGTTTATTCGATGAACCAGTGTAGTCGATCAATCGATGAACCAGTTAGTTCGAATAATCGAATAATCGGATTCAGCCATGTGAAATTCAATTGGCTAAAGCCTTACAATCCCTCTCCTTACGATTAGAAATATCGCGGGAAGCAATGTGGTGAAGCAAGGTAGTAATTGATCTTTTTCTTAACACCCTATGTTATTTCCCAACGCAGAGAAGATATATCAATTGGTAGTACTACGCACAGTCATGGTTTCCTCTTCCCATCATGCATTTGGGCATGGCTACAGTATCATTTACTGAAAGCTCAACAAATACACTAGATGGCAATATTTAGTCACATTTGTCCTTTAAGAATTACAAGTCTTTCTATCAGTGGATCCCTTTCACAGGAAGAATGTTAATAATGTAAATGCCATCTTGAGGATTTATTGTCATAATAAACAAATACAGTACTTATGTACTGTATGTTGAATGTATATATTCGTCCGAGTTTTATTCATTTTTTTCTTAATGCATTGCCAAAATGTATATGATCGGGAAAAATTATCGGGAATGATTGGAATTGAATCGGGAGCAAAAAAAAAAGCAATCGAATCGGGAAATATCGGGATCGGCAGATACTCAAACTAAAACGATCGGGATCGGATCGGGAGCAAAAAAACATGATCGGAACATATGTATATATATATATATCAGGGGTCGCGTTAACTGAATATTTTCCGTCGTTGACCGGTTTTTTAAAACGGTGACGGAAAAAACTGAAGTCCATCCGTCATTTTGACAGGTTGCAATTCACACCCCAGACCACAGGGTGGCGAGTGAGCATATTAATTAGCTATTGTCTCTCTTGATGCATTACGTCGTTGGCCTTACTCGGAAAATTGTCAAGGCAACTGAGTGTTTGCCTAGCACGGCCAGACTGTTCTCCCTGTATTTTTCAAACACTGAGAGACAAGTCTGGAACACAGCCTCTCGAGTAGGTACAAAATCAATCGACAAATCAGATTTGTTTATTTGCGTGACGTGTTCTTCACGAGCAACGTCACTCTTGCGCGCCGAAAGTCGTCTCTAGAACAACACGGATGGCGAACGGGAGAGCCGAGAATATGTTTCAATCCGCGGTAAATTCAGTTTTAAATGCGCTAAAACACATCGACACGAATCATTAACAACAGTCTGTCTCGCGCTAGCCATGTTGAATAAACTCCGTTCTCCTCGTATGTTTACTTCCGTGCGCAAGTCCCTCGTCCTGCCCTCGTCGCTTTGCTAACGGCACGTCTGCCCGTCGCTGACTGGTGCACTCCGCTGTCTGTTTGCCTCTTGTTAAGCTTGTTCGGACAGAATATTAATTGAAAATGAATGAAAACTAAATACTATTGAATATGTCATTATTATCATTTTTAAAATGTAAGTGACGGGTAAAAATAGATTATGACCGGATTTTTATGACACTGTCAGTCAAAATGACAGACAACGAAAAAGTCTAGCGCAACCTCTGATATATATATATATATATATATATATATATATATATATATATATATATATATATATATATATATATATATATATATATATATATATATATAATTTAGTGTAAATAATCTCCACCTCTACTTCGCGGATTTCGATTATATTGGAGGGGGTGGGCGGTCCCCCATTAACCGCGAAAAACAAGGGATCACTGTACATAACCTCCGACTTCCGTAGGTTTTTGGTTGTGGCGGAGGTAATGATGTTCTTCAATCATTGGCTGCCATTGACACCGAGATTCGCTGCCAGCCCGAAATGGATTGGACGTCCTTCTTTGTAATTGGCAGCTAACGAGCAAATACATACATACCTTTTTTCGTTTGTTTTAACTACAAATGTTGAGTTTAATAACGCTACAAGCTGAGCGGTGAAGGAACATGGGGCGTGGTAACACGTGACGGTGACGTCATGTTTTTCTGTGTGTCAACCCGAGTAGCAAACAAACGGTGCCACCGAAAAGACAGGTTTTCAAACGCGTCCATTTGTTCTTCCTGAAAGGTACGTTTCACATTTAAACGTTGACTCGTTGCTGGCCGAAGCTAGGTCCGTCGCAAACGCTCTGAATTCGAGTCGTTTGGGTTTTCTGTTCCTCCAGTGGCAGCTTCTCCATGCTAGCGGTGAGAGCTAGTTAGTGAGCTAGCTTGCGAGCTAGCGATTTGTAGGTGCCGAGTTGAAAAAAAAGCCATGACTCGTTTCAAAATGAACCAGTCAATTTGTGCATTCACACCGGGCGCTATGTGGCAATCAAATGTCGCTCGGTGGAACGTAAGTATGTTTTGTATAAACGAACAAACCACAAATCTTGTCAATTGGTGTTGAAACGTGGATTTGCATCGCCCCAGTCACATTTGGCTTGATAATGCATATCACCTTGTTCCCTCTCTATATTATTACTCTCTTTATTATACTCATTCAAATCCACTGAAGGCGGTAGGCGTTAAGTAAATGTTAATTTGGAGACCTGGCAGTGAATGAGTCAACTCGTAGCATTTGGACTGGGAAGGACCCAGTTCAAATGGATTGGACGTCTGTCAGTGAATATGTTAAACTGAGAATAAAGGCTTGGTCTATTTTAAATATTAAATGTGGCCCTTGAGCATTAAAGTTGTTGACACAGCCTTTGCAGTCTTTTATCCTATAACTGTTGCAAATCGTTCTGCGTGTTTCTCACAGTGTCACCCCTGTATGGGTGCCATGGTCTTCAGTAACACATGAGCTCTACTATGTGGTACATCATGCAAAGCATTCAAAGTAAATACTCCTTGTCCGAGCGGCTCATCCGCACCATCGCCGCCATTCGCTCATTCCCGCATGACAACGTGGAAGATCTCATTCGCAAGGTGACCCGTCTTGTTCGTGTAGGCATCCGAAATGTGTTGTTCCACTTTTCCTGTTGACGCATGTTGTTTATGTATCACATAAAGGGTGCTGATGTGAACCGCATGCACGGCACGCTGAAGCCCCTGCACTGTGCCTGCATGGTTGCTGATGCTGAATGTGTGGAGCTGCTGTTGGAGAAGGGGGCAGAGGTATGTATCACATACATACAGTACACCTTGATGGGAGGGCAGGCGCTCCAGAGACCCAACTGCTTTACAC
Source organism: Corythoichthys intestinalis (assembly GCF_030265065.1). NCBI lineage: Eukaryota > Metazoa > Chordata > Actinopteri > Syngnathiformes > Syngnathidae > Corythoichthys > Corythoichthys intestinalis. The sequence continues at coordinate 36,452,830 of NC_080396.1, forward strand.
ATTCGGTTCGTGCTTATGTCACGGATTATTTGCTTTATTGTAGTATTTTGTGCAATATGCTTTTTACACATCGACTAAGGGAGCGCCAGAAAATCGATTATTAGATGCATCGCGATTCGACACATGATTATTCGATTACGATTCATAAATGTTCAAAAACGATGATTTTCCCTAATAACTTTATGACAGTCGCTCGTAGCGGAACGAAATTGAAGACACGTCTGCTGCCCGGACGCCTTTGACGGCCGCACAACATTATGATGGATGCTGCCGGTTACTCAGCGAGAGATTTACTCCTTTTCAAAAGACGGGAAAATAAATTTGTGTATGAGGCCGGCAGAGCCCAGCGGTCGCGCTTCTCTGCGCAAGTTATTTTTTAGAGCGAGAGGAGAAGAGAGATGGTTCGTTGCTCCTTGTCTTTCAGTTGTCCAGCAGTAGGTTCAAGTCGTGTTAATTGGAAAAAGTCCCTCGTGTTTTGCTAAGTCCCGTATACTGTTTAGCCATTATTGCTGTCGTTCTTGAGATGTTACTAGTTAGTGCCGAACAGTTATTATTTGTTTTTGGCAGCCATTTTAATTTTAGTCTTAGTCTCAGTCTTTTGGACGAAAATACTTATTAGTCTTAGTCATATTTTAGGCATTTTAAAATGTGTTAGTTTTAGTCTAGTTTTAGTCGATGAATATTGAAACAAGTTCTAGTCTAGTTTTAGTTGACGAAAACAAAAAAATTTTTTAGACTAGTATTGGTTGACGGATACACAAAGTTTTAGTTAAAAAAAACAAACTAAACAGGCATGCAAACCTGCAACCTTTCGGCGAAATTTCGGCGTTTTGAAATCAAAATGGGTCATTCTTCTGAATCACGTTGATCCGAGGAGAAAAAAATGGGGCGGGGGGGGGGGGGGTGTGTCTGTCAACGAGCGAGTGAAACCGTTAACTTCAAAACCGTAGTCCATGCTCAAAACTACACTCTAGTCCAGGGGTCCCCATCTGCTGGGCCGCGGAACGGTTCCGGTGCGCATTTACTACCGGTCCGCACAGAAATAATAATTTAATAACGACCGCATTCTGGCCGAATTAACCCTGTGCCCCTTCTTTACACACCAATATCCCTGTCTACTCTAGATATAATACTACGGGATAGATTAGAATGTTGTCATAGAAATCCATTGATTGGACTGCGAGCAGTACATCTTGTTTGTGTATACTATATATCTATGTGTGCTTGTCCTCGATAATAACGTATTACTAGGTCGCGGGCGCAGCACATTTGTTTCCGGAAATAATTAGCCCCCACACGAGCGAAGATGACTGGAAAACCGACGTCTTTAGGGATATTTTTACGACGAAAAGGGCACCTGACGAGCCTACAACCTCGAAGACCCACGAACGGCGTAGGAGTGGATTCGTGACCCGTTAGTGAATAAACCGAGTGATTCGCGCATGTCTGTGCTACAGAAGGATCAACTTGTAGATACCGCAAATGACGGCGAACTTATTAAACGTACATATGAGACAACAACTCTATCCAGGTTCTGGATTAAAGTCATTCCGGAATATCCTGACATAGCTACGAGAGCATTGAAAACCTTGCTGCAATTTCCAACATCGTATCTTTGTGAAGCGGGCTTCTTAATTAATGCTTAACGACAAGGCGAAGTCGTTAATGGTGAGAGCGGTGTGCAGTTTTTGTGTGCAGCTAACATGGCACGATGTATCTATAGAGAACTTTTCGACAAGTCCTTCCATGATCAAACGTAAGTTAATATTCCTTTCTTTCAAGAAAGTTTGTGTAGTGTTTACTTTGGAATCGCTGCATTTGCGCATTTTGCAGCTATGTTTAACGTTACGCGCATGCGCAGAACCACATCATTGCAATTTTTGATGGGTTGCAAAATTTGTCAGAACACCGGTTCCGTGAAAAAAAAGACCCAAATAACACCGGTCCGCGGTGCAAAAAAGGTTGGGGACCCCTGCTGTAGTCCGATGACCTAGACCTATCACCGCCGCTCTCTTCTCGTGACAACAAATGACTGTCAATAGTGAGAGACGGGAGTACAGCTGTTCTCTGCTTAATGCAAATGGGACATACTGTATATTTTATAATTTAGATTTTGTATAATTTGCTACTTAATGCGTCTTAAATGTTCTGATTTCAGGAGGAGAGATTTAGACTTCTATATGTTAAATTATTATGTACTTTGTTTAATTCGAGATGTCTCTGGTTGCACTATGAAATGCATTTTTCCGCACATGCCGTGTGTCCATGTTACTTTGTCACCTTTTTCACCCCTAACCAGTTTGCATGCCTGAATAAAGTATTCCAACAATTTAGAATGAACATTGACAGTCAAGTAAGCACTTATTTTCCACAACACTAGCTTTATTTTGGTGAGATTTACACAATGAATGCAGTAAAATAATATTCCTGCTGTGCAGGGAGTTACAAGTCATATGTAGCTTACAATTTATAAGGAAGTTAAGGAAAAATACATTCAATGTTTGGAAATTAAAATAGGCCAAGTCCAGAAAACAGTAAAACAACACAAAACTAATAACTCCTGGCCCACTCAGAACAAGTCCAAATTGAAGTGCACTGTGTAACCCTTCTCCCCATGTGGAAAAAAAAAAACAGCCACGAAACGTGCAGCATCATTACTCGAAGTGCAAAACAATACAATACACAGACCACTAATGGGCTACCTGAATAAAAAAAATGAATATATATAGGACTCGAATATAGTCAACACCGTTATTCCTTTTACAAGCACAACTCATGTGCTAATGCTAAGTTGAAAAGTCCGCTAAAACACTTTTTTTTTTTTTTTTTTTACCACTCTTTAACATCACTGACATAACAGCAGAACTCTTATCACAAATCTTTGTCCATAACAGTATTGTCCTGGCTGGTTTAATCGTTTTACGTGTTGATTTTTGCACATTGTTTAGCGCACATCAAACACTAACTCAATTTAGCACATATAGGAAACTCACCAGGAAACTTTCCTCTCCTTGTCTCAATACGCACTGGACTCGTCTCCAACACCTTCCATCCATCCATCCATCCATCCATTATCTTCCGCTTGTTCCGGGGTCGGGTCGCGGGGGCAGCAGCTTTAACAGGGAAGCCCAGACTTCCCTCTCCCCAGCCACTTCAACCAGCTCCTCCGGCGGGATCCCAAGGCGTTCCCAGGCCAGCCGAGAGACATAGTCTCTCCAGCGTGTCCTGGGTCGTCCCCGGGGCCTCCCGCCGGTGGGACATGCCCGGAACACCTCTCCAGGGAGGCGTCCGGGAGGCATCCGAACCAGATGCCCGAGCCACCTCAGCTGGCTCCTCTCTACGCGGAGGAGTAGCGGCTCGACGCCGAGTCCCTCCCGGATGACCGAGCTTCTCACCCTATCTCTAAGGGAGAGCCCGGACACCCTGCGGAGGAAACTCATTTCGGCCGCTTGTATCCGGGATCTTGTTCTTTCGGTCACGACCCAAAGCTCGTGACCATAGGTGAGGGTAGGAACGTAGATCGACTGGTAAATCGAGAGCTTTGCCTTTCGGCTCAGCTCCTTCTTCACCACTACGGACCGGTGCAGCGTCCGCATTACTGCAGACGCCGCACCGATTCGCCTGTCGATCTCCCGCTCCCTCCTACCGTCACTCGTGAACAAGACCCCAAGATACTTGAACTCCTCCACTTGGGGCAGGATCTCATCCCCGACCCGGAGAGGGCACTCCACCCTTTTCCGACTGAGGACCATGGTCTCGGATTTGGAGGTGCTGATCTTCATCCCAACCGCTTCACACTCAGCTGCGAACCGCTCCAGTGAGAGTTGGAGGTCACGGCTTGATGAAGCCAACAGCACTAAATCATCTGCAAAAAGCAGAGATTCAATGCTGAGGTCACCAAACCGGACCCCCTCAACGCTTCGGCTGCGCCTAGAAATTCTGTCCATAAAAGTTATGAACAAAATCGGTGACAAAGGGCAGCCTTGGCGGAGTCCAACCCTCACTGGGAACGAATTCGACTTACTGCCGGCAATGCGGACCAGACTCTGACACCGGTCGTACAGGGACCGAACAGCCCTTACCAAGGGGCTCGGTACCCCGTACTCCCGGAGCACCCTCCACAGGATTCCCCTAGGCACACGGTCGAACGCCTTCTCCAAATCCACAAAACACATGTAGACTGGTTGGGCGAACTCCCATGCACCCTCGAGGACCCTGCTGAGGGTGTAGAGCTGGTCCACTGTTCCACGGCCGGGACGAAAACCACACTGCTCCTCCTGAATCCGAGATTCGACTTCCCGACGGACCCTCCTCTCCAGCACCCCTGAATAAACTTTACCGGGGAGGCTGAGGAGTGTGATTCCTCTATAATTGGAACACACCCTCCGGTCCCCCTTTTTAAAAAGGGGGACCACCACCCCGGTCTGCCAATCCAGAGGCACTGTCCCCGATGTCCACGCGATGTTGTAGAGGCGTGTCAGCCATGACAGCCCTACAACATCCAGAGCCTTTAGGAACTCCGGGCGGATCTCATCCACCCCCGGGGCCTTGCCACCGAGGAGCTTACCAACCGCCTCAGTGACTTCAACCCCAGAGATCGAAGAGCCCACCTCAGAGTCCCCAGACTCTGCTTCCTCAAAGGAAGGCGTGTCGGTGGAATTGAGGAGGGCTTCGAAGTATTCTCTCCACCGACTCACGACGTCCCGAGTCGAGGTCAGCAGTACACCATCTTCACTATACACAGTGTTAATAGTGCACTGCTTTCCTCTCCTCAGACGCCGGATGGTGGACCAGAATTTCCTCGAAGCCATCCGGAAGTCGTTTTCCATGGCCTCACCGAACTCCTCCCATGTCCGAGTTTTTGCCTCGGCGACTGCCGAGGCCGCAGTCCGCTTGGCCAGCCGGTACCTGTCAGCTGCCTCCGGAGTCCCACAGGCCAAAAAGGCCCGATAGGCCTCCTTCTTCAGCTTGACGGCATCCCTTACCGCTGGTGTCCACCAGCGGGTTCGGGGATTGCCGCCACGACAGGCACCAACCACCTTACGGCCACAGCTCTGATCGGCCGCCTCAACAATGGAGGTGCGGAACATGGCCCACTCGGACTCAATGTCCCCCACCTCCCCCGGGACAAGGGAGAAGTTCTGCCGGAGGTGGGTGTTGAAACTCTTTCTGACAGGGGATTCTGCCAGACGTTCCCAGCAGACCCTCACAATACGTTTGGGCCTGCCAGGTCTTGCCAGCATTTTCCCCCGCCATCGGAGCCAACACACCACCAGGTGGTGATCGGTTGACAGCTCCGCCCCTCTCTTCACCCGAGTGTCCAAAACATGCGGCCGCAAGTCCGATGACACGATTACGAAGTCGATCATCGAACTGCGGCCTAGGGTGTCCTGGTGCCAAGTGCACATATGGACACCCCTATGTTTGAACATGGTGTTCGTTATAGACAAACCGTGACGAGCACAGAAGTCCAATAACAGAACACCACTCGGGTTCTGATCGGGGGGGCCGCACTGGACTCGTCTCCAACACCTTCTAGCTCAAAATAAAATGTGATTGACTAACTTTACATTATCAGGGAGTGTCATTTTTCTTAGACAACTTACAGCTTAGCGCTCTTTATTAGCGCTTAGCGCTCTACTGCTTTAAGATGGCGGCTGTTTACTAACGCTGCCCAGACGCGGCCGAGTCTGTCATTGTGCATCTAGTTCAACATACATGTGATCTCTATGAGACTCATCAGACGCTACCTGCTACCAACGTAGCATCGTGCGGGCTAGTATTTAGCGACGTCGGCGTCGTTTGTAGCGGCTGTCGGTATCAGTAAGTTTTTTTGTTGTTGTTGTTGTTTTTTTTTCTGCTTTCTCAACGCACAGCGCGTTGTCCCGCATTAAAAGTAGTCCGAGCAAAACGTGATGCTTAGAGCTGTCAAAATAAACGATTACACGAGGTGTATAAAATTACTCGGATCAGTTTTTAAACTCGAGTTACTCGAGTTGCTCGAGTATTCGTTTCAGCTCTATAGCAGAGAAGACTGCCCCGATCTACCACTCAAGAGATCTGATGGACTCAAAAAGTGGGTTACGATTGCATAATAGTTTGAAAATTGACCGAATCCACCGTATTTTTACACGAGTGACATCCTGTCTGCCCGATCCTAGCTACCGGTAGTAGTATTGACGCAGGAGGGTTGCGTCTCGCGTCAAATAATAAACTCTGCCGTTCTTTTTGCGTGCGTCATGTTGAGCCACTTCTGGGACGCGTCTAACACGCGGGCACACTGCGACTGGTGTGCATTGGCTGTTAGACTTTAACACCCGCGTTTTACTGCGTTCTCGCGGCGGCCACGTTTCTGGGTTATACTGTCCTACCATGTTGGTCCTTATTATAGTAGAGAAGATGGAGTAAATATAATCTACACAAAGAGACTGTAACCCGATCGACTCAGAGCCTCGAAAAGTAAGGGTTACATTACGTCAGAAACTCGTTCGGTACGCCTCCGTTCCAAACCGAGCACCACGTACCGAAACGGTTCAATACAAATACATGTACCGTTACACCCTTAATTATAATGTATTCTTATGGGAAAATGCCGCTCGACATACGACCGTTTCGACCTTCAAACTAGATGCTGTAACGTATTAAATTTGTAGATAGCGATACCGATACAGAGAAAAAAATGTGCTTGATGAAGATGGATTATTGCAGAAGTAAAACGCTCAAGGTCGGCGATGTGGATTTATTGTTCAGCTCTATTGTCAAAAGAAAGGAGTTTTAACACGTAAATCGTGATTACAAAATAGACACAAATGATCATGCTGCCATACCTGATATGTACATGGAAACGTGATACTTGGGAATCAGGAACTTGCCATTTTATATCCTATACTAGTGTAACCTCTGCATTTGTCAGGTGAACGCTTTGGATGGCTATAACCGCACGGCACTCCACTACGCGGCAGAGAAGGACGAGAGCTGCGTGGAGCTGCTCCTGGAGTACGGGGCTCAGCCCAACGCTCTGGACGGTAACAAGGACACCCCGCTCCACTGGGCAGCCTTCAAAGACAACCCAGAGTGTGTGAGAGCACTGCTCGACAGCGGGGCTTGTCCTAACGCCCGCGACTACAACAGTGACACGCCGCTCAGCTGGGCGGCCATGAAGGGCAACCTGGAAAGCGTCAAAGTGCTTTTGGACTACGGCGCGCGGGTGCACGTGACCAACCTGAAGGGCCAGACGCCCATCTCGCGACTGGTGGCCCTCTTGGCGCGCGGCCTGGGCACCGAGCAGGAGGAGGAGTGCCTGGAACTGTTGTGCCGAGCGGCCGGGCGCTTAGAGATCCGCCGGGCCGACGGCACGCTTCCTAAGGAGCTGAGTAAGGATCCACAGCTACTTGCCAGGCTGACCGGCATGGCGGCCCAAGCGCCCACGCTGCGCTCTCTAGCGCGCTGCTCCATCAGGTGGAGTCTGGGCGTGCGCTTCCTGCCGGCGGCGGTCAAAGAGCTTCCTTTACCAGAGACCATCAAGGAATATGTACTCCTCAGAGACTAAGACAATGTCTGGTTACAGTGGCGGCGTTTGTGTAATCGCTTTAAATAAACATGACAGCCTCTCGTGCCCCTTTTCGCACTGCCCTGTACTAAATGGTGCCTGTCGAAAACCACAGGAGGCGTCAGTCTGATCGCTCTCGTCTCACGATATAGCTGTAATCAGTATATCAGAAGTGTAAAGAACTTAAATTTCCTAATATAATAAAGTCGATATGTCAGATAAGGATAATAAAATTGGACTTCCATAGAACATATAATCCTCTGTTGCTATTAACAGTGGAGGAGACTGTTATTTTCTTGTTTAACCCTTCCAATTTGTGCAGATATAATATCAACATGCCGTGCTTGGACGCCATACAGTTAGGTAACCCGATACTTGGTAAGCACAGTGGAAAAGGGGTATGACACAGGCATTTGACATGTCAAGTCGCTTTCAATGGAGTGTTGTCACAAGCAGAACAGTTAAATGTGTTATAATAATGGCACACTAATGTACCGCTGCACCATTAAGTACATTCATAAAATAGTTCACGTAAGCACCGCTAGAGTTCTGAGCACTTAAAGAGAATAAGGAGAGTGTTTCATGATGTGCCATGGATCTGTCACTGTCTTTTACACTACTGTGGTAAGAAACAAATGTTGGGAACAGTTGTGTTTTTTCTCTCCAAGTTTTGTCAATTGGAATGGGCACAAGTCTAACATGACACCTTGCCTGCTGTTCTGTGTGCTATTCAATGTCAAGCAAAGTTGTCATAGAATGAGTGGTTTTGTTAAACACTGTTGGCTATATCTCCGGTGTTTTTGTTGTTTTTTTTAATTATTTTTATTTAAGACTTTGTTTTTGTTTAACTGTTAACAAGACAAGAAATTTAAGTTACTGATATTTTTAAGATTCACACAATATGCTTTGGTATATGTATCCAAGTTGAAAATGGATGATTTTGTGTTGTGGTGCTGCAGATGTATAATCCTGTTAAACTCGCATCTTGTTTACGCCTGCAAAAGAGCTTCTTTTTGAGAGGATGGTGTGGTTTTTTTGAAAACATTTTGTTATTCTATGCGCCATGTACCCATGTCATCATTCATTTAATTATGTCGTCCTTCAAAGCGCAAGCAGCAAATTAGAGATAGTTTTGAAGATAGTAGTCACAATTGACAATGGCAGCCAAGAGTTGAGCTACGTGAGGTCGCAAGAGATTTCTAAAATTCTCAGAGAAAAATACACATGGGCCATATTTGCAATAGTTTTTTTCACTCATGGCTTTTTTTTTTTTTTTTTGTATATTAATCTGTGATTTTTCCCCCTTAATTTATCAATTCATTTTATTTGAAGTTATTTTTATACATTTTTTGGCCATCTCAAAATATGTGTGTGCAACTCTAGTACTACAATTGGATGTGAAATGGGCACCACGAAATATTGTCCCAATGGCCACAATTGACCCTGGGCCGCAAGTTTTAAACCCCTGACTTATATAAATGTTTAGAAAAAGTCTTTAAGAAAAAAAATGTGCATTAAAGCGTTACGTAATTGTGTGCAAATTGGAACATAATGTTCACGGTGATGTAATAATACACTGGTTTTATGTAGCGCTGAACAGACGCTTTACATTCACTCGACGCTAGGTGGCAATAAGCAGCAACAGCTGCCCTGGGGCAGAAATACAGGAGCGAGGCAGCAACTTGCACCATCTACCCTCAGACTGTCACCAAACACACACTCACTACTTTCACACAAGTAAGTTAAAATGACTTACCCAAGCATACAATGACAAACTGCACAAGTGGGACTCGGGAGACTGATTCAAATCCATGACCCTTTGATCAAAAGATAAGCCGCTCAACCACCTCTGCCCCATTTCCTTAAAAAATATATATTTTAACTCTATGACTGCAATTGATGGCAACAGAAATCCCAAGGGCATACATTGGTAGAGACAGGTATTACCGCAATGCACATAATGAAAATAATGGAGGACTTGCTTGACTTTGTTGTTCTTTGTGGAGGCTGGCCTGACTGCAGTAGTTTTGACAGCAAGTTTAATGTTATGCTAGCTCTGATGCATGTGGACTTTCAGTAGCAAAAGTAGTGGTGTTTCCTCAACCTCCACAAGATTGATGTCTTTTTACATGGCTCACAGTGGCTGCTGCTGCCGAAAAAGAAAAAAAAACTAATATCCCTCCTTTTCGAAAGGCGGAGGTGGCATGTTGTTGACATGAATCTGTCGGGGTTGTGTGAGTATGTATGTGCCTTTGTGGCGGGACGGGGGGGATTCAAGTCATCAGCCAACCAAACGTTCGTTTTGGGGGGTGGGGGTGCAATGGACCGGCACATTCCGCAAGTGAAATGGGATAAATGTAAGTCTGAAAATAATTCACTTAATAATGGTTGGTTCCTTTCCATCCTTACAACATATGGTAAGACAATCTAAATTACCTATATATCTGAACTCTATATGATGAATAAGGTTGCTTAAAAGTTGGTGGCAGTGACGCCTCCAGATATTTTTCATAGGGGTGGCCAGATGGGGCCACTTAAAATCTTGGGGTGGCCAAAACTAAAAGCCATAATTTCAGGTTTTCATTATATTATTGCCGTAAAAAGGTCAGGGGAAAACTATCAGAAAGACTTAAGGACACGGCTACAGATATACTTTGGTGTATTGTGTAATATTTGAAGTTACTAATGATTTAATGTGCATAGTCCATACCTGTCCAGTCAACATTTTGAGTTCCACAACAATTCGGTTTTATTGTGTTATGTATATATCAGGCATAAGGTGTACATTTAACTAGGGCTGTCAAACAATTAAAATTTTTAATCGAGTTAATCACATCTTAAAAATGAATTCATCATAATTAATCGCAATTCAAACGATCTCTAAAATATGCCATATTGTTCTGTAAATTATTGTTGGAATGGAAAGATAAGACGGATATATACATTCAACATACTGTACATAAGTACTGTATTTGTTTATTATAACAATAAATCCACAAGATGGCATTAACATTATTAACATTCTTTCTGTGAAAGTGATCCACAGATAGAAAGACTTGTAATTTTTAAAGGATAAATGTGAGTTTGTATATTGTGACTAAATATTGCCATCTAGTGTATCTGTTGAGCTTTCAGTAAATGATACTGTAGCGACTTAACTGTTCTGCCCAAATGCATGATGGGAAGTGGTGCAACCATGACTGTGTGTGGTGGCTGCAAATGCTGTATCTTCTCTGCGTTGGGTACACTACAGGGTGTTAAGAAAAAGATCAACTCCTGTCATTCTTCCCCACGTTGCTTTACACAATATTTATAGTTGCTGTGAGAGAGATGACAAAGCTTTTGCCAATTAAAAGCACGGCCCCAATGAATGTTTGTATCTACTCCACTCACTTGACACTGCCTCTTATCTCTGTATATAAGTAAAACGGCGCCATTGTAGGCTGTTTGCGGCAATGCGTAAATGAGTCGTACCGCGAATGCGTTAATTGCGATAAATATTTTCACGTGATTAATTAATAAAATTAACTACTGCCCGTTAACGCGATAAATTTGACAGCCCTACATTTGACAAAACAAAATAAATGCATTCATTTGGGATGAAATGCATAACTGATGCTACAACAGTCTAACGATATACTGGCAAGCGGGGTGGCCAGTGGGGTGGCCAACCAATTTATAGGGGTGGCCGTGGCCACCCCCTGGTGGCGCCACTGGTTGGTGGGGAGAATTTGAGCATCCTGAAAAGTTGCTAGTGTTATGTCCCTACCGACCCTATGCTAACCTTACGCCCTTGAAAAGTCCATTTTCATTGGGGCACTCCCAGTTAACATGAATTTGACATCTATCGTCGTCGATGGTACTGAAATATATAATATTTAATAATATATTTTTTTAAATTATTTTTTAATATAAAGAACAGTATATAACTGCTGCAAGTTTTATGCTTGAATTTTCTAAACCATTTGGTGAAGGAAGAAGTGCAAAGTTATTTATAAAAAGAAAAAACATTGTTTGAAATAAAAGGAGCGAATCGAACGCAAGGGAGGCCTGTGATTGCAGTGCATCCGGAGACTTGTAGTAGCAGTAGTCTACGCATCATGTAGACTTTAAGAGGTCATTTTAGTATAGCTGCGGTCAACGTGTACGTACTACACGTGCTTGGAAGACACTGTAAGGGGAACTTAGGGGCGCCTTGATGTGGAGTAAGCCTCGGACGAATGAAATCAAATGATGTAAGGTTTACATCAACAGATGGAGTTAGGTCACACTAAACGTGCGTGCGCGCGTTAGTTACTTCTCGAATTTCTTTCAAGCCTTTGACGTCCCCATAAAAAGCCTATATACTGCCCGGCTGACTTTGTCTTCTCAAAGCAGCATTACACACGATTTTTGGGCCTGATCCCGCCCTCTTTACATGTCCGCTATTACCCTGCGCGCGCACGTGCGTGTTTGTTTGTTTGTGTATAAATAAATGGAGCAGATCAAAAGAGCGAGGTTACCGCAAACGTCACAATAGCCCCACAGGAGCCGCACCAGCAGCCTCCGCGTCAGGCAGAGACAAAAGCAGAACCCATCTCGGAAGAGCGAAAATGTTCATTCCAGCATCCTACAAAACAGTTTCTTCCAACTCACTGTGCGTCTAACTCACTTGTCAGGAGGACCTCCACAGGTAAATCCAAGTGGCATGTTATTGATTTATTAATTTTCCCCATCATTGGTCACTTGCTCATCATTTGACTCATATTCTCATATACCGCAATTGGTTCAACACACGCACAAATACACACGCGCACACAAATATACGAACAATTAGCCATTCATAATGGATTCTCATTAATAACGGGTCAGACTCTTGTATCGCTTTTGGCAGCGAAAAAAAATACTGTTATATACATAAATAATTTGATTTACTGCATGGGATATTACAACATTGTCACTAATAAAAAAGAAACCATTTGAAACAACTTACTATTTCTGCCACTTTTGGAACAAAGGCATGTGAATGTGACATCTACAGTCTTTAAACATGGATCCCCCATCCCACACACACATTTTACATCTCAAGCATCACCATGTGATAGTAATATCATTAAAATATACTGTAATACTGAACTAATTTATAAAGTATGAAAATGTCGTTTTATTTCACAGAATGATACCGTTGCTCTAGTTTTTCTGATCTGGTTTCTAATGCTATTAGTTCCTATAGACCAACAGGCAATTTATCACATCGTAACATTTTATTTATATTTCGTAAATTTTCCTTGGGATCCTCCTAATATGCTGTTTTGTATTTCCCCCCCTCCTTCCTGTTACTTTGTTGATTGTTTTTATTTTGGTGGGACTGTTTACTCTTTCATCCACTAATTATGATTTTTTTTCCCCTTAAATGTTTTTATTACATTCCGATAGGACAAGGGTCTCAAACTTGAGAGACAGAAGACAGTATTTCTATTTGTATTATTAGTGTTACTTGCACGTATTTGAAATGAAAGAATGAATGAATTGATTTTAATTGAACAATCCATGTTGGAATTAAAAAAAAAAAAAAAAAAAAACATTAAAAAATAATATAAAAACGGAAATAAACGAATAATAAAAAAATATAATTATAAATAAAACAAAATGATATATAAAAAAAAAAAACTTAAATAATAAATAATAAAATAAATAAAATAAAAAAGATGTAACTTCAAATACATGTGGCCCTTGCGTATTTTGCTCTGGGAATTTTGTTTTTACTCCTAACTCTCTAATGACCCCTCGTGGCCATCGACGGCAATAGACGCTCAATACATTTTAGGTGTTGAAATGGATTGGACGTTAGTGTACGTCTATTTCCGTCAACAGTTTTTTTTTTTTTTTTTTTGGCCGTTTCAAGGTTTTTAAAAATATATATATTTTAATTTTTAATTTTTTTTTATTGAACCATATACACACAAAACAAAGCATTCAAGTATCTACATCAAATACAACACCATAGAGTGGCCATAATCGAATAACCAATAACAACGACAATAACAACAACAAACACAAAAGAAAACAAAAAAATCAACTCTTTTCTTTTGAGAGAAGACTTACTAAACCAACTTAAATTGTTTGAATAAAGAAAACATATGGGCCTTCCCATCGATCACAACCAAGACTTTGCAATATAGAGAGAAATCATTTCTCCAGTGAGCCATACACGGTTTGGTTTTAAAAAACTTCCCCCATCAGCAATATCACATTTAAAACAAATTCAAATTTTTTTTATCCTTTAGATAAATACCAAATAAAATTGTTTCTTCTCTCAGTGGTACATCTATATTTTTTAGATTGCAGCCATGGAATTAACATCATTGCAGTGAAAAAATATGATTTAAATCTTCCAAATCTACATCACAAAAAGTACAATTGTTCGCTTCAAAACCAAATTTCAATCTTAAAAATTCTTTCGTTGGGTAAATTTCGTTCAAAATTTTGAATTGGACCTCCTTAGCTTTAGGAGGCACCGGAAATGAATCTAAAATGAAATCTTATCGATCTCAAATAATTTCAAAATATATATTCTCTTAATTGGGTTCGGATAATATTTATTTATCAACAATTTCTTGATAACTTTGTTATTACATTTACTATCCCAAAAGTTCTGCCCAGATTGTGAGAGACTCGAGAGTTTGGCACATCCTCCTTCACCATTTTTACTGCCAGTGGGATTGCATTCATTAACTTTGTGAATTTTTTCAGACTATCCGTCAACAGGTGTTTTCAATATCAATCTCCCGTTATTTTATTTTTTATTTTTTACTAATTACCGCAACACATACTCTGTGATTTGGGCTGGCAGTGAATTAGTTAAGCAACCAATAACTTTTAAATTGTCCACTGTAGTAACCGCTGTCCTTGAAAGGCTTAATGTTGCTTTGTTTGTTTTTTGTTTTTTTTTAACATAGTTTTTTTTCTCTTGTTTTTCCTAATGACAAGCAAGCACCACGTGGCTACTGTAATTCTATTTTATTTACATACATACATTTCCATTATTAAGACGAATAAAGACTATTAAAAAATAGTGATACCGCTCACATATTAATATTCACAAATTTTGTGCATGATATGTGATCTCGCGATAACTTGCCGTCGATGGGAGTGTCAAATTCCAGGAGAGGAACAGGGGGCCCGCAAGAGAGGCGCAAGAGTGAGTTTATAAACACTTTATAACCATTTTAGTTCAACGTAAATGTGCCCATGACGTTACCCTGTGCTAAAGTAGCATTCCGCACGCTTGTTTTTATGCCGTGTCGGTGTTTTTCAAGTGTACGTCAGCTCCAACCTCTCAATCGGACTCGCTTTGAACTCAAGTGTCAGTTCTGCTAACAAGTCTCCTGGTGGCTTATTTTCCCTGACTTTGTTCAACTTGACGGGCCGTAAAGTGTGTCGTAAAAGTCGACTAAGTGTGCATTAACGTCTATTTAACATCGCGCCCATGTCGGAAACGGTTAATAACGGTGTAATAGCCGCGCTGTGCGTGCGTTCGGCCTGTCGTTAATGCTAACACAGCAGTTAGCCATTACTTGTGTTTTTTTTTTCTGTCTCGTGGATACAAAAAGTTGATTTGGGGCCTTTTAGCCAATGACCGTCTGCGAGACTAGGCGAGTGAAAGCTTCAGCGGCTTTGATTGCCTCAAATGTTATTGATTGACGTGCGCGCAAGCCAATCGAAAAGGATCTTAGGTTGCCGTATTACGGTAAAAGGCGGAGTAAATTTTGCCTAAATTTGATGGAGGCTGAAAGTTGGCAAAAAACTATTCGGCACGGTCTCAAGTTCGCAACAAGTTTTTATCAAGGGTGACTCGGTTTCCTGAGCTTATACTATGTCAGAAAAGTGTGTTTTCTTCCTTGCTGCCATATCGTAAATATGAGGGTCTGCAGTACAGACCTACAACTCGCCTCACGTAATGATATGTTAAGTATTGATACCTGAGCTGGCGAATGCCTCAGGTTCAGGCATAAATGCATGTCATCGCCTTCACTAGTTATGTAGGTCATGTGTCTTGACACTCACCCCCATAGAGATGTGCAATATACTTATTGTCCATTTATTTTACATTTTAACCCTTTCATACACGTATTATGACATTTTATTTTTACATGGAACTCTATTTAAGCCATTGACGGCGCTAGACGTCCATTTCATTTTAACTGTCAAAATAGATTGGCCGCCTAGTGACGTCAATGGGATTGAAAGATGTGCAATTACAGCCAGTCTTCCCAGTTTAAATTAATTGGCCGTCTTTCGCGTTCTGTGGCATGCAATGAATTAAATACAGTGGTACCTCGACATATGATCGCTTCGACACACGATCTTTTCGATATCCGATGCAAAATTTGACTCGCCATTTGTTTCTACATCCTACGATATGCTCGAAATACGACGATTTATGACAGCGCCGCAGTTTCTTTGTTTTCCCGCAAGACGGACACACGGTGGATTTTCTTGTGAGAGAAATCAACATGTGATCCAAGAATGTTAATGCAGGTGGTGAAGGAAAAAGATTAGGCTTACCATTGAAATGAAGATGGAAAGGATAGAAAAATGTGAGCGTGGTGCGCGCGTCCGTGAACTGGCTCGACAATACGGCCGTAGAATGTCTACGATCTCGACGGTCCTTCTCCGACCTCCGTTTGCCAGTCTTTATAAGTTAAGGTTACAATTATTATTGTGGTTAATTCGCCAATAATCGACAGCTTCGTCAGAACTTGTGCTATACAACATGCCTCTGTCTGCCGCAGCTGAACAAAGTGAAAGTAAGAGGTCCTTCTCTCACTCTTTTCAAGTCAGCCACGTGGTGCCTTCAGGTGCACCACACAAAACACATCGGCCACATTAGAACCAGATTCGTCACACTATTACAGGTACTATTATAATTACTGTCTTACTTTTATTATATTATTCAAGTTTATATTCAAAATTTATGTTTTGATTTGTGTATTTGCTATTTGCAATAATACCAGCAGCATTTATTAAGGATATAGTGTACGTTTTGGGGCTGCGGAACTAATTAATGGAATTATAATGTATTCTTACGGGAAAATCCTGCTTGACATAGGACCATTTCTACTTACAAACAAGGTCCTGGAACTAATTAACTTCGTATGTAGCGGTACCACTGTACTATGAAAAAATATACACTCTAGAGCAGAGGCGTGCGAAATTTCCGATTCTTAAATTATTCGCCATTTGGCTGTGGAAGATCAGAGAACAATTCACAAACATCCAATTTCCGATTATTGAATTATACCAGGTAAAGCGGAACTAAAACATAGTCAGCGCGGTCTTTGGGACGCAATGAGGAACGAACCGGGAGTAAATATCACGTTCAACTCATGCCGCTAGATAAAAAAACAATAATACCTGACTGCGGCCGACAGCCGCTACAAACAACGCCCAGTTGCTAGTTGCTGCAAGCATACGGCCACAATAATGCTACGGTAGATATCGCATATATTTAGAACTAGATGCGAAATGACAGACGACGGTGGCATCAATAATGGATTTGTAATCGAATCGTAGCCTGTGAATCGTAATCGTAGTCGAATCGTTAGGCCTGTTTAACTGATGATCCGGAGACGAGGCCAGCTTCTTTCACTTGGTACCAGCTAAATAGTATTCAAAAAATAATGATGGCGGAAGAAATAAACATCTTGAATTTGAAACTGTATGTTGTCAGCGATTAGCCTCGCACTGATCTTAATTGTGGTTGTCAGCCCAAAACCCTCTGAATATATATTAAATGCATCGTACCAGATATAAAATGACTACTACATAATCTGTGGTGATCGTTTGGTGCCCAGTTTTCTCGTCGAATTGCAGCAGTCCATCTCGCTCTCCTCTCCGGGTCTCTCGGAATACGGTAGAACTTCAAGTTTCTCCGTCTATCTTCTCTGTTACTACAACCAACCGCCATACACGCCTTCACCATTTTGATTATTAATGTTAACGAGCAGAAAAACACGCCATAATTGGAGGAATTTACGTAGCGGTAATGCGTAAACACGACGAGCTGACGGACAATATGGCGCGGAGGCGTGGTTGTGACGTCATGTGAGTGGGGTCTATTGCCGTTGGCGCACTGGGGCTTGCAACGACATAAATGGAATGGCAATTAGCTCATTGGCTGCCCATGACTGTGATAGATGTCAAATACATTTAAACTGACGGTTGGCAGTGACTGATCATGTTCTCGTGCAAATGACGTGGTGTCCTTTGAAACCCAGCCATCTCAGTTCAAATGGATAGCGTGTCCCTCATCGCCAATGGCAGCTAATAAGTTATTATTATAATTCTAGAGATGGATAACCTTATCAAAGCATCTACATCTTCCTATGTTCTCCAACTGTAGCACACCTGGAAAGTGAACAATATAGCACCCAACAAGAGCTTAAATCTTTTATAAACAAGTGACTTTTTTTCAATATAAAAGCTAGATATGTCGTTCACATATGTTGACAACGCCTTTTTGGTTCATACTGTATAGGCCAAAATATTAGGCTTACGTATGGCCTACATTGTATATACTGGACTGTCTCAGAAAATTAGAATACACAATATTCTAATTTTCTGAGACAGTCCTGTACATTAATCCACCATTTAAAGCAGGGGTGTCCAAACTTTTTGCAAAGGGGACCAGATTTGGCGTGGTAAAAATGTGGGGGGCCGACCTTGGCTGACGTCCTTTACATAGAACAATATACAGGACTGTCTCAGAAAATTAGAATATTGTGTATTCTAATTTTCTGAGACAGTCCAGTATACGGTATATATTTTTTAAATTAGATTGAACTATTTTAATGAAAAAAATGGTTTAATAAAATTAAAATGAATCAAGCAGATTCACACTCTGGTCATCTAATGCAGGCAAAGCTTGGCATCAAAGTTCATCCTCAAAATTTAATAATCCTTTAAGGGTGTACAATGGAAGAGAAACCGCAAAGGTACATTTGTCACTGCTTGTAGATTTAATATTGGAAAAATAACCTGTGGCTGTATTTGCATCCTGATGGGATCACATGGTGTGAATGTAACATTTAGAACAGTTGGGTATTGGCTTTCATTTGTTCCAATGACCAAATTTCAGGTCTGCTTGTTACAAAAATACATGTACACGCCCAGCTTAGAAGGTCGTAACCCACATTAACAGCACCTCAGGATCCCACAGGTGATCTAAAGCCAACTTTTGTTCTTCCATCCATCTCGTCCCTATTCTTTTCTCTTTGTGGGGGTCTCCCCCTATCCTCTAGCAATTCAAGCCTTCCATTTCCAACGTCATGGCTGCAGTGTGATCTATTAATACAGTTTGTTTAGTCAGTTTCCTAGCAAGCCACATCAAACACTGTGTGGCTGTGGCTGCTTATAGCCGAGACTTGTTCCCTTACACCTGCTGAGTTGGAGAAACCCAAGTTCAACAGAGGGAGCTTGGCTGCAGCTCAGTAGGAAGGACAAAAAAAATCTGGTCTCTTTCAAGACTTCCAAGTCACCTTGAAGGTGAAAATAGGAACACGTGGCATTCAATATTGGAATTATTACAATTAATGCAGTGCAACTTTAGACCCTTCCATTTTCAACACAATTTCTTCTTGGAGCGATGTGACTTTACCAGTTTGTCAGGCTACTTTTCACCAAACTGCCTATTAGAGGGCAGAAATTGGGTGTTCATGGAGATTTGCCATCTGTCTTGGGGAACTTGATCAGACAAAGCCAGGTATATTCTGAACTGTAGTCCACTGTGCTGTCCGCTAATGTTCATCCTTAATTTTTAGGCCGCCCAAGGGGAGGGCTCAAGGTCTCATTTGCTTTGTTCTTGTTCTTGGTGAGGACACTAGCTAAAATTACTACTCCTTCGCAATGCTTAATTTGTAAATCATAAAGTGCCGGAACGCAAAGTACATATGACATTGCGGGGATGACGAGACGGGCACAGGTCCCGGAATTTACGCAGAAAATGGTGCTGAAAACAACATGCAAATGCCCTCTTGCCATGCTCTGGGAATTACAAGCCTCAATTTCAGATAGTATCTATGGTATAAATGTTATGACAACAATTTACAATTATTTAGGCTAAACTTTGCACTAGAGCTAGGAATCTTTGGGCACCGAATGATTCGATTACGATCACGATTCAGAGGCTCCGATTCGATTATAAAACGATTATTGATGCACCCCCCTCCTTTTTTTTTTTTTTTTTTTTAAAATGTTTCTTACATTAGTTCCAAAATTGTTCAAAAATTCCTCTCAACCTAAACCAAACTACTATTTCAGTATCAAGTTAACATATAACCGTAAACAAATATACAAAAATAACAGTAAATAAAAAACTCCAGTCCCCATTCTGTATCAGCTGCTTTAAACTACATTCAATTAATTTAATGTTGTGAATCAGCTGTTACAGTTGTTAAAATTGCTCCCGTTATTCCATAATTTCCCTTCTGTCTACTTTTGTCAAAGTTTTAACACTATTTCATCATTTAAAGATAGATTCAAGACAAGATTCTGCCGATTTAGGAGTATTTTAGATAAAAAGTTAATTAGGTTCGCTACAACAGAGCCTTCTAGAGAGGTCTACTGCTTTAAGATGACGGCTGTTTACTTACGCCGGAAAGTCTGTCATTTCGCATCTCTTTTCAATAATACATGTTCTAACACCGACATCGTCTGTCATCTTGCATCTAGTTCTACATATATATGATATCTACTGTAGCCGTATGTTTGTAGCAACTAGCAACTGGGCATTGTTTGTAGCGGCTGTCAACCGCAGTCAGGTATGATTGTTTTTTTTTTATCTAGCGGCATGAGTTGAACATGATATTTACTCTTGGTCCGTTCCTCATTGCGTCCCAAAGACCGCGCTGACTGTGTTTTACTTCCGCTTTACCTGGTATAATTCAAGAATCGGAATTTGGATATTTGTGAATCGTTCTCGAATCTTCCACGGCTGAATCGCGAATAATCTAAGAATCGGAAATTTCGCACGCCTCTACTCTGCACACATGCCGTAAAAAGTTTTTTTTTTTTTTTTTTTAAATGTCAGGGCGTGATTTGTTGGTCCAGCTTTTCAGTGCATCAACAAATCCCTGACTCTTTCAAATGACCTTACATTTTTATAATCAACATGCAATTCTTGGGATTTGTTTTGTAAATGAATTTCTGCTTATTATTATTTTATTTTATACATTTTTTAAAAACGTTTTTATGTTAGCATTATTTTCTATACACGATAGGTGCCGTATCTGCCCAAATAAGTCCCGGAACACATGGAGGGCAAAATCAAATTAACCCCTGCTCCTTCGTTATACAAGGATGGTTCAGGATGGTTCAGAATGAAATTTGGTAGGAAAATTCTAGGGATGCATTGCATTGGTTTACCGAGCCCGATTTGTCTTTTTTTTTTGTCTCAGGGCTAATTAAATTGATTAATTGCGGACTTATTGTTGCCTGTAGATTCAAACTTCGCCGATAGAGGGGATTCACGTTTTTCAGGTGTGCATATCATGTTTCTGGGCTGATGACTTTTCGGGAGGGAGCTGGGCGATCGTAGTTCATTTGAGTTTTTAAAAATTTTTAAAAAATCATTTACAACCAGCCTTCTAAGTTCAAATGGATTGGATATCTATAGGTGTCAATAGAAGCCAATGAGTTAAATTGAAAGGTAAAACATCTACTAAAACTAAATGTTGTTTTTTACCCTGCCGTTTTAGGCGTTTATCGTTGACTTCCCCCAAATGTGGCAGTTCACGTCAGTGCTAGCCAAGTTCATGTCGTCTCATAGTAAGATTTAAATGTGTTGACTCCCACTCGTGGTCCACACCCTCGCGCTAACGACCTCGACTCAGTCCCGTGTGCACACCACTTACTTCCCAAATAGATTCAGCCGATTGGAAGAGCTTTGTGATGGCTCTGACACCAATATGTCGAAGAAACAAGACTCCCCTTGTCACATAGCATAACTGGGGGGAGTGTCTTTTTGGGGTAGTTGGGATGAGTATTCAGGACAGTTCTTGTGCATTATCAAGACTGACATCCAGATGTCTGTAAAATACCCAGAAGAACAAAGTTTTGTATTTCTCTGAAGTTACTTACTGGCGATTGAGGCTGACCAATACTTTATAATTGCTTAGAAATGGGACAAAATGGTAACAAAGCATTACATTTCTATTAGACAGGGACATGGCTTTATTAAATAAAGCTCCTCTCCAGTGTTCAGTAGCTTTCATTCTTGCTAAGTGTTCTTGCTAATAAAGGAAGGTAGTTCCTATGAAATATGTAGGTTTTTCAAGTAATAAAGGAAGATACTTCCTTCCCAGATGGGTCAGTTTATAAATGGCTAATATATAGGTGAACATTGTGGTAAATGAAGAAATGCGATTAGCCAACAAGCTTTCTTCCCTTAGAGTTGATGCTGTTGGAGCTTTTAACATAATGAATGCGTTGACGCATGCAAATTATTTTATATAAGTGTTCTAAGTAGAAAACACAAAAATATGGGACGAATGTCACTTCAATTTTCCCTTGAAAAAGATCTGAAAACATCAGATCTAAGTATTATAAGGGAGTTGTTGTATATATTTTGAATATAGTTATTGTAATTGTTTTCCTCCAAGGGAAAGTTCAACTCACATTCTGCTGTCTGTTTTGTCCTTGTGAGTTGCCACACAATGAATCACACGATTCACACAAATGTAAGAATTCAAAGGCAGAAGTCTGAGTTTTAGAAGCTTCTAAACAGTGCTTCAATCCTGCACTACATGAGCTGCAGCAACGCACCTCGACCAGGAATCACACTAGCATCTCTGTAAGAAGTTGCTCGAATGGTTGTGCTGTCCAAGGCTTGCCGCTCAATTCTGATTAGAGCTGCTCTCAGTTTGTGGCTACTTCATAGTCTAAAACTATTCATTTCTATTAACGTCAAATCATCCAGTGGTAACCATCTGAACAAATGTACCTTTAGCACCCTCTATGATAAACGCTGCTCCTATGCCCAAAAGCAACCTTCCTCAAGGGTAAAATATTCGCATTTTCAAAATCAATACTCTTCAAAAAATATATATATTGTACTCATCCCTTGGGTGTTTGAATCTGGGCTCCAGCTTCGGCATCAGAGCACAAAAGCCCTGGTTGTTAACGACAACATATGGGCATAAATCCTTAGTAATAAAAGTTGTGACGCAAGATCTAATTTGTTTCGCCCTTTCAGAGCTGTCTTTGCATTGTTTTCCCCTCCTCCTGGAGAGGATATGGGTGAGACGTTGTTTGTAGTGTTACCAGTCAACTTTATTTAATCTTGTTAGATATGGAGTGGTTTTCTTTCATAAACCATACATACTTCATAATTAGGAGTGGGAACCTCTTGGTACTTCACGATATGATACGATTTGCGATACAAAGCTCACGATAACGATGACCTGACGATATGGCGACAACAATTATTGTTACATTTGTCTAGGATTTTCTACAAACAACTAATAAACAGAAAAACAAGTTTCTGCTGTGAATTGGAATTAGTTTATCACTAGTAGACGTCCAATCCATTTGAA
Organism: Corythoichthys intestinalis; assembly: GCF_030265065.1. NCBI lineage: Eukaryota > Metazoa > Chordata > Actinopteri > Syngnathiformes > Syngnathidae > Corythoichthys > Corythoichthys intestinalis. The sequence goes on from NC_080396.1 coordinate 36,475,951, forward strand.
GTGGGAGGGGTGGCAGCGAATGAACTGCCACCCCTCCTACTTCAAAAGGATTGAACGTCTATGGCCGTCGGTGGCAGCAAATGCGGCAATGAGGTAATTTTGGGCCATTTAAAGTCATTTACCTGTTGATTTTCGGTTACTTCCTGTTGATTTTGGGGTATTTTATGGGTCACTTTCTGTTTATTTTGAGTTGCAGAACAGGAAGTGACCTGGGAAACACCCAAATGAATAGGCAGTTACTCAGACTCAAAAGGAAATGACCTGTAAATGCCCTAAAATGAACAGCAAGTGACCTGTAAATGCCCCGAAAATCGGACCGAATGACTGTGAATGCTCTGGTTTTAGGGCTGCAGCTATCCAATATTTTAGTAATCGAGTAATCGACTGAAAATTCTATCGATTATTCGAGTAATCGGATAATATATATACATTTTTAGGTGAAGAGCAATTGTAAATATACATGAGAAAACAAGTCATTTAATCTAATATTGAACCATTTTCAGTCAATCAATGTCTTTATTTTCGATGTACATTGTTGAAAACAGCCAACAATTGCATCTCAGATGTAACAATAAAAAAAAAAAAAAAAAGACTAATTCACTGCTTTCACTCTAATTTTTTTTTAGATCTTATATATATATTACCCAAAATGCCATTACGCTTGATAACACACATCACTTAAAAGTTAGGTGTTTTTCCCACTTGTTTCAATTGAATTTCTATTTGTGTCCATCTATTTTTAAGTTCTAGTTAAGTTTTAAGTTAATCTAAACTGTAAGTCCTGATAGGATTTTGAGTTTTTGCAGTGTTGGAGCACATTAAGGACCAGTGCTACTTGGTGTTTTATCCAGCAATGACTACTGAGCTAAAATGGACAGTTAGCATTATTAAGTTTTTATTTTACACCCTCCTCACTCCACAGCGCTATGTTATGTTAAAGCCTGTATGTAAGAGACGTTAGCCGCGCATCGACAGTGGTCATAATTAATAGAAACCTAGCCCTCCGCAGGGCTAACGTTACGTGAGCGAGTAACAGTAACGTTAATCCTATTTATTAGCGCTTAGAAGTCTACTGCTTTAAGATGGCGGCTGTTTACTAACGCCGCTGACTCTGTCATTTCGCATCTAGTTCAACATAAATGTGATCTCTATGAGACGCATCAAGCGCTACCTGCTACCACCGTAGCATCATGCGGGCTAGTTTCTAGCAACGTCGGCGTCGTTTGTAGCAGCTGTCGGCTGCAGTGTTTTTTTATTTTTATTTATTTATTTATTTATTGTTTGCTTCTTCCTCGACGCACGTGACATCAGTGTGTTGTCCCGCATTAAAAGTAGTCCGAGCAAAACATGATGCTTCAAAATTAAACGATTATTCGAGGTGAATAAAATTACTCTGATCAGTTTTTTATAGTGTTGCACCCACCGATACCATTTTTTGGGCCCGATACCATTCTGATACCACTCAGTTTGCAAAAAAAAAAAAAATACATATGTATATACACATATATATGTATATGTATATATATATATATATATATGTATATATATATATACATATATATGTATTTATATACATATATGTGCGTATAACGGATGCAACGATACAGTTAAGTCACGGTTCAGTACGATTTTCGATACAATTCAATACATGAAAAAGGAAAATACAACTGTTATTATTATTATCATTATTATTATTATTATTATTTTTACTAACAAGCAAAAATAACAGTGCCATCAGATGAACAAGCATTTTAGTGCATAATATTTATGTGCTTAGTTCTTACTGATCTGAAGAAATTTTGTATATAAGTGCTGAGAACAATCTTTACTGTTTGTAAAGTGGGTCACAATGTTGATTGCTGCAGCTCTCTTAGCAGATATTTTTAACATCCTATTTGTAGTCCATCTGTAACATGTACTGAATTAACAGTATTTGCAGCATTATCTATAGTCACTGGTATGGGTTGATTTGGCCTGCTTAACTTCCATTCAGTCATGGCGGTTTCTATTTAATCAATGTAGTCTATGGACTACGCTCGCTCTGGGCTCACGCAGCTAATGGCATGGGATCTAATGTAGTACATCTAGGTTGCTATTTGATGATATCTAGTGTGTGCGCGCGAGAGTTGGCATGGGATCTATCCTAGTGCATCTAGATTGTTATTTGATGATATCTAGTGTGCGCGCTGTGCCGCTTGAGTGTTTTCTGGCCACAGAAGTCACTTCTGCTCATTACTGCACAACACCAGCATATTACAATTGACTTTCATAAACAGGACGAGTTTGAAGTACGGCGCTCTTAATTTGCCACTCATTGTTCATCATGAAACCATGAGTTTGCTGAGTCTCCCACGGTTTTAACCTTTCTGATCCCTTCGGCTCGACAACAGTTAACGTTAGCTTACACATGCTAATCGTTTGTGAATACCATATTAAATGAGCCGCATGACATCGCGGATATGCGTCGTAGTGTACATCCGTAATATTGAAGACGAAGGTGTAAATTTCATATTGTAAATTCGAGACAAAGACATACAGATGTAATGATTTGGGAATTTAGTTCACGTGGGGAAGACAGTATATTAGCGCTCAAATGATGCCAGTACATGGTATCGGCGCCCTATATGTTGGTACTCGTTGATACCGATACCACCAATTCGGGCCGGATCGGCGCCCCCTGCCGATACTGGTATCGGTATCGGTGCAACTTTAGTTTTTAAACTCGAGTTACTCGAGTATTCGTTTCAGCTCCATCTGGTTTTGAATGAACAAACATTCCCAGTCCGAATGGATTGGGCGTTGAGCACCGTCAATGGCAGACTTAGAGTTACCTGAGACACTATTATAGTGGAAGATTTTGTAGCAACTTGTTGGTTCCTTATTTTTTTAGACATTGACACCTTTTTAAAATGATATCTCGATTCTTGCAGGAGCATATCGATAACCTTTCGGGATACAAAGTATCACATTATATCACCATTTCGATATTTTGTCACACCCCTATTCCAAATGCTAGCTTTTACACCGGATGAGTGAAACTAAGGGTCAGTAACTTTAGCTAAATAGTTAGCGTCCACCATTTTAACCTGGCCCATTACTTCAAGTGTCTGGGTGGCAAGCATGACTTTTCTCAATCCATCTTGAGTTAATGCCCCTTTTTGTCAGAAATTTTAGGTGCATTAAAGTTCAACTGCCTGTACCATTAGTTGTCAGACAAGCTCCAGTAGAATAAAATAAAAGGGTGAGAGAAACACAGAGGAGGCGGGGTTACAAAGCAGATGGGACAGGAGATGAGAAAGCGTGAGATGTCGCTTGCAGGCTCGTCATTGGCCGAACAGAAACCCCCACGTGTGGAGAAAATATCACCAGGGAAACTTACTCTCGCTGCCTTGGTGTGTTTTTTTTCTCCATGGCAGGGGTTATTTTTAAATAGCCTCCCGCACAGACTAAAGACGCATCAAGCGAGAAACCACCTAGTTATGTTCTCCTCTTCTCCTCTCCTGCAGTCACATTGCAAGCTCCTTGCAAAAATGGGCGACGAACGACCTTTTGTGTGCCACGCTCCTGGCTGTGGACAGGTGAGTCGGCTCTTTTCTACTTTAGCCATTTGTGGGATTTGTGTGTGTACAAAAACGCTTGCATTGTGAATGACACTGCTGTCTCCTCTGGTGGTGAGTCAGTTTGGAAGCCTCTTTGAGTAATCACAGCTATACTGTTTCAACCTGTCGCTGCTGTCCCGGAACGTCTGCAGACACCGTGGCCGCTAGTGACTCACAAGTCGGCCCTGATATGTCTGCTAATATATCAAGGGATTCTATAGGAGGCTTTGTGATAAATTAGCTCCTGAAACAGATTTGATTGGGAAGAAGATCATAGGCAATAGAATATAATAAACGCATTTATCAACTGAATACTTTGTGCTTTTTGTTGTTGTTTGCTTTAAGAGCACAGTGGACACCAAGGGACTTCTTTCCATTTGACACTCTCCTGTGATGTAAACATCATTATTCGGTTAGCTTGCTTGATGCCAGCACTTGGCGCGCAGCTGCAGAACTGAGACGGGTGATTTGTTTTAGTTGTCAACAAATGGATAGACTGAAACAATATTTTGTAATTGTGTTTAAAAATAGTTATGTGTAAAGAAAGAGTTATATTATTCTGAACAAATGATTTGGTGGGACAGTCATCGATTGTTGTAATGTTTTGTTATCGATTCTTTTTTAAATGTTAATTTTTAAGTCAAAGTAAAAAACAAGCGTAAATAAATAGCGAGAATCTTCATAGACCTCCTGTGTGATCAACATGTTCTTGTTCAACATGTATTTTACTAATTCTGAAGCATGTGCTTGTTAAAAATTGATTTGGGAACAGATAGACTGCACTTATATTGCATTTAGATGTACGTATTTCTGCAAAAGTGTTTGTATTGAAAAAAGTCTCTGAGGTCCATCCAGCAAACGTCTCTGTCTGCTGTGTATCAACTTGAAATTATGATACTACTGCTGTCTGGTAGTGTTTGAAAACAAAAGTCAAAGAGGGTTGGGTCGGGTTTTGGGGATTATGGCCAAATATCGTGATCACGATTATATGATCAGTATTTATTTTGTATTTATTTAAAAAGAACAGTGACTTAATGAACATGTGCAGTGGTATGCAAAAGTTTAGGCACCCTGATAATTTTTAAGATTTTCCTTTGTAAATCGCTGATTGTTTAGACAAAAAATTTCAATTAAATGTATCATAGACTTCTTCCGCATTACTCTCCTATACATTATCTCCTTCTGCAAACAACGGCAAATAGTTGACCGATGCACAGTGACACCATCTGCAGCAAGATCATGTTATTGGTTTTGAGCTGGTCTGTGGGTTCAATTTGACTCCTCTCAACATCCTTTGCCTCTGCTTATCTGAGATTTTACTTGGCCTGCCAATCCGCCCCTTAACTTGAAATGTGCCTGTGAGCTTTAATTTCCTTACCATATTTCTCACAGTGAAAACTGACAGCTAAAATTTGTGCGACAGCTTTTTGTATCCTTCCCCTAAAATATAATGTTGAAAAATCTTATTTCAGATCATATCACTGTTGTTTTGAGGCTCCCATGTTTCCACTCTTCAGAGATGATGCAAAGAGGAGAACAATGTGCAATTTACCACCTTTCTCTTGATTGGCTTCACCTGTGTGTGTAGGTCAGCATCAGTCAGCTTATCAAGCAAATGTTGAGTTCCAAAAATTAGTACTAAAGATTTTGTAATCAGTGAAAACAAAAGGGTTCCCAAATTTATGCACCAGCCTATTTTGTTTAAATAATTATTACACGCTTTCTGTTTATTCTATGAACTTCTTTTCACTTCTTTAATATTACTAAATTCATCTGTTATATGATATATTTAATTGAAATTTTTGTTCCAAACAATCAGTGATTTACTTAGGAAAATCTTAAAAATTATCAAACTTTTACCCCTCCCCCCCCCCTCCCCTCCCCCCGTATTTAGGTAGATATCTGGTAAATCTTGAATTAATTTAGGTGCACTGGAACACAACACTGTAAAACAAAAAAATACTGTATTGATGCTTGGAGTGTGACAAAATATCGAAATGGTGATATATCGTGATACTTTGTATCCCAAAAGGTTAACGATATGCTCCTGTCAAAAACTGAGTTATCGTTTTAACAAGGTGTCAATGTTAAAAAAAAAAAAAAAAAAAAAAGGAACCATCAAGTTGCTACCAAAATCTTCCACCTTAATAGTATCTCAGTTAACTCTGATGCCCAATCCATTTAGACTGGGAATGTTCGTTCATTCAAAACCAGAGCATTCACAGTCATTCGGTCCGATTTTTGGGGCATTTATAGGTCACTTGCTGTTCATTTTAGGGCATTTACAGGTCATTTCCTGTTGAGTTTGAGTCACTGCCTAAGTGCCTATTCATTTGGGTGATTCCCAGATCACATCCTGTTCTGTAACTAAAAAATAAACAGGAAGTGACCCATAAAATACCCCAAAATCAACAGGAATTAACCGAAAATCAATAGGTTACTGATCTTAAATGGCCCAAAATTACCTCATTGCCTGGTATTGGCTGCAACTGATGGCCATTGACGTTCAATCCGATTCGCTGCCACCCTCCCAGTTCAAATGAATTGGACGTCTACTACTGATAAACTCATTTCAATTCACAGCAGAAACGTGTTTTTCTGTTGTATGTAGAAAATCCTAGAATGACTTCCAGACCATTGTATCGATAATCATTGTATCGCCATATGGTCAGATCATCGTTATCGTGAGCTTTGTATCGCAAATTGTATCATAATCGTGAGGTACCAAGAGGTTCCCACTCCTAATTGATGCAATCATTTATGCAAATTTGGGGTAAAGAATCCAAATCTGACTCATGGACGTCGCCAGATATATTTCACTGGGGCACGTGCCCCAGTATTGATTTGCAGTGCCCCACTATACATTTCAACCTGTATAAAAATACTTTGGAGTTTAAATCTATATACAGTGCCCTCCATAATTATTGGCACCCCTGAAAAAGATGTTTTTTAGCTTCTAATATTTTTTTAAATTCAAATAATATGGGACCTTAATTGAAAAAAAGAGAAAAATCCAACCTTCAATACAAGTGCATTCATTCAGTGGGGAAAAAATCCCTCATAAAGAAAAAAATATTTGACATAAAATAATGTGTGTCACAATTATTAGCACCCCTGGTGTTAATACTTTGTACAACCCCCTTTTGCCAACAAAACAAGGTCTGGGGACTGACATGGCCATGGGAGGATCTTGATTTTGTGTCTGGTGAACCATTTCTGTGTAGATTTGGCCATATGTTTAGGGTCATTGTCTTGCTGAAAGACCCTAGTGACGACCCATCTTCAGCTTCAGCATGGCCATCTCAGTCCCCAGACCTTGTTTTGTTGGCAAAAGGGGGTTGTACAAAATATTAACACCAGGGTTGGTAATAATTGTGACACACGTTTTTTGATGTCAAATCATTTTTTCTTTATGTGGGTTTTTTTCCCCAATGAATGAATGCACTTGTACTGAAGGTTAGATTTTTCTCTTTTTTTCCATTAAGGTCCCATATTATTTGAATTAAAAAAAAAAGAGAAGCTAAAAAACACATCTTTTTCAGGGGTGCCAATAATTATGGAGGGCACTGTAGCATAATCTACAGATTGCGCCTATTTAATTTGGCCAAATTACGCTATTCACTCCCATTTCTAATATCTGCCCATGGCTCATTAATATGGTCATTTATACACGTAACTTTGGCTGTTATAGGCATACGAGTTGATACTTCTGCGCAGCACGTTCGGCAGATATGCTGCGTTCTTGTGTGTCGGGAGATCTGAGTTCCTAAGTTGGAAAATGGTTTGTGTTGTAAAGTTGTAATGTGGGATAAAAACATTGGTTGCTAGTAACTTACTACAAAGAAGAGTAGCCTATTTTAATGCTCCCAATGATACATCACAAGTTGAGTGACTGTTTGGCGCTTTTTATAGACACCATGTAATGGAGAATCATCAACTGTATCAATACTGATACGATTTATTGCTATTTGTTTATATGACCAAAATGAATAGACTCACACTGTATGACTGCTGTAATCTGACCTTTAATAATTTTGTATCTGTGCTGATCATAATTTCCAGCTGTTTTACAAGCATTTTATTTGTCACTGTACTCCATGTAATCTGTGGCAAGATGTTTTATTCTTTATTTCTATTTGACTCAAACAGCATTACTCTTGCAAATGGATATTAAAGCGTTATTTGCTCGCAGCAAGGATAAATCAGCAGGGAGGAATGAGAGAGGTAAGCTAGGTAGCCCACCTAGGCAACATAAACCACTTTTAGGTCACAACTTACCAGTTGAATAACACTGATTAATTGCATAAGAGTTAAAGTGATATATCCCCATTTCTGTCCAGAAAAAGTAGAGCAGCAGAGTGTAGGAAGAGGTGAAGGAGAGATGGAAGTTGATGAGCATGAGCAGAGGTGAATTGACTATCAACTGGGGATATCCCAATTCAGATTCTGAATACCGATAACAGGAAAAAAAACTCACCTTTTTACAGAAAGTTGTATTTTGGTTTGGTTATATATAGTTTAAATATGATGGATAAGTGCTAAACAACATCTCACTTGCCAGTGTCCCGCTGTGTATTGTATCAGATCTAGTGATGCCCATGATCTGACCTTATTTTCAATCAACTCTCTAGTTTTTTTTTCTTTTTTTGCAAATAATTTTTTTTTTTCACAATGCAAAATTATTGCAAAGCAAGATTTTTGCACAGTGGATACATATGTAGCGGACACTTTAAAAATTGTCCAAAGTAACAATGTGTAGCAAAACAGTACCTGTTATGTCAGGTTTAGATAACTGCAGGGATACAAAGGACAGTAACAACTGACAATGTGACATGGACTGTAATGCATTGCAGCCAAAGTGCTCAAACATGTGAAATTCAGTCATCTATGACAAGTTAATTAATGTGTACAACGTTTTAGATCAAATGTATAATATATATAACTTTGCAAAGAACAGAGAAGTTAAACTGTTATTGGGTAAAAATATATGAAAAGTCTGTATATCAAAATAATAATATTAATATGAAAAAGGCTGAGTGCATGAAATGTAACGCATATATTAAAATAAAATGTCAGATATGAAATCAGTGACCAGAAATTGTACAGTATAAGTTAAAAAAAAGAAACTAATGTGACAGAAAATAGAGAAAAAAATGACTAGTGTTATTAATCACAATTTTCCAGTATGTCAGTGAAAGCTAATCACTTTTGAGGCATTAGCCACTTCCCATGATGCTTCTTGCAATCAATTTTTGTGCTACTCTTCAGTCCCATGAGGGACTCTGGCCTTCTGCTGTAGGGTGTCATAGGCACTTTAACCAAGGGTTCTCCCCCTGTTGGTTGGCTACTTGACAAAGTGGTTGATATTAAATTTCCAATGAATAGGTTAATTTAATATCAAGTGAAATTATTTCATATATCACCCTTGATTATTCTGCTTGTATAAAATTCAGCCCACACCATTTAATTTATTTGTACAAATAAATCTACTGTTTCAATATAGTAATCCACTTAAGATGAAAACCAAACATGAAGTTTCAAAGTTTATTTCAAAGTTGTCCATCCGGTCAGGTGGACAAAAAAAAAGTCAGCATATGTTTGGAGCTCTTGATCAACATGCTGTAATTCAGTCACGCAAGACACAGAAAAATTCTGTGATTTCTTTGGTGCAAATGAGCATTCAAAACCTTGAGGGGCAGTAAACCAAGAACATTTCTTTGGTGCAAATGAGCATTCAAAAACTTGAGGGGCAATAAACCAAGAACATTGAAAATAACAATATCACAGCCACCTATTTTTTTTAAATGGAACATTTAAATAAACCACATAAAATCCATATATGGGCTTATTGAGCTCAACAATGTAAATATACAAATTGTAATGTATTATATTGTGTGTGGTTACCATGGTAGGAAGGTGCACCATTACTTACTTCCGCTCTAAACTGGTGCATTTTCTTCATATTTGATATGTACAATCCAACGAAGCCAACATTTCCACTTGTTTTTTGATAAATGTTATTCTCCATTGTCACGGCCCAGTAATATCAGGGTTCAGCCAGTAATAACTTGAAAACATTATAACACTATAAGACTATAATTTCAAAATACTCAATTAGATTAATAAGAATGTCATTCTTTATAAGTGTGGCAAATTTGATAAGAAAATACTGAAGCATTCTCAAGTTAAATCCAAATTGGTAAACAAAGGCATATCAAAACATTGTGTGGAAACAGCCATTGAAAATGATGTAATTTTCAAACAATATAATATATTAAAAAGTTAAGCGTTAGTTACTGCATTATTATGCAGGCTGATGAATTGTGTTGAGGGTGTGTTTCACTGACTAGACAGAGATGTTGCCGCGACTCTAGCCAGGGAGACTAAGATTTTACTTGCTGTCACCAGGGCAATGTCTCAGAATTGTTTCCATAGGTCTTTACACTACAGTATATCCAACCATCCACAGGCCTCACTGTTTCCAAAATCCAGGAGAGCCATCAATAGCACTCTTAAATATGCACATGAGAGCAATTTACCATCCTATTTTTTTATTTTATTTTCAAAAGCAACTTTTATTTTGATACATAATATATAACAATACAAAATCTACAACACAAAAGCCATGAGAAGACCAGAGAGTGTATGATGATTTGTGGCCCTCTGCAGCTCTACACAACAGTTTTCTACCAGCAAAGTGAATCACTGCCGTAATGTTTGAGTCCTGGCTCTGCTCTTCATTTTCCTTTTGCCAAGCTAACGATAGAAACAACAACCGCCCCCCATTCTCTGCTGGCCAGTCTTTTTTTCTATGTGCGTCGTGGTAACCCTAGATGCCACTATCTCTTGCACGGTATTATTGTGTGTAAGTTTCCTCAGCAAGACTCTACAAACAACGTGGAGTTCTTTCGATGATGTGGCCTAGCCGGGCTAAAAATACCCCCCCCCCACACACACACACACACACGCACACACTTGACAGTGTTTCCACTTCACTCTCACGGCAGCATTCGCAACTGCAACACGGCACCCTTAAAATAGGATGCAGCCAACAGCAACAAGCCTGGTTCCATAGCCAAGATTATTCTTCCTACACCGCTGGCTGATTCACATGGGCAGTCATCCACAGAACCAGCGTGGTGTCTCAGATGCTTCTGTCTTCTAGAGGCTTGACATTGCCAAGTCCCAGACCTCAAAGATGAATCAATATCTGTTATTGTTGTAATTTTAATTGTTTCATCTTATAAAATAAAACTTTCTAATGTATCTCCTGCAAAAAGCAATTCACTCCTGTTGTCCACGTGGATCAAGCACTAGGTCATGCTGTTGTCCACGTGGATCAAGAACTAGGTCATTAAGTTGAATTCATAAACATGAAACTCAAACAGCCCTTTTGTATAAAATGAAAATAATTTGCATATTTTACACATTAGAAAGTATAAACAGTATCTAGCCTAACTAGCTAGGTGCAACAAAGAAATGATGAGTCAACAGCTACAATATTTTGATTATCAATTCTCAGATTTCTTAAACTCTCCGATACAAAAAAGATTTATCGTTGCCTATTTGATTGTTACTTGCTTCAGACGACAACAAATTTTTTACCTCTATTCTGACATGCTACGGGGCTAAACCAGTAACTGAATCACAAGCCATTATGTTCATTTTTTGCAGGTTCTCAACTATAAATTTTAAATTATGCCCTGTCTTTTGAAAAATGGGATGAAAATGAAATGTTTTTAATCAGATTCATCGTTGAGTTGCAATCATGATAGTAGTCTTGTCACAGTTTCAGCTCATCTCAGTCTTGGTCGTGTCTCACAAAAGTATTGGTGTTGTCTTGGTAAATTCTGGTACCGACCTAGTTGAGATAGTAGATATTGTGGTCTCAACCACAGCATGTAAGGGAGCTCAACCACGGAGTGCAGAAATGTGTTGTGCGATGCTCCAGGATGCTTTGTGTCGTGACAGCAAAGAACCTGGAATTAACAGTTCCACTCAAGATGGCAGTTTGCCTGATATCAGAGAGCTGGTGGAGCAATTTGGTGCTGTTTTGGCTGACTTTGATTGGTTTTGATACACATACAGTGGGGCAAATAAGTATTTAGTCAACCACTAATTGTGCAAGTTCTCCCACTTGAAAATATTAGAGAGGCCTGTAATTGTCAACATGTGTAAACCTCAACCATGAGAGACAGAATGTGGATTTTTAAAGAATTTATTCGCAAATCATGGTGGAAAATAAGTATTTGGTCAATACCAAAAGTTAATCTCAATACTTTGTTGGCAATAACGGAGGCCAAACGTTTTCTTGAGCAGTGATGTTTTGGGGCTGTCGTTGGGCAGCATGGGCTTTCAACTCCCTTCACAGATTTTCGATGGGGTTTAGATCTGGAGACTGGCTAGGCCACTCCAGGACCTTGAAATGCTTCTTACGAAGCCACTCCTTTGTTGCCCTGGCTGTGTGTTTGCGATCATTGCCATGCTGAAAGACCCAACCACGTCTCATCTTCAATGCCCTTGCTGATGGAAGGAGATTTTCACTCAAAATCTCTTGATACATGGCCCCATTCATTCTTTCCGTTACACAGATCAGTTGTCCTAGTCCCTTTGCAGAAAAACAGCTCCAAAGCAAGATGTTTCCACCCCCATGCTTCACAGTGGGTGTGGTGTTCTTCAAATGCAATTCAGTATTCTTTCTCCCCCAAACACAAGAACTTGTGTTTCTACCAAAAAGTTCTATTTTGGTTTCATCTGACCATAACACATTCTCCCAGTCCTCTTCTGGAACATACAAATGCTCTCTAGCGAACCGCAGACGGGCCTGGACGTGTACTTTCTTCAGCAGGGGGACACGTCTGGCAGTGCAGGATTTGAGTCCCTGGTGGCGCATTGTGTTACTGATAGTAGCCTTTGTTACTGTGGTCCCAGCTGTCTGTAGGTCATTCACTAAGCCCCCCGTGTGGTTCTGGGATTTTTGCTTATCGTTCTTGTTATCATTTTGACCCCACGGGGTGAGATCTTGCATGGAGCCCCAGATCGAGGGAGATTATCAGTGGTCTTGTATGTCTTCCATTTTCTAATAATTGCTCCCACAGTTAATTTCTTTACACCACGCGTTTTACCTATTGCAGATTCAGTCTTCCCAGCCTGGTGCAGGTCTACAATTTTGTCTCTGGGTCCTTCGACAGCTCTTTGGTCTTGGCCACAGTGGAATTTGGAGTGTGACTGACTGACATTGTGGACAGGTGTCTTTTATACCAATAATGAGTTAAAACAGGTGCCATTAATATAGGTAAAGAGTGGAGCCTCGTTAGACCTCGTTAGAAGAAGTTAGACCTCTTTGACAGCCAGAAATCTTGCTTGTTTGTAGGTGACCAAATACTTATTTTCCACTCTAATTTTGAAATAAATTCTTTAAAAATCAAACAATGTGATTTTCTGTTTTTTTTCCCCCACATTCTGTCTCTCGTGGTTGAGGTTTACCCATGTTGAGAATTACAGGCCTCTCTAATCTTTTCAAGTAGGAGAACTTGCACAATTGGTGGTTGACTAAATACTTGTTTACCCCACTGTAGAGGAGTCATTTTGCCGTCTTCTCCCTCGAATTTAACAGAAATCAGACCTTTCTTTTGTCTCCGTGACACACACGTTCCCAAAATTGTCTACTTATTATCTAAGTCAACAGGAGAAGTGTTTGTAATTTTACTAGCAGACGTACATGGCAGCTACTATGGGCAAGATTGTATTGGGGTGCTGCTTACATCCTTGGGAAAACAGGCCTTCGCAATAGGTCTGTGCAAGAAGTGTTCTAATGAACAACTTCACTCAGTGCGTCTTCTGAATTATCTCACAGCCAGATAGACTCAAATGTTCCAAATAGTGAAAAAAAAAAAAAATTCAATCAAAAGCCTTTTTCCACAGACAGCCTCTTCAGGGTAGCACAACTGTACTACAAACCACCAAAAACCATCCCACCAAAATACAAGCGGTAATTGCGCTTAACAGAAGCAGCATTTGCACGTGTTTTTTTTTTGTGTATTTTCTTGTACGTTCAGTGATGGGGGGCATGCAAGTAAAGACATAGAATTGCCAGAGAGGATCTAATGACTCATGCAGCCAAAGTTATTGGACACTATATACATTAAAAGATGTTTATAGTATGTTTTAACAAACTTTATTATCTATGTTGCACAAAACTCTGAGCACATGCATGCATAATCAAATTCCGTGATTATGTTGTCTTGTTGCAAATCTTTATGGTGTCAACCAAGATATCTGAACACTTGATCTGCGGCAATGATGGGGACAGTTTATCACATAAAGGGGTTTACACCGCCCACACGGGCAAATGTATTGGAGACAAACAACATGATAGCCCTGAGCTACACTATGTTCACTCCATCTTAACTTCTCCTTTCTCTCCTTCTCTTCACCAGAGATTTACTAATGAGGATCACTTGGCTGTACACAAACACAAGCATGAGATGACATTAAAGTTTGCGCCCAGGACAGACTCTGTCATTATTGCAGGTAGCAATTCTACTATTCATTAAAGTGCTCATTATTGTACTTTTGGGGTTCTAAAAGCAACTATGTTGCTTTATTCATAGTTGTTTTTATGTATTCACTGACAAAGGCTGAAAGTGTTGCTTTGGGTCTCTTTTTCCAGACCAGACCCCCACTCCTACTCGCTTTCTAAAGAACTGTGAGGAGGTCGGTCTGTTCAATGATCTGGCCAACTCCTTCGAACAAGATGACGATGACAACAAGCGAGTGAAGAACTCTGTAAGACGTTTTCTTAATTTGTGGCTGTGTTAATATTGGGAAGCACACCCCTCCGAATGTTGTGGCCTCTTTATTTTTACTCAAAATGCAACATACACAATTATTTCGCTAATGTGGAAAACAAACATTATTTAGAAAAGCATGGTTTTCATAGGGGGATTTCTGTCGAAGTGTTTTATGTAAATTCACAGGAAGTATTCAGTTATTTATCTCTCTCATAGTTGTGGATCTGCCTTTCCCAAACTTAAGAGATGATGATCCCCTTGGATACCTAAAAAACAAAATGGTAGCCAACAACTTTCAGTCAAATTCAGGCACAGGTCCTTGAAAATCTTAGATGTGTCCTGTTATGTGCTGGTGTTAAGGGGTCGTTTGAAAAAATACTTTCCAGTGGGTGCTACTGAGTGAGTTTGGGCTACTGTTTGGGGAGCCCTAAAATCCATCATCACAAAAAACGTGGAATATAATATGGGTAAAATTACAAGCAGAATGAAGAACATTTGCTATGTTGTATAGCTGTTTACCAGGACTTAAAATATATTTACATTGCAGGACATTATGCCTGAACCTTTTTCTTTTTTGTTAAACCAATCTTTTATGTCATCATTCACTTTATACACAAATGCAGCTTTTAATGCGAAAGTAATGCGTCCTTGAAGTGACACGCATGCGTACAAAATATGATGTCGGCCAAAGCACATGCGTAAATAACACAATCTTGATGGAAATGTATGTGGGAAAAGTACGATGTCACATGGCACATTGTTTACGGTAATAAATGTGGTCCCGGGTGGAGGTGCACTTCTCATTTTTCTATTAACTTCTCATTTTTCTATTACAACTTGCTTACCCCACTGTTTAAATAAGAGAGCACGATAAGATTGACATAGGTGATGTAAAGGTTGGATTAGCGTGACCTAAACATTCATACTGAAACCGTATCTGTTTGATTTACATCCACATATGAAAGCCAACTAAATCGTATTTAGAAAAAATGGGACTAGCACTGTTCGTATTGCATGAAAAATAGACATACATGTCGCATTTGGGCATAAATATTGCAATTTACCTGCAGTGTGAACGTTGTTTTTTTGCTGAAGTTGGAACATTCATTCCAATATAAAATGTAATGGCTAATGTTAAAAACATTTTTTTCTATTCACAATGAGTCAGAGCTCATCTTTGCTTCCATAAGTCACACACACCTAAACTTACCCTGTTGATTCAGCTTTTGAAGGGAGAGACAGCATGACTACATTGCTGACAGTCATGTGGATGTGGATTTGGGGTTCTTACATTAATTTCAATTTGATTTTACTGCAAAAATAGTCTGATACAAGTCACCGTTATACATGTCATCTGGCGTACTTAAGTTTGGGAAGCTCTGCTGTTGACCTGACCACTATGTCTTTATTGAAAATATTCAGTTTATTTCTAAAAGTTAAATTTGACGAACAGTGGTAGGTTGATTTACAGACGCGTGAGTTGTGTGAACACTATATACAGTATATATTAGGGCTGTCAAAATTATCGCGTTAATGGGCGGTAATTAATTTTTTAAAATTAATCACGTTAAAATATTTGACGCAATTAACGCACATGTCCCGCTCAGACAGTATTCTGCCTTTTGGTAAGTTTTACAGCAAGGCTTTTTGTGCTGTCTAACAGCGAACTCTTGTGGTCGCTTTGCGACATGGTTTATTGTTTTCTTGCCAGTTCAATATGGCTGCACGACGTCTCGGGCTGACGCCTACGTTGTAATGTTGTGCTTATATGATCCTTGGACAAGATTTGTCCGTAAGTATGGTTGTTGTAAAGAATGTACATATTATGTTAGTAAGCGAAATGTTATATTTTTTGTATGAGACGCTTTTTGTTTATGTTTAGTGAACCTGTATAGCGTGCTAAGCTAACGTTGTTGCTAATGCACTGCTTGTGTACTTTTTTTTGTAGTTTTATGACGGTCTAAAGAGGACAATGGTTTGAGGCCATTTTATTAATAAATCAGATAAAAAAGGAAGAGGTCTGATTATTAAGGCGTCGTTCACTCGCTGTCTAGCTTTGGAAAAAGTAGACACTTCGGCGTGAGGACAGCATAGACAGATTTAAATGACAGTAGTGTGAAATGCCCACTACAGTCCTTATGTACCGTATGTTGAATGTATATATCCATCTTGTGTCTTATCTTTCCATTCCAACAATTTATTTTACAGAATATATATATAATTTACAGAAAATATGGCATATTTTATAGCTGGTTCGAATTGCGATTAATTGCGATTAATTAATTTTTAAGCTGTAATTAACTCGATTAAAAATTTTAATCATTTGACAGCCCTAGTATATATACTTCTATGAATGTATGTATTTACTTATATATTCTTCCCTGCCTTCTCAGCTCCCTGCACCCCCTTCAGTGGCTTTGGACATGAGCTTGCAGACACCATCAGATGTTAAGGTTAAAGAGGAGGCACCTGTTGAAGTTGACTCCTCGCCACCAGACAGTCCTGACTCAATCTCTGCATCACAAGACAGCAGAAGTGAGACCTTCAAGGGGAAGGTAAGACAAAAGTCTTGTAATTCTTAAAAAGAGATGCCTTCTGATGATATCCCGTTGATGTTGTCACAGGACATGCCGCCAAGGAGCTCTGCCCCGACACCCACAATCGTACGTCCAGGTTCCCTTCCCCTGCACTTGGGCTTTGATGGCCTTCAGCCCACCATGCCATCGCCCACCTCTGTTATCACACAGGCACCACCTTCTAATCGCACTTTGGGGTGAGCCACTGTGTACCTCTTGTCGTTGAGAGAGGGAGGGATACAATACACTGAGTGCAAGATTTTGCCTTGAAAATTTGAGCTGATTATTGTTATTATTTACTTATTATTTTTCAATAGTCAGTCAAATTATTGCATTGTTATATGTTAGTATAAATAATATTTAAATAAAATACTTTGCACATTCAAAAAGTCATTCTGAATCGGTAAAGAATCGTAAACATTCTAAAATCTTGAGTTTTTGTATTGTTACAGCCCTTATTTGCTTATTTTTATGTAATGTGTATGACTTGCACATTGTGTAAACATCACATACAGTAGATAAGAAGTCTGAGCTTTGTCACTCATCCTCTGTAATCTCTGTCTAGTTCACCAACAAGCCACTACTCCATGATGATGCTCCCCTCGGGTCAGGCGGTACCTGTCCTCCCTGGTCCAGTTCAGATGCCATCCGTCATCAATGTAAGGCCTGCAAAACAAGATACTTTTTACACTTTTTTTTTTTTTTGTCATTTCAGCATGTGGCGTATTTCTTGTTTTCTTGTTTCTCAAGCTTGCCCGACCCATGTGCATGGTACCAAACATTCCCGGAATCCCTGGTCCTCCTCTCGGAAGCAGCAGCAGTGGTTCAAACTCCCCTTCTGGCTACAGCATCCACTCCGAAGCCAAGATGGTTAGCGCCTGATTGGCAATCATTAACTTTTTTTTTTTTTTTTTTTTTTTATCTATTCGCTTTTTCGTCTCCATCTTTACCCCGCAGTCACACGCTGCCTTCCTTTTGACTCAGTTTCTTAGTCATATGACTTTTTATTATTGCACTTAACCCATGAGACCCAAATTTGCAATGTTACTACGCGTAATAGAAAACGACTGGTGTGGGAACGTAATAAAAAGTTATAGTAACATGATGTACTATGGAACCCCCAGGGTCTGAAAAAAACAAAGAAATGATCAGTTATCGATATGATCACAATCTTGCTAAGCAAAATATAAGCATAAAAACAACATGCAACTAAAGCACTGCATCCAATTTAATTTTGAACATTAAATTATAAAATAGGTAATCGTATGCAACTTTTAGACATTACAAACTATAAACAGCTATTAGTGATCCGAGGTTTCATTGATTAATTGACAACTTTTTTTTTTAATTAAGCATTCATGGATATTGTTAAACTTTAAATTGTCAAAATACCTCAGAAAAAAACCTCCTCTTAATAGAAAATATCCTATGATTTTTCTAGTCCTCCAAGAAAACAGACTTTTGGGCAACAATTAATAACATTTTAGCCTACTGGTATATTACAACAAATATGTGCATTTTAACACTGTACAATGGCTTGCTTGCGGCTTAGTGCCTTTATGTCAGAGAACCAGGAAATATGCACATTGTTCTATGGTTACTCTTAACAAAATGGGTCTGAATGTAGTAAAATTACTGTTTCCTGAATGTCTAGGGATTCTTTCCAGAATATATTGAAGCCATTTCCAAACTCATTCGACTTTGGTTGACTTCACGTGATAAAGATGGCAGCAAGACGCATGGCACTTGCATAACAAGGTTTGGTGTTATCATCGCCAATTGCTATCAAATTACAAACCACATAGATGACATCCTTAATCTTGGTCACACACTCATTTTGACCCATCTTAAGCATATATCAGCATAAAGAATTCTGCAGGATGTCACCTTTAAGTGATCCAGTATTCCTGCAAGTACCGTACTGTGAGTCTTAAGGCTACGTCTACACTAGGACAGATAATTTTCTCCAGGGTATTTTGCCGACTACTTTTATACCTGTCCACACTTCGTTTTACGGTGCGTTTAAGGCCGTCCCTGCTTCCGCAAGGTACGCCTGCATGTGCGCAAACTACGCATGCATAAAAAGGGGAAGCCTCATGTGTTACATCATCGCCCGCGCGGTTTACCTCTGAACCGGAAACTCATTCCTCGCCCGCGGCAAATTTTGAAATTACTACACCTTCTAGACTGTCATTATTTTGTGATCACTGTTTTTTCGTGATCGCAATCGAACGCGTCATGCAATCGAACGCATCATTCAGGAGAGCACGCTCAGCTTTTACGAGCAGGAGCCTAGTTGTGATTGAAACAAATCTTTATAAAACAACAAAAGCCTGACATCATTACTGGGATGTTACAATCGATGCTCAGTTGCGCTCTCACCACTTGGAAAATAACTAATAGAACATATGTTGTGGCACTGGGTATATTTCCTGGAAGCCGCAACCAGTCTGCTTGTGCATAAAAGTGGCGATCCTGGAAGTGCCAACAGTTTTGACAGGCAGAGAAAAATCGCGCGCCTCTTTGACTGGTGGTACCACGCAGGTCACTTTTCAGGGTTTAATTTTTCTCTGTTTATATACAGTACTTATGTTTGGTCGGCATTGAGTTGGGAGGGGCCAGCCCCGCACCTGGCTGATGTGAGACAACTCGGGAAACGAGTTCTGTAAAAACGCTCATCTCCACCTTAAATGGGGACTGAATTAAAGCATATTATTGAGACGTAGGTTGAAGGTTCAAGAAAAATGTGTGGAAAAGAGAAGAGCAGGAATGCCACGTCATGATCGTCCGCCTCCATTGTTTACATGCTGTCATGGCGTACTAAAAACAGCGACGGCATAACGTCCCTTCCTGAATATCCGAATGTTGTACGGAGACAGCAGTCCATATTAGGCGGCGCGTAGGCGGCGGGTAACATTACCCGCCTACAGTTGTGGTCAAAAGTTTACATACACTTGTGAAGAACGTAATGTCATGGCTGTCTTGAGTTTCCAGTTATTTCTACAACTCTGATTTTTCTCCGATAAAGTGATTGGAACAGATACTTCTTTGTCACAAAAAACATTCATGAAGTTTGGTTCTTTTATGACTTTATTATGGGTTAACAGAAAAAGTGATCAAATCTGCTGGGTCAAAAATATACATACAGCAACATGAATTAGCAATTTCTTGTGAGTGATTATTGACTTGAACAATCATTGACTTGAACAAGTCAGGAAAGTCAGTTGGAGCCATTTCAAAGCAGCTGCAGGTCCCAAAAGCAACAGTGCAAACAATTGTTTGTAAGTATAAAGTGCATGGCACTGTTTTGTCACTGCCACGATCAGGAAGAAAACGCAAGCTATCACCTGCTGCTAAGAGAAAATTGGTCAGGAGGGTGAAGATTCAACCGAGAATCACCAAAAAGCAGATCTGCCAAGAATTAGAAGCTGCTGGAACACAGGTGTCAGTGTCCACAGTCAAGCGTGTTTTGCATCTCCATGGACTGAGAGGCTGCCGTGCAAGAAGGAAGCCCTTGCTCCAAAAGCGGCACCTTAAGGCTCGACTGAAGTTTGCTGCTGATCACATGGACAAAGATAAGACCTTCTGGAGGAAAGTTCTGTGGTCAGACGAAACAAAAATCGAGCTGTTTGGCCACAATGCCCAGCAATATGTTTGGAGGAGAAAAGGTGAGGCCTTTAACCCCAAGTACACCATGCCTACCGTCAAGCACGGTGGTGGTAGTATTAAGCTGTGGGGCTGTTTTGCTGCCAATGGAACTGGTGCTTTACAGAGAGTAAATGGGATAATGAAGAAGGAGGATTACCTTCAAATTCTTCAAGATAACCTAACGTCATCAGCCCGAAGATTGGGTCTTGGGCGCAGTTGGGTGTTCCAACAGGACAATGACCCCAAACACACATCAAAAGTGGTAATGGAATGGCTAAATCAGGCTAGAATTAAGGTTTTCGAATGGCCTTCCCAAAGTCCTGACTTGAACTTGTGGACAATGCTGAAGAAACAAGTCCATGTCAGAAAGCCATCAAATTTAACTGAACTGCACCAATTCTGTCAAGAGGAGTGGTCAAAGATTCAACCAGAAGCTTGCCAGAAGCTTGTGGATGGCTACCAAAAGCGCCTAATTGAAGTGAAAATGGCCAAGGGACATGTTACCAAATATTAGTGCTGCTGTATGTATATTTTTGACCCAGCAGATTTGATCACTTTTTTCTGCTCACCCATAATAAAGTCATAAAAGAACCAAACTTCATGAATGTTTTTTGTGACAAAGAAGTATCTGTTCCAATCACTCTATCAGAGAAAAATCAGAGTTGTAGAAATAACTGGAAACTCAAGAGAGCCATGACATTATGTTCTTCACAAGTGTATGTAAACTTTTGACCACAACTGTACGTTATCCGTCTAACAACTAATCCGGATAATGGGCATACTAGTGTGGCCGACATGCCGTACAGTCCAACTAATTACACGTTTAAGGCCATTATCCATCCTAGGGTAGACGTAGCATAAAATGACAAATTTGTCTTCTCCTCCCCTCTGCAACCAATTGAGTTAATCACAGGTGGAATTTATTAAACTAATTGCTGCTTTGCGTACGACCAGTGTAAGCATGTTTAAGAAATCTTGTTTTTTTTGTACCTACAAGTTTTCTGAATTTCAGTTCTGAGATTTGCAACCTTTGCGGAGTTGACAAATAAGGCCCAACAAACCGACTGTGTAAGAATAACCCATTTGTGTGCCTCTTTGATTTCCCCATTTCTTGCTGATGTAGTTATTCATTTTTTTAGGTAAGATACCGTAATTTTGGTACTATAAGCAGCTACTTTTTTCCTTCATTTTGAATCCTGCGGCTTATAGGCTAGATGAGCTTATTTGTTTATTTATTTGGGTTACTAGGTAACGCTTCATTTGACAGCAGTGTTATAAAACATGACACTTTCATGGACATTACTGAATGTTTATGACAGATTTCATTAAATGTGATCTGGCAAATTAGGTCACTAACTCCACTTTTGTCCAGTTCAGATCTTTTACATCCATTCAAAAGTGAGATAATTTGCCGGATAACACTATATTTCATCTGTTATAAGCATTCATTAATGCTCATGACAGTGTAATGTCATAATGTCTTGTCTAATGACAGTCTTATGGTGCCTCTGTCAAATAAAGTGTTACCAAATACCATAACTAACAACTAATTAAACAACTGGAACAATAACTGAAGAATTAATTAGCACAAAACATGAATTTTTATTGTTATTTACATCTGTAGCGCTGCAATGCATGCTAGGAGGCATTTTGGACAAAAATAATGTTGACAGCAGGTGGCAGCAGAGGTTGACTTGTCTCCCCCAAGGGAGCAGGGATGGCCAATTGAACCTTCTTGAAGCAATGACGCTTTGCGGCCACTTGGTTCAGAGCTTCATGGTGGTTCATTTGGTCTTATGACAGTCGTATGATGCTGCTGTCAAATAAAGTGTTAACAGTTCATATCTTTTGGTGTAAATATCCTATAATACAGTGAGGACAGCTGCGGCCTATACTCCAGTGCGGCTTATCTATGAAGAAATGTCGTTTTCGTGTCAAATTTGGTGGGTTGCGGCTTATAGTTTGGGCCGCCTTATAGTGTGAAAATTACTGTATTTCCTATCAACCTCCCTCCTGTTTGATGCCTTTTTCTGTAGCGTCTGAAGGCATCGCTATCCCAGCAGAGCCCATCAGGACACAACCTAAGCATGATGGCCATGGGTAACAGTCCCATGGTGCCTCAGAGAGCGGAACAGAGCCAGTTGCTTGTCCAACAACCAGACGCTCAATCCCCTTCACAGCCTCAGGTACGCGGTGTTGTCTGTCTGTCACTCACAGATACACTGCAAGTGTTCCTTCACTTGCCTGGACTTGCATGTAATAAGCATGTAATTATTGTTTGATGGTGACAAGCATATGGCTGCTAACTTGTCTGTATCCGGCACAAAAAGATAATGTAGCACGTGATAGAATCTCACTGTGCTCCATATAAAACGGCACTAATTCAGATATGATGCTGTTAAGAGATAATCCATAAAAAAGGGCCTTTGTGCACAAATGAAATTTATATCAAACCAAGTGATGGGACTTGACGGATGGGTAACAGAAACCAAACCAAAATGAAAATGGTTCCAGTGCTTCACATGCCTAAACAGAAGCAACATAGTGTTGGCAGCGCAAAAAAACTTCATACAATATGTCCAAATTTACTACATTCATTTTTTTCCCCACAAATCTTTACTACCCTCATCTTAAAATGTGAGTGTCCTGCTTACTTTACACTGACTTTAACTGGATGTTCTCTGCTATCCACTGTTAGCTTTTTGCAAAAAGCATCTGGGCTTTGTCTGACTGAGGCTATATTTTTTCAAGACTATGATGTACACAAATAACTAAAGTGATGTCTCAAGATTCCTTTTTCTATCAACCCACCTCCAAACTCTGTCTGCATGTTCCCCACCTGCCCAACTATCTGCAGGTATCTCCAGCACAGCCCACGGGTGGGCGTCGACGACGTACGGCGGAAGATGACCCAGACGAGCGAAGACAGCGCTTCCTGGAGAGGAATCGGGCGGCAGCATCACGCTGCAGGCAAAAACGCAAACTGTGGGTCAACTCGCTAGAGAAAAAGGCAGAGGAACTCAGCAGCATGAACATCTCGCTTTCGGTACGTCAGTTGGCAGGGAGTACGTTTACCCTGAAGGTGTCAGATGACAAGACGAAGCATTCGGACAATGTACCTAGACTCCAGGAATGAACAATTTATCCGTTCAGTCTGTCCTCATTTGGCTGCTGATTGCAAAGTGAGCTGCAGCTTTATAAAGCTGCTACTGCTGATCAAGAGGGCTAACTTATTTAAGTCAGAAAATAAAAAAATATGTCAAAAAGATCTTATTCTGATTGTATGCATAACAAGTTGCAAGAGCTAGAGAGAGACATTCAATTAAGGCTAACTTATGTATAGAATTATGAAAATTAGACTTAAGAACATGGATTTGCTTGATACATTCTTTTGGAAAACTGATTATGTGAAGTCTAGCATATTATGTGATTCTTTGCTTCCTTCGTGATAAAAAGGTTATGTTAACAGGGTTGCATGCATGTTACGGAACAAAAGTGTATCACAAAAGTGAGTACACCCCTCACATTTCTGCAGATGTTTAAATATATCTTTTCATGGGACAACACTGACAAAATGACACTTTGACATAATGAAAAGTAGTCTGTGTGCAGCTTATATAATATAGTTAATTCATTTTCCCCTCAAAATAACACAAAATATAGCCATAAATATCTAAACCCTTGGCAACAAAAGTGAGTACACCCCTTAGAAACTACGTACATCCCTAAATGTCCAAATTGAGTACTGCTTGTCATTTTCACTCCATAATGTCGTGACTCGTTACAGGAGTGCTGTCAGCGTTGCTGCAGAGATTGAAGAGGTGCAGGGTCAGCCTGTTAGTGCTCAGACCATACACCGCACTCTAAATCAAATTGGTGTGCATTGCTGTCACCCCAGGAGGAAGCCTCTTCTGTAGATGGTACACAAGAAAGCCTGCAAACAGTTTGGTGAAGACATGTCAACAAAGCACATGGATTACTGGAACCATGTCCTATGGTCTGATGAGACAGGCGAGCTTTCTTGTGTACCGTCTTCCGAAGAGGCTTCTTCCTCGGGTGACAGCCATGCACACCAATTTGATGTAGAGTGCGACGTATGGTTTGAGCACTAACAGGCTGACCCTCCCACCTCTTCAATCTCTGCAGCAATGCTGACAGCACTCCTGTAACGAGTCACATGACATTTTGGAGGGGAAATGACAAGCACTACTCAATTTGGACATTTAGGGATGTACGTAGTTTCATGGCTATAAGTAATGGCTATATTTTTAGTTATTTTGAGGGGAAAATAAATTAATTCTATTATATAAGCTGCACACAGACTACTTTTCATTGTGTCAAAGTGTCATTTTGTCAGTGTTGTCCCATGAAAAGAGCTACTTAAATATCTGCAGAAATGCGAGGGGTGTACTCACTTTTGTGACACACTGTATGTTCCATGATAAATGAGTAATATTTGAAATATTATATTATATTATATTATATTATATTATATTATATTATATTATATTATATTATATTATATTATATTATATTATATATTTGAACGACTCTTCCCACAGACAACAATAAAACAAATAACACCCCCAAAAATAATTTAATGTCATTTGAACGTTTTAATTTTAACTTCAATGTGGTCATTAGAGACCAAAGTTACATGAGAAAACTAGGGATCCCCTCAGGGTACTCCAGACTTATTTTGTGTTTATATTTCAAGCATTCTATTATTTTTTAAAATTTGGTCTCGGGCCCTAAATAAGTAGAAGCAAATGGACTGAGAAGCTTGATGTTATAATATTTTGTATTTGGATTATTCTAAATTTAA
This sequence comes from Corythoichthys intestinalis, assembly GCF_030265065.1. Lineage (NCBI taxonomy): Eukaryota > Metazoa > Chordata > Actinopteri > Syngnathiformes > Syngnathidae > Corythoichthys > Corythoichthys intestinalis. Next base: position 36,501,392 of record NC_080396.1, read on the forward strand.
AAAGTGTGATGTAAAAAGCCCTCCAATTGTGGAATGACCTAACTTTTGCGTAACATGAGGGTTTCGACAACTAGTTTTAATTGTAAGTGAGCATGGACTCCCTGCCAGACCAAATATGTATATACAGTTACAGTATTTATATATTTTATTTTACAATAGTTGAATGGTTGTGGTTTCTCAAGCAGGGCATTTTGTTTAAAACTTAGCCAAACAATTATGAGTGCTCAGATAAAGAATTTCATACTGAATCAGTCGTGGCATTGTTAACGCTGACATCCAAATGAAAGTGCCTTAGGAATGGAAGGAAAGTGTCATAATGCCCATTTTTTTAAGAACAAGGTGGGTACACAGTTGTTTTTGGGAACTATAGACAATGTTGAGCCACACAATGAGGTTACGAAAAAGATGAGTTAAGGCTACACTCAGGACAGAAGAGAGTACCTGTGCGCAATGTCATGTTTAGGAAGAGCCATAAGCTAATTTGGAATCTTTTATGGTTTTCTTAAAAAAAAAAAAATGTCCCAAATTGTTGTGCTTGTCCAGAACGAGGTGTCTCTGTTGAGAAACGAGGTGGCTCATTTGAAGCAGCTGCTGCTGGCGCACAAGGACTGTCCTGTTACCACCCTGCAGAAGAAATCCTCTTACCTGGGTGAGCAACCAAACTATTACTGTGAGACTCTGGTAAAGATACACTTTTTACAAGACAGTGCTACTGCCACCTACAGGGGTGCTCTGTTCAGTACTTCTGTTCTGATTATTTTGTTATCACCATAAGAATGAAAACTTTTCTATTTAACCCCCCTCAAAACCTCAACCATGAGAGACAGAATGTGGAAAAAAAAAAAACAGAAAATCACATTGTTTGATTTTTAAAGATTTTATTTGCAAATCATGGTGGAAAATAAGTATTTGGTCAATACCAGAAGTTCATCTCAATACTTTGTTTGCAATAACAGAGGCCAAAGGTTTCACAGACTTTCAAGTCCCTCCACAGATTTTCTATGGGGTTGAGATCTGGAGACTGGCTAGGCCACTCCAGGACCTTGAAATGCTTCTTAAGAAGCCAATTCCTTGTTGCCCTGGCTGTGTGTTTGGGATCATTGTCATGCTGAAAGACCCAGCCACGTCTCATCTTCAATGCCCTTGCTGATGGAAGGAGATTTTCCCTCAAAATCTCTCGATACATGGCCCCATTCAGTCTTTCTTTTACACAGATCAGTGGTCCTGGTCCCTTTGTAGAAAAACAGCCCCAAAACATGTTTCCACACACATGCTTCACAGTGTGTATGGTGTTCTTCGGATGCAATTCAGTATTATTTCTCCTCCAAACACGAGAACCTGTGTTTCTACCAAAAAGTTCTATTTTGGTTTCATCTGACCATAACACATTTTCCCAGTCGTCTTCTGGATCATCCAAATGCTCTCTAGCGAAGCGCAGACGTGCCTGGACGTGTACTGGCTTCAGCAGGGGGACACGTCTGGCAGTGCAGGATTTGAGTCCCTGGTGGCCGTGTGGTTCTGGGATTTTTGCTCACCGTTCTTGTTATCATTTTGACGCCACGGGGTGAGATCTTGCATGGAGCCCCAGATCGAGGGAGATTATCGGTGGTCTTGTATGTCTTCCATTTTCTAATAATTGCTCCCACAGTTGATTTCTTTACACCAAGCGAAGAGTGAAGAGTTACAGAAAACGTTTGGCCTCCGTTATTGCCAACAAAGGGTACATAACAAAGTACTGAGATAAACTTTTGGTATTAACCAAATACTTATTTTCCACCATGATTTGCAAATAAATTCTTTTAAAGTCAAATTCTTTCAAAGTCAAACAATGTGATTTTCTGTTTTTTTTCTCCACATTCTGTCTCTCATGGTTGAGGTTTACCCATGTTGACAATTACAGGCCTCTCTATTTTTTTCAAGTAGAAGAACTTGCACAATTGGTGGTTGACTAAGTACTTATTCGCCCCACTGTATATCATAGATGAGTTACGGACATTGAAATAAAGAAAACAGAACCAACATGTCATTTTAGTAGAGTTCCCTTTAATAATTACACATATAAATCTCTCCGGAAAAGTAAACTGACTTTTAAGTCCAAAAATACTGTAATTCGACATGTATCGCGAGGTGTCTCGCTTGTTGACTACTTGTATGTGGTATTTTGCTGTTCCACCAGTTTTAAATACAATTGTTGTGTTTTATTAACAGTCGCTGTCGACGACAACATCAAAGATACCCCCGAGTCGACGGGTTCCCCGGCACCAGTGATCCAACACAGCGCATTGGCGCCCAGCCCCACCACCAATCACAACGGCCTAAGTTCGAGAGCGGCGGCAGAGGCCATGGCCATGTCCGTGCTGGCCGGATTGGGACACCAGCAGAGCGTTGAGAGCGGAGCCTCTCACATTATCATGGCCGCTCATTCGCATTCTGCTGCCAGATGATGAGCGATGTAACCATGCAAAGACACCTTTCATTTTTCGTTCGAGGGAAGAATATCTGCCTCTTCTCAGCCCCTTCAATTCCCACCACACTGTGGCCTGGAGCTCAGTAGCAACAGCCTTCTGGAAATGGACTGAAACTTTGGAGAGTGCTTCCTGTTCACTTTACCATAGATGACAGGGGCTGGACTCCCCGTTTTGCGCAATGTTGTGTGTCCACGCCCTCACTCAATGTTTGATGTGTACAACTCTGACATAACATGGCAGAAAACAACACGGAGGCCTTTTCAGCTGGATTTACACAGCACGTCTAAGTGCCCAGGAAGGTGGGTTGTGGCTGGATGGGACTCCCACTTTGGCAGAGCTGCTATCACCCAACCTTTTGGGAACAAAGGACTTTGATATGGACCTTTTGTGGCTGGTATGGTGCACTTGAGTCCATGTCTTCAGGATGTTTGATGAGAAGGACACTAAGTGAAGTTGTCGTCCATTGTGGTGACATTTCGCAGTCGTCTATATCATATTTTTAGACGCATCTTCCGGTTCACCCAAATCCGATACGATATCACAGCGGTTTCATTTACTGAACACCTAAAACAGCCCCTATGCACACCCATCTCAAGCTGCACACAAACAACTAAATGATATAATATTCAATGCGAACCACTCCACAGAAACCAGACACTTGGGAGAAAAAAAATGTAAAATGAGATGTTTGACTGTTCTTTTTGTGCTTTTGATGAGCTTCTCAAAACTTTAAATTTATTGAAAGGGGATCATATCTCATTTTATCTCTACAAGAAGCATCTGGTTTTGTGGGAAAGGCTCACAGTTGTTTAGTTCGCTTGGATGAACCCTTTGCACCCTCCAGTTTTAATGGAACTAACCCTGTTATTATATGCTCTATGCTCTATGAAGCAACTCTAAAGTATTCACATAATCTATTCTTTCCCTTCCTTTTGGATCTGCATGTGCACTACATTATGAGGCCCTGACTACATGATTTTTAAATATTTAATTTATTCTCATCAATTTGGCATTTTAGTGGCCTGTAAAAAATAATTTTGTTTTTAAAACGTACCGCAGTTTAAATATCTAAAAATGCTGCACCTTGCATTTTTGTGTGTATATCACACAATGTTCGCACCAGAGTTCTTGCGTGATTAATCCCAAATCAGGCCTGCACAATACAGTGGCACCTCGACATACGATTGCTTCGACACACAATCTTTTCGACATCTAAAATTTGACTCGCCGTTTGTTTCTGCCTCCGACGACATGCTCGAAATAACGACGATTTATGACAGCGCCGCAGTTTCCTCGTTTTCCTGTAAGACGGACGCATGGCGGATTTTCTTGTGAGAGAAATCAACATGGGTTCCAAGAATGTTAGTGCAGGTGGTGAAAAAGGGAAAAGGTGATGCTTACCATTGAAATGAAGATGGAAATGATAGAAAAATACGAGTGTGGTGTGCGCGTCCGTGAACTGGCCCTGACAATACGGCCGTAGAATGACTACGATCTCAACGGTTCTCCTCCGACCTCCGCTCACTAGTCTTTGTAAGTTAAGGTGACAAATTTTGTTATTGTAACGTCGCCAAAGAAATCGCCAGCTTCAGCAGGGTTTTAATAATTTATTTCAGAACTTATGCAACACAGCACCCCTACTGTCCGCTGCAGTTGATGCCAACAACATTAAAAGAGAAAATAAAATCTCTACCGCTCACTGTCACGTCAGCCACGCGGTGCCCTCCAGTACAGCACACAAAACATATCCGCCACATTAAAACCTGATTCGTTACGTTATTACAGGTATTATTATTATTACTGTTATTATATTATTCCGATTTATATTTATAATGTATTTTTTTTGCTCTGTGTAATTGCTATTTGCAATAGTACCAGCAGTATTTATTAAGGATTTAGTGTGGGATTTCGGGGCTGTGGAACGGATTATTGGAATTATAATGTATTTTTATGGGAAAATCCTGCTCAACATACGACCATTTCGACTTACAAACAAGGTCCTGGAACAAATGAACTTAGGATGTGGAGGTACCACTGTATATCGTTTTAACATTGCCATCACGATGTGCGCATGCGCAACAGTGTCATCGCAGGACGTGCAATTGTTTTTTGTTTATTATTTTCTAACGTAAACTGTTGTTTTTCTTCATAAAGGCAGCAAGTGTGCAGAGACATGGGCTCCTGGATCTGTTTTATATACTGCAATCTTCATCATTCACAGATGAACTCCCTTAGCCTGGATTAAATGGTATTATATGAATACAATGTGAGTCATTGTGAGTTAACCAAAGTATTCCCAAACAGAGCTATTCAAGTCATCTGGGGAAAATTCTTCTAGTTTTTATTTTGCATATTATCAAAAACCCCAAAAAAGTCGCAGTGTCATTTTTTTCCAGTATCGTTCAGCCCTAGCCCATATTGACGTCTGTGTGACATCAACATTGGCATATATCATGACATTGCTATTACTGATAAATACTTGGGGATGCTATTCCTGTAAGTAATAGGTGTAGATGACTAACATGCCACATTTAATGCTTGTCAAATATTTTCTGTCATGCACCCCACGAACAAAAGCTTTTCCGATCAGACTGAGGTTAAAATGACGATGAAAGCTTGGTGTAGATCAGTGCTTCTCAGTTACTTTCGGTTACGCCCCCCCCAGGAAGAAAACATTTTGCAACCCCTCCCCCCCACCACTATACACAGCATGATTTTTTTTATTTAATAAAATTGTCTTTAGTACACCTCTGCATAACGCTATCCTTACCATGCTACGTTCACACCAAAGTTAAATCGGCACGCAAAAACGCATTGTTCGCGCTATCCCCATTGCCAAAAGCAGCAAAGTGTGTACAGACCTTACGACGCCAAAAGTCCAAGTCCATGAAACTTCCAGTTCACGTAACAAAAATAAGTAATACAATGACTTTGATCTTGTAATCTCGTCATCGCTCAATCTGTCGCAGAAAGATCAACCAAGTCATCTTCATCGTGTGGTGGGACCTATTCGGTCAAAATGGCGGCATCGCGCCACACTAGAGGCACACCGCTGGTCGCCAGGCCGCCATGGCCCTTCCATGCGTGACTACAGTGACTTGGTACGGTAATGCATTGCGCGACTAGAACAAAACGCGCTCGGTGTGAATGTAGCATTAAGGAAAAAAAGAAATAAAGGACAATTTACAATGAAGAATGACTAGAAAAAGTTGATCATTAATAACAGAAAATATTTTATGTGCTTCATTTTTCCCGAAATGAAGAAAAACATTTTTTAACTACATAACACTTGGTCATATTTCCTCTCTTTTGTGTCCGGGTGACTTTCTTTTGTCTCATGAGCTCTGTCTCTTGCTGCCTTTTCATTTGAGTGCAAAATGTTGTCATTTGAGGGTTTGTATACTCTCTTCATATTTATTTGCTTTGTGCAACAAAAGCGTAGCAAAAACAAGCGCCAAGGCCACATACTGTAGTGGATGGGCAATTACACTTAATACTAGTAGAGACAAAAAGAAAAAAACATGCTCCCTAAGGTCACATATGCAACCCTCCCAACATCAGTCCTCACTCTCAGGGGCTCACGGCCCACTGTTTCAGAAGCACTGGTAGCACTGTAGATCCACCTAACAGGTCTTTACTAAGTCCTGACCTTAACCCAATAGAACACATTTGGGACTAATTAAAACAAAAAAAAGGAGCTGCAAGGCTTGTCATCCAAGTCCCGAGTTTGACCTCACAAATCCGCTTCCCAACAAATTTCAACTTAAGTTCCTATAACCAAATTTCTAAGCCATGTGAAAAGCCTTCCTAGAAGGGTTAAAGCTGTTCTATCTACAGAAGGGGGAAAAAACTCATTTTAAACCTTATAGATTATGAATGAGACTTAACTTAAATGATAGGACAATTAATATGGCGATATGAGAACAACTCCTGCCTTACAGCGCCACTTCAGGCTTGTCATATACAGTGGGGCAAATAAGTATTTAGTCAACCACTAATTGTGCAAGTTCTCCCACTTGAAAATATTAGAGAGGCCTGTAAATGTCAACATGGATAAACCTCAACCATGAAACACAATGTGGAAAGAAAAAACTGAAAATCACATTGTTTGATTTTTAAAGAATTTATTTGCAAATCATGGTGGAAAATAAGTATTTGGTCAAGACCAAAAGTTCATCTCAATACTTTGTTATGTACCCTTTGCTGGCAATAACGGCGGCCAAACATTTTCTGTAACTCTTCACAAGCTTTTCACACACTGTTGCTGTTATTTTGTCCCATTACTCCATGCAGATCTCCTCTAGAGCAGTGATGTTTTGGGGCTGTCGTTGGGCAACACGGACTTTCAACTCCCTCCACAGATTTTCTATAGGGTTGAGATCTGGAGACTGGCTAGGCCACTCCAGGACCTTGAAATGCTTCTTACGAAGCCACTCCTTTGTTGCCCTGGCTGTGTGTTTGGGATCATTGTCATGCTGAAAGACCCAGCCACGTCTCATCTTCAGTGCCCTTGCTGATGGAAGGAGATTTTCACTCAAAATCTCTCGATACATGGCCCCTTTCATTCTTTCCTTTACACAGATCAGTTGTCCTGGTCCCTTTACAGAAAAACAGCCCCAAAGCATGATGTTTCCACCCCCATGCTTTACAGTGGGTATGATGTTCTTCGGATGCAATTCAGTATTCTTTCTCCTCCAAACATGAGAACCTGTGTTTCTACCAAAAAGTTCTATTTTGGTTTCATCTGACCATAACACATTCTCCCAGTCCTGTTCTGGATCATCCAAATGCCCTCTAGCGAACCGCAGACGTGCCTGGACGTGTACTTTCTTCAGCAGGGGGACACGTGTCAGACCGGCCTGGACTTGTACTTTCTTCTGCAGGGGGACACATCTGGCAGTGCAGGATTTGAGTCCCTGGCGGCGCATTGTGTTATTGTTAGTAGCCTTTGTTACTTTGGTCCCAGCTCTCTGTAGGTCATTCACTAGGTCCCCCCGTGTGGTTCTGGAATTTTTGCTTACCGTTCTTGTTATCATTTTGACGCCACGGGGTGAGATCTTGCATGTAGCCCCAGATCGAGGGAGATTATCAGTGGTCTTGTATGTCTTCCATTTTCTAATAATTGCTCCCACAGTTGATTTCTTTACACCAAGCGTTTTACCTATTGCATATTCAGTCTTCCCAGCCTGGTGCAGGTCTACAATTTTGTCTCTGGTGTCCTTCGACAGCTCTTTGGTCTTGGCCATAGTGGAGTTTGCAGTGTGACTGACCGAGGTTGTGGACAGGTGTCTGTTATACCGATAATGAGTTAAAACAGGTGCCATTAATGCAGGTAACGAGTGGAGCCTCGTTAGACTTTGTTAGAAGTTAGACTTCTTTGACAGCCAGAAATCTTGCTTGTTTGTAGGTGACCAAATGCTTATTTTCCACTCTAATTTGAAAATAAATTCTTTAAAAATCAAACAATGTGATTTTGTTTTTTTCTCCACATTATGTCTCTCATGGTTGAGGTTTACCCATGTTGACAATTACAGGTCTCTCTAATCTTTTCAAGTAGGAGAACTTGCACAATTGTTGGTTGACTAAATACTTATTTGCCCCACTGTACATTACAACACTTGCATCATGTGGATCGACAACATTCTTTGGAACGATTCAGTGTTTACGAGAAACGTTTCATAAACACCTGCAGCTATGTTTCCGTGTAGACCGGGCCACAGATATGGGTTTCGTAAGTCAATCAAACTGGATACCGACATGCCTCGAGCTAATGTTATGTACAGTATCCCAGCTGTGCCTTAATATTGCAGTTCATATATCCAAAAGGCTGGATTGGGACTTCCACATTTTCTTGCTTTTCTTCACACCCAATTATGTCCAAAATTGGAATTGTGACTTGATGTATGCGGTGTAAATCCAGCTTTTTAATTTTTTTTTTTTTATACAGAAAGAGTGCCTCTAATATTTAGCCTTCCAACCACATGCACACAAAACCTGCCCCATGGCTCGTAATTGGAATACACCCAAATATTTTGAAAAGTGCTTCCAACATGCAGTGACATCAATTTCAAATTCATACCTCATGTTATACCCTTTTACGAGACATAAACTGTCAACGGTATTATAAACTGTCTTACAAACTGTCAATGGTTGTATGTATATGCCAACAGAGCGCTTTGCTTATACCTCTATTTGATCGCTAAATGTTTCCTTCTATCTAGGCTTACTTTTATGTGCGGCTATATACAGTGTATATATATAAAACTGGCACGTTCTCCAAGATGAGTACAACACCGTGATTGAAATATTTAAAGAAGTTTCGAGTTAGCAATGTAGTTTTTTCTCCTGAAGGGAATCTTCTTGCATCTTGCTAACACTTCTGTATCAACGTGTGTGACTTGTGACTAACGTTGCACTGTAACTCAGGACAGTTGCACATTTTTGCTGCTCGGACAAATGGGATGCATCCCACACGCTCATCACCCCGAAAAAATATAAAATCCAAAGCCATATATCTTATGACCACAACCAGGAAAAAAAAAAAAACCCACCTTTATACGAATGTTTTTCTATTTGTTGACATGATGTCACCGCTTGATATTGCACTTGAAGTGTCTAATCAGTTGGCCTTAAAATCATCTGTGCTTCCTCATATCCATTATAAACATTATTTTCTGGAAAGAAAATGTACTGAACAAGCATCCAAAGATTGCAAATAAATAATCGTATTATACACCATCATCTTTTCTATTATGGGAAAAATATTGTCATCTAGTGAAAAAATGGGACTACAACGTGCAAATATTTCTTTTTGTTTTCTAGTCATTTTTTATATACATTTATTTGCCAAGTATGGTCATATATTTGCAACAAAAAAAATCATGAAAATATATCATGTTCTATTAATGTACTGGCATGTCCTGATGCACTAAAACTTGCAGAAATGTGTTCGCTTTGGTTCATTCAGCATTTCATGCTGGTGTTCTTCTGACAATCTCTTATTTCAAAATTCAAAGATATTTAAAGTAACATTTTTCTTGTACCTGTACTGTAAGAACATCAACGGGAGACTTAATTCCTTTCATATTTGACTACTTATAAAGTGTATATTAAGTTTTAGTGATCCCATCTCCAGTGTAGACATTTTCCCCTTCAGCATTTAAATACTTTGGGCTCTATTTTCGTACACAGTTCACATCCTTTCGGCCATAAAACGCAGCGTAACTGAGTTTTCATAACGGCACAAAGTTTGCCGCATGTATTTGGAATTTGGCAAATTGTTCTGTGCCAAGATGGTGGTTGAAAGTCTGTCTTTCTTTTAAGCCACTGAAGTGGTTATCTTAAGTGGTAGCACAATCTCGACTGTTTAAGGGATTTTGGTTGTGGAGGCTTCAGTAGACGCGCACTATTCATGGGCATTCACACTGATACGAGCGACCTTTAACTGTAACCAACCAATTTCTTCTTCAGTCTTGTCTAGGAAGAAATGTGCGCCAAGAGTGGCCTGCCTTTAAAGGGTATGGGAAGGAGCCAGCTAATTGGTGTGAAAGAGGTCTGAGGTGTTCATGTGCCCTGCAGTGCGAAGCACTGTTTCAAATTGACCTGCCTGTCTATGAAATGGACAAATCCAGTCTGACACGATTTCTGCTGGAACACAACATGGACATGAAAATAGAGCCCTGAGTTATGAATTTGGTCTTTTTCCTCAATTTACCAGTACTAATGAGAAGTTCTCAGCTTAGTAATTTGACTTGTAGTTCATGTAGTGAAAGGAGCAATTTCTCGTATATGTTGCAGCAATTTTACAGTTGCATACACATTTTTGTTTTTATAACACTCCCATAGTAGAGTGATGATTGAATAACATGTCCTTGTACTGTAAATATCTGTATCATATGAATATATTTACTTTTTCCCATGCATGTCCAAGTTTAATACTATGAACAAACACATATAGTTTTGCTGCATTTTTCTTAGAAAAAAAAAACAAAAACGTGATTTTGTGAGTATTGCAGCGTTTTTTTTGTTTTTGTTTTGTTTGTTTGTTTGCAAAACAACCTTTATGTTCTCTCTCATTGCAAATCATATGCTGAGAAGTTCAACTAAGAAATAAAACATGTTTTATACATTTTTAAGTGTTCAAATCTTGGTACTGCTGAGATTTATTCTGTAATTTCAAAAAGTCCCCTTTGGCTGGAAAAAGAAAGTACAGTATGTACTAATAATGGCAAATTATGAAGTGGCTAAAATTGAAATCCCAATATATTAACCAAGTACCTAAAATAAAAATCTGAACGCTATCAGTCAAATCACTTTTATAGATTACTGTAACAGTAGTATCTTTCATACTGAATAGAAATCCTTTATTTTTCCCCAAAATTGAGAGTGCGCCTATGTATGAAGTCTGGTCTTGTTTAATACATTTTTTTTTTGTTAGAGCATAACTGTATTATATTGCTCAAGTGAAGTGCTCAAGACAATGGGTTTGACCTAAGTAAAATACTCAACTCGCTGGACAGATTAGAGTTTGGTTGATAACAAACCTTATTAACGTGACTATAATTCTCGTCGAATTATGAAAAGATTTTAAGAATATTATTATGTATGCAATAAACCGACTAATTCCCTGAAATTTACGACAAAACAAGCCGGGTTGCGCAATAGTTTTACAAACAACACTAAATGTCCCCGACGCAAAATGGCCGACACGTGACAACGTATGTCCGCATGCGCTTTGAGCGTGCAACAGAAATCTACCGTTATATATTTTATATGTATGTGTTTAACGACCCTCCCTGCAAGTACTTCCGGTTCGTATCGCTCGGCTAAAATCGTAAAGTAAAGTTCCAAGGCAAGGAGAATCCGAAAACGCCCGAAGGTGGAGGAAGCGAGGTAACCAAGTCACGTGACCGCAGCACCCGTTGCCGCTGCTTCCCCTGACTTTCTGCCATTATGGCGGAGCGGCCGGCCGCACGGATGGACAGCCTCTCCCTTTCGGATGCCTGTTTTGTGTCTTGAGGGAGGGCCTTTCATTTTCCCTTTTAGTGGCTTTTCCCCCGTCGACCCTGCTTCCCCACCGCTCGCGTGTTTTTCGGCGAAGTCATGGCAGACCGCAGCGTGGATTTATCCGCCCTGCCGAAGGCGGTTCGAGACCAATTGGCGGAGTTGGACTTGGAGCTATCCGAAGGTAAATAGACGTCGCGAACGGTAGATGTCATTGGTGTTAATTCGTAGACACGTCTCGACTGTAGTCAGCCACCGTGTTGTCTCGTCGGCAGCGAACGCACGAGGCTGCACCTTAGCTTATTGTCACTCCAAAGTGGATGTTGCTAGCCGCGCCTGCATCTTTTATATCCGGTGCCTTGTCATTTAGCACGAACGCTTTAAGAAGGTCGAAAACGCTTTGATTTGTAATAGAGATCGCCTGTCTTGGATACATGTCATCTTGTTGTGTTTGTACGTCTAACATCCTTTGCCAGAGGCAAGAAGGCCCAACTTTGAGGCTCGACTCTGCTGTCATTTCTCCTTGTTCGTATGCGCTTACCCTTTTGACGGCAATACACGTCCAATCCATTTGAACTTGTAGATTCTGATAGGATTCATTGCCAGCCTCTCTCAATTCTAAGGGGATTGAAGTCTGTCACAGTCAATAGCAGTCATCGGGGTTTACCTCATTGCCAGCCATTGACAGGTATAGACGTCCAATCCATTTTAACTGGAAGGGACTGGCATTGAATCCGATCAAAATCTCCCAGTAAAAATAGATTGGACATCTAGCGTCGTCAATGGCATCCAATGAGTTTAAAGCACTTGTTCAGTTCCTGCTTGCTTGGAAAGCATCACATTTCAGTCTACTGCTGGCTTGTTTGGATGGGCAATGCACGCACACACACCCAACACACACTGTACAATGAACTACTGCATCCAAACTAGTACATTGTACCCTCCCCCAAGCAGCTGTTGGCCCCCTCATGCATCACACACATACAATGTGCTCCTCTCCACTGCTTGAGGCATCTTGGACACATTCCTCCACTCCAATACGACCCAGTTTCCATGTCACTTCCATTGGTACTTCCACTACCTGTGCTTGCTAACAAATGCTCAGGTTTGGGAGAGGGGTAATAAAACAGCAATTGCAGCAACATGCTGCTTCCATCTATTAACCAGATTCCTCAAAAGTTGGGACTCTATAAAAACTGAATACAATGATTTCAAATCAAAGTGCTGCATGTCAATATTTTATTCAAAATGGAACATAAATGACAGATAAAAAGTTTAAACTGAGAAAATGTTTTATTTAATGGAGAAATATGTTGATTTTAACAAACTGGGACAGGCAGCAATAAGAGGCTGGAAAAGTCAGGCGCAGAACAGTAAAAGACCCAATTATCAGAGTGTCAGTCTCTTGCAGAAGCCAAGACTGGTAGAGGATCACTAATTCCCTCACAGTTGCGCAGAAAGATAGTGGAGCAATTTCTGAAAGGGGTTTCCCACTGGAAAACGGCAGAGTTTGACGTCATCATCATCAACAGTGCATAACATCATCCAAAGATTCAGAGAATCTGGAAAACTTTCTGTGAGTAAGGGTCAAGGCTGAAAAACCCTACTGGATGCCCATGATCTTCGGGCCTTCAAGGTCTGGGCGTATTTTGTCCGATTTTGCGTGACTTTGATGTTGTCTTTATATTTCAAAGAAAACCATGTTCACAAAGGCCTGGTCGAGTTCCTTTTTCAGGAGCCATAACCCTCATGTTCAAACTGTTGTTTTCTTCGCTGATCAATAATAATCAACATTTTGGACCCCAAAATACAAATAAATCCCAATTTTTTGTCAAAATCTGTAATAATGATGTCCCATTGACAACCAAACATGTTCAATGAACTGTTTTGAAGCATGATAAAATTTATTCAACTTGTTAGGATAAACATTCAACAGAAAAAACTGAGACTAAATAGTTTTATATTTGATAATTCAACAGGAACAGCTGGTATGGTTATAGGCGTTTTTGTCCTTTTATACAGTGCCTTGCAAAAGTATTCGGCCCCCTTGAATCTTGCAACCTTTCACCGCATTTCAGGCTTCAAACATAAAGATATGAAATTTAATTTTTTTTGTCGAGAATCAACAACAAGTGCGACACAATCGTGAAGTGGAACAACATTTATTGGATAATTTAAACTTTTTTAACAAATAAAAAACTGAAAAGTGGGGCGTGCAATATTATTCGGCCCCTTTACTTTCAGTGCAGCAAACTCACTCCAGAAGTTCAGTGAGGATCTCTGAATGATCCAATGTTGTCCTAAACGACCGATGATGATAAATAGAATCCACCTGTGTGTAATCAAGTCTCTGTATAAATGCACCTGCTCTATGATAGTCTCAGGGTTCTGTTTAAAGTGCAGAGAGCATTATGAAAACCAAGGAACACACCAGGCAGGTCCGAGATACTGTTGTGAAGAAGTTTAAAGCCGGATTTGGATACAAAAAGATTTCCCAAGCTTTAAACATCTCAAGGAGCACTGTGCAAGCCATCATATTGAAATGGAAGGAGCATCAGACCACCGCAAATCTACCAAGACCTTCCAAACTTTCTTCTCAAACAAGGAGAAAACTGATCAGAGATGCAGCCAAGAGGCCCATGATCACTCTGGATGAACTGCAGAGATCTACAGCTGAGGTGGGAGAGTCTGTCCATAGGACAACAATCAGTCGTACACTGCACAAATCTGGCCTTTATGGAAGAGTGGCAAGAAGAAAGCCATATCTCAAAGATATCCATAAAAAGTCTCGTTTAAAGTTTGCCACAAGCCACCTGGGAGACACACCAATCATGTGGAAGAAGGCTCTCTGGTCAGCTGAAACCAAAATTGAACTTTTTGGTCACAATGCAAAATGATATGTTTGGCGTAAAAGCAACACAGCTCATCACCCTGAACACACCATCCCCACTGTCAAACATGGTGGTGGCAGCATCATGGTTTGGGCCTGCTTTTCTTCAGCAGGGACAGGGAAGATGGTTAAAATTGACGGGAAGATGGATGCAGCCAAATACAGGAACATTCTGGAAGAAAACCTGTTGGTATCTGCACAAGACCTGAGACTGGGACGGAGATTTATCTTCCAACAGGACAATGATCCAAAACATAAAGCCAAATCTACAATGGAATGGTTCAAAAAATAAACGTATCCAGGTGTTAGAATGGCCAAGTCAAACTCCAGACCTGAATCCAATCGAGAATCTGTGGAAAGAGCTGAAGACTGCTGTTCACAAACACTCTCCATCCAACCTCACTGAGCTCAAGCTGTTTTGCAAGGAAGAATGTGCAAGAATGTCAGTCTCTCGATGTGCAAAACTGATAGAAACATACCCCAAGCGACTTGCAGCTGTAATTGGAGCAAAAGGTGGCGCTACAAATATTAACGCAAGGGGGCCGAATAATATTGCACGCCCCACTTTTCAGTTTTTTATTTGTTAAAAAAGTTTGAATTATCCAATAAATTTTGTTCCACTTCACGATTGTGTCCCACTTGTTGTTGATTCTTGACAAAAAATTAAAATTTTATATCTTTGTTTGAAGCCTGAAATGTGGCGAAAGGTTGCAAGGTTCAAGGGGGCCGAATACTTTTGCAAGGCACTGTACATAGTCTGTTCAAAAAATGTTATATACAATAGACCAACAGTGCAAAATAGTGATAACACAAAAAAGGTTTGATGAATATCTCTTTGTGAGGTTATGTATTGTACCCATCACCTTATCAAAGCATTATACATACCATCAAGTTTCTCAAACACACATCTATATGGCAGAAAATACAGACAAGACTGAAAAAGCAGTTTCTGCTCTTGCACCCCTCTTTCAAAGAAGCTGCTATATTTTAAACCAAAAGAACTGTTGTGTTTATGAACAATATGATTATATGCTGCCATAGCAGATTCATGGCGCATTAAGTCCCCCAACTATTTTTAACTTGTCCGTTTTACCCTGGAAACCCCCGTTTTCAGACGTCGCGCAACCACTTTTGTTCCAACCTAGCCATAAAAAGTATGTCAGTAATTGTATTTATTATTTGAAATGTCTGTCATTTTTAGTGTAGAATCATACATTAATGTGTAATATTTTGTTAAAAAAACAACTTTAAAAAAATTATTCACTCGCATATTTTAAACTTTTAAACAAATGACGTCACAATGAAAAAATTTGCGTCTGTAAAAAAGTCACGGATATCTACCTCATAACTATCGCTTAATTGTATTTTTTTCGTTACTGTGGCATTTTACCCAATATTTTAGATGATAAATAATCAATCCAAACAAGGAAAAATTGAAAAAAAAAAAACACGTTTAAAAGGGTAAATATATGAAAAAGAAAATCTCGACCACTCCTTGATGTCTGCGATATCTGCATCGCTACCCTTGTTGTATTACCATGTTTCACCCATAAAATCTCAGCAAAATCCGGCTGTGGCCGTTCACAGCTGTGTCTTGACACTTGGTGGTACATGCTACATAGAGTTTTTGGATCGAAAAGAAGTACGCGATAATATCTCGTTAAAATCACGGTGTCTTTAATTCTGCTCTCGCGTGCTCTCACCTCCAGTTGGGGTTTTGCTGTTTAAAAAGAATTTTTCTTTTTTAAATGCCCTCCTGTTGAATTTTTTTCTTCCCCCAGAAAATTAAGATTTTAAGCTTTCCAATTATGTACCACACATGCATATCGGACAATTTTGAAATTTGGCCAAATTGGGGGTCTCAGCGCGGAACTTCAGGTCACTTTAGTGTTTTCCGCCATATACAAATGGTAAAGATTGATTGTGGGAAAGAAATAAGACAGAAAAAATATTTACATTTTTTTTTACAGTAAAGCAGTTCAGTTCAATTTCTTCAGGTATGCCACTCAGTCACACTGCCCACACTTCCAGGGGGTGTGTCCTCCTCCTTCCGCCCTTTGTGAATTGCTGTGACTCTTCTCACTCGCCGAGTCATCTGAAGAAAACGATGACAAATCTGGTCCATTTTCTTCCTCGAGTTGATAAAATAACGCAATTGGTTGCGCTAAATTTAGTTTTTGATTCATTCCGCATGTTTTACAAAGTCGCTCGCTCAATACAACCGGCCGTCGCTAACTACCTCGCCTCCCTCTCTTTAGATGGCCCCTAGCTCAGCAATATATTACCGTAATTTCCCGGATATAAGGCGCACCCGTGTATAATGCGCACCCCAAATTTACTTGTAAAATCTAGGGAAAATTATTGTACCCATTTATAACGCGCACCCTAATTTTACCACCAATAAATAGAAGAATACAAGAAAACAGCTCGTGCACAGATACAGAAATGTCATTTTACTGATTGGTGAAACACAGCACAAGCATAGCACATTGGTAGTTCAAAACATTACCATAAACTGACAATATTTACGGTAATATCATTTGACAACTTCTCCAACGTACCAGAATCTAGGAGAAAACAAAACAGATGTGACTTTTCTTTTAAAGGCTGCTGTATAACTTGCGCGTTTCATCATGATGAATAAATGTTTCTTCCATGGATTGATACAGTAAAATGAAAGTGAGAACCTAAGTCGGAAATCCGAGAGCGCTCATTGCTGTTGACACGACAGTAACAATAGGAACTATTGTTATTTGGGTTTGAGTTTCCCGAAGGACAGATATAGTTGACGGACACACACAGGAAGTCTGTGTTGTTACGTTTGTTGTAGTCCGAGTTGCGGAGCTGCAATAAACGTTGACTCAAATGAGTTCAAGAAACTATAAATTTTGTGCTTTATGAAGAGTGGAAAAAAGCAGAATTTAACACAGACAAAATCATTCGGCCGATTAGAGTGAAGTATTACCGAAACAAAATGGTAACCTCACGTACCGTAATGGTCGGCAACGGGTCGCCGCATACGTTTCTTCAACACAACGTGGCCGTGTCAATAAAAAAAAAAAAAATCGGTTTATATATATATATATATATATATATATATATATTTCTGTCTCCATCCATGTACCCGTTTATAATGCGCATCGTGATGAAAAAAAATGGGCGTTATATTTGGGAAATTACGGTAAGTTTTCCCATGACGTCCTTCCTTTGTGAACTCACAATGGCTCCTGGGATATGTAGTTTTTCGTGGCGCTCTGTTTTGAGAAAGGACAAGAAATGATGGCAGTATGGACATAAACACTTGCAGTGTTGTGTATGCTTATTTATGAGGGCAATAAAACTATAAAACCCATTTGAAATGATCTCCCGTTTTACTTGGTCAATTGACTTCATGTAAAAACGGGGTGTGGAACTCAACTTGTGCACTTTTAAACGAGACCAACCAGTGGCACGTGGGTGATGTAATCACAGCGTGACGAGGCTTCAAAGATGATATGCGTAAATGTGTCACCGCTGACACTTTTGTTTGTAAAGGGTTAAACAGGAAGTCTACCAGCAATACTTCCAGAAACCATTGTCGGTGAACACAATTGACCGTGCCATCCGCCGTTGCCAAGCTGAAATTGTACAGTGCAAAGAAGCCTTTTCTAAACAGGATCCAGAAGTGTAGGTGTTTTTTTTCTGGTCATTTAAAATGGAGTGTGGCAAAGTGGGAAACTGTTCTGTGGTCAGAAGAATCATGATTCCAAGTTTTCTGTGGAAAACATGTACGCCATGTCATCTGGACTAAAAAGGACAAAGACAACCCAAGTTTAGTTATGCCCCTTTCCCACTGAAACTAGTGGGTCAACGCGCGTTTTTTCCAAGCCGATGCAACCCACTAGCAATTGGCATTTGGCACCTTTCCCATTGACCAAAAAAAGCCGTGTCTTTTTTTTTTCACCCGTCTAACCCCCCAAACCCCTCCTCAGCCGTGCGTAAGGTTACGTGACGTCACCACGCTAAGATGCGCGTCGACACAAGTGCGACCGAATTCATTCAGTTCAAGGAAGTAAACAATGCAGAGCAACATGGAAGCCTCCTTTCCTATGTATTCTCTGTTTTCATGCTTTTTACTGCCCTCAAAATGGTCGAAATTGTTATGACGCATCACGTAAGAGCCTACGTCACCACGTAGATTAGGGTGTTGACTGTTGACCCGGGGTTTTGCTTTCACACTGCATGACGATCGGAGCTGAGGTGATTTTAACGCGGGTCGCTTGGCGGGTTGATTGACACGGGTCAAGGCGGGTCGCTGCACCTTTCCCATTGCCACCAAAAGCCGATTGTTAGTGGGTTGACATGGGTTTTTTGGCCAGTGGGAAAGGGTTATTAGTCTCCTATCCAGACATCGTCTCTTTTGGTATTGATTCACCTATAGAGAACATTTGGCACGTAATAAAGAGGGAGGTGTGACAAAGAAGGTTCAAGTCAGTTGAACAGTTGGAGTCATGTATTTGACGATAATGGGACAGAATCACAATATCTAAAATTGAGAAACTTGTCTCCTCGGTCCCCAGATGTTTGCAGACTGTTCTAAGAAGAAGAAGAAACGCCTTACAGTTAGGAAAATAGCCTTGTCCCAACTTTTTTTTTTTTTTTTTTTGAGACTTGTTGACACCATAGAATTTAAAATCAACATGCAGTATTTTTTCCTTAAAATTATTCATTTTCTCAATTTAAACTTTTGACCTCATCTATGTTCTATTCTTAATAGAATATTGAAATTTGGCACTTCCACATAATTGCATTCAGTTTTTATACACAATATGTGTCGTTTCCTGACTTTTTTGGAATCCGGTTTGTGCAAATACATATTTTACAGTGGCTTTGATTATTAAGAAAAAAATGTTTTCCTTTTAAATTTGAAGTTTGATTTGTGTAGTGGTACATTCGCCGACTGATACAAGCAGTGTGGGTACAGTTACAATCACTATGTGAATGTTTCTGTCACTATTTGTACATTTTGACTGACTGGTGAACAGTTCAAGCAAGGTATACTTTCACTCGAAGTCATCTGAGATGGACTCCTACACCTAGGGCAGTACTTCTCAAATAGTGGGGCGCGCCCCCCCAGGGGGGTGCAGAGCGAAGCCAGGGGTGGCGCGTGTGACCTCGGGGAGCATGCTTTTTTATTTTTATTTTTTTGCCGTACTAGAATAAAGTGTACTTGCACATCCACTCCGTGGGTGGCAGTAGCGCTCTCATTTTCAAAGTGCGCACAGTATTTCTGAAGTAAGCAAGAGCACACGGAAGAGACTCATGAAGGGCTGGAGAGCTGTGCGCCGTTTTTGAAAGCCCGTTTTCCGGCCGGACTCACGCAGCGACCCACTGTCTTCTCCGGTTCTCACGTGTCCGCCCGAGAAGTGCCATTTTCGGCTTGGGATCGTCACGACGACCGCCCTCACCTACGGTTCTCCCTCGGCCGCCGAGAATGCGCTTTTTTCGTGCCGTTTGCCTTTTGGCTTTGACATTTAATACAGTGGTAGATGAGGAAAGACCACTGTTTACTGTGTCTAAAAATGATTATAGCGGACAGCCGGAAGCCAAATCAATTAAGACGCGACTTAAAGACATTAGACCCCAATCTCATAAGCCGCTTGGTTGTTTTTCAGCGAAAACGTGCTGAATATTTGCCAACAATCATCCCGCTTTGTCAGTGTTATATCAGTAAACCAGTGAGCACTGTTAGCATGCTCAGTGCAAAATAACCCCACACCATTGCAAACTGGAGGTGATACTGTGAGCAGCGAGCAGCGAAAATAAAAACTGTCCTTCTGTCCAAAGACACTCTTTTTTTTTTTTTTTTTTTTTTTTCCCCCTTCTATTCAGTTTTGTTTTTTCGGTCAAATTTTTTGGCATATTGCCCTTATGAGTTAATGTTTCTAATCAATTTGAATTTGTTATTATTTACTGATTTTATTTTTCAGTATCAAATGGTCAAAAATTTACCTTGAGAGTATTTTTAGTTTGGATGTGACTTTTTTTTTTTTTTTTTAAATTCAGGCAAATTGATGCGCGTTAAGTCTTTTCTGTTACAAACAAAACAATGTTAATAAAGTTATACTTTATAAGTTGATCTCTGTTATTTTCTCTAATAGAAAAAAGGATACAATGTGAGGCAGAGGCATACTTATAATAGTAATATTATAGACAAATGATACTATTTACAGTGGCGGCAGAGTTTGGGGGGGGGTGCGAAACATTTACGTCTTCTTTGGGGGGGGCGTAACAGAAAATAATTGAGAAGCACTGACCTAGGGGTTAATTTGAGCCGGATCTTGCCGGAACAAGATTCGGCACCTCTTGGTTTTCTCTACTCTTGATTATTGTTCCGGGACTTATTTGGGCAGATCCGGCACCTCTCGTGCATATAAAATAATAATAATATAAAAACGTTGGGGGAAAGAAGGAGAGGAGTCGTTGATGGCTTTCTCCACTCTATTGTGGCAACAATAAGAAAACAATAAACAAAATAATTGCGGACTGCCGCCACATTTGACTGTGAACTTTTGCTTCTCGCACGTCTCCCCCTCACTTCCTACTACTCACAGCTCTCCAGTCCCAGCGTCTCTAAAATGGATCGTGCGTAGTGTCTTGTTTTGAGCTTTTTGTTGACAAAGGTATCGAACACATGATGTGCTGACAACTGTGTTTCTTTATTAATGCATGGTGCTAACAGCACGACCACAGCTTGGGGCTCTCGGCAGGCTGTGCCTCTCTATCGCACTCCCGCGTCACGTGACCAAAACAATAGTAATGTTGTGTGCACTTCAGGATGCCTCAGAAAACATTATACCGGAATAATACACATACTTACGGACATTACAGTATAAAATAGAATAATAATATGCATAAATTAGGGGTGTAACGGTACACAAAAATCCCGGTTCGGTACATACCTCGGTTTTGAGGTCACGGTTCGGTTCATTTTCGGTACAGTAAGAAAACAAAATGCAAAATATAAATGTGCTAGTTGTTTATTACACACCTTTGTGCTTTCAACAATAGTAACGTTAGCCTATACAAAGCTAGAATTCTGCTCAAAATGTATCGGGTATTTAAAGATAATCCAACAACAATTTGCCTTTCAGACCCCGTGTATTGGTCAGCTTTCGTTCTGAAAGAAAGAAAAAGAAGTCCTGTGCTAAAGAGAAAAGCAATCCCAATGACCAAAATTTTAACATGTATTTTACAAATGAAATGCCTCAATGAATCATTTTTTTTTTTCATATGAACGTTTTTCAAAAGCTTTATTGGTGAATTTTCTCAAGTTAAAGCGCCACACAGAAATTAATGAATTGTGTAAGCAGGATCTGTGTATTATTGTGCTAATGTGTTTTAGCTCATTTGAGTTTATTTGATTTAAATGGGCTGTTATTTATTTGATTATGTATTTATATTTTACAAATGTGATGTAGTATTCATTTATATTGTATATTTTATGTTGTATAACTTTAGTTCCTATGTGAATATTAGTTCCTACTTGTTTTGTTGTGGTAGGCGGCTTTTGTATTGAACACAGGGCCGTGTTGGTTATTATTATAGTAGAGAAGACAGCAGTAAATCAACAAAGACAAGTCAACTATGCCCCGATCTACCACTCAAGAGATCTGATGGACTCAAAAAGTGGGTTACGATTGCATATTAGTTTGAAAATCGACCGAATCCACTGTATTTTTACACGAGTGACTTCCGGTCTGCCCGATCCTAGCTACCGGTAGTAGTATTGACGCAAGAGGGTCGCATCTCACGTCAAATAATAAACTCTGCCGTTTTTTTTTCGCGTGCGTCGTGTTGAGCCGCTTCTGGGATGCGTCTAACACGCGGCCGCACTGCGACTGGTGTGCATTGGCTGATTGACTTTAACGCCCGCGTTTCACTGCGTTCTCGCGGCGGCCACGTTGTCGCGCAGTTGACGTTTCTGGGTTATACTGTCCTACCGTGTTGGTCCTCATTACAGTAGAGAAGACGGAGTAAATATAATCTACACAAAGAAACTGTAACCTGATCGACTCACAGCCTCGAAAAGTAAGGGTTACATTATGTCAGAAACTCGTTAGGTACGCCTCCGTTCCGAACCGAGCACCACATACCGAAACGGTTCAATACAAATACATGGACAGTTACACCCTTAGCATAAATACATTTACACAACAAATCCCAAGAATTGTATGTTGTTTATAAATATTTAACGTCATTTGAAAGAGTCGGAGATTTGTTGATGCACTGAAAAGCTAGACCAACAACTCACGCCCCTGACATTAAAAATAAAAAATAAAATAAATAAATAAAAAAAAAAAAACTTTTGAAATTTGCGTCATCTGGGGAGCAAGCAGCCAGGATCAAACAGTATTTCAACATGCCAAAAAGACAGTTGCATTTACTGTCTTTTTCAAAAAGAAGGAAGATGGTTCAAAACGAAACAGAAAAGCACCGAGAAAAAAAGAAAAAAAGAAGTCCCACGGCATGGCAAGTGGGCATTTGCGTTTTATTTTCTGCACCATTTTCTGCGTATGTTCAGCGACCCCGTCATCCCTGCGGTCATATGTACTTTGTGTTCCGGCACCTTATGATTTACAAATTAAGCACTGCCTACACCCAATGATGGGGTCAACTTAAATAAGATAAGCAGAAATGAAAATGATTACTTTGCATTCTCATGTTTGACTCATAGCTTGGAAGTTATTTTACATGATGAGGAGACAATGAGCAGCAGCAAGAAAAACAGCAGCGGTGGCATTGGGTTCATCTAATTATAAAGGCACGGGCCTGACAGGGTATCAGGGAGTTCAGGCTAGTCCATTGAGCCGTCCCATTGGGATTGCTAACAACTGCTTCTGGTAAGTCCCTGGCATGGGTCCATAATTTTTTATAAATATTTGATCGATTTTATGTGATGGAAACTAATAAAATGTCTTTTTGATGGTTTTGATGGCCTCCTTTGGATAGTCAAACATGCCTAGTACTGACTTAGGAACTTTTAAAAAGGTCAATTGACCCGGAATATAACTAGAGTTAAGTACATAACAAGACCTGGTGTTTTTAGAGAGGAAATGCTTGTTCCCGTGTTGCTTGGATAAGAACCCTGGCCTGGCAAACGGCCTCTTAGGAAGCAAGCTACTTCTGTCGCGATCCCCCCCGTGACCATGGCAACACAATGACCACCATTCAACTGCTTTAGGCCAGCGTGGCCAGGAGCTCTGACGTTTACACCATTCAGCCCGGCCTTTGTGCTGCAAGCACTGACTTGCTTCCATAGGGTGAGGGAGGAGGTGGGCCGTACTTGGAAAGATAAGAAGCTGTGCTTTCTTAGCCTGTTCAGCCTAAGCATTGGGATTGTGGAGTCACTCTTTATATTTTGAGTTTATGTTGTGATACAGAACAATAATTAGGAAGTAAGGAGATTGTTACAACTCTTGTTGTATCTATAGTATGTTGTTCAGTGTCTGTAATGACATAATTTCTTCACAAGTATTGTACCTTTTTCTTGTAATAGTTTTTTTTGTCTTAGCTGTTAATGTTCCCAATGGATTTTCTAGTTTTCTTTATTTTCTATTTTCACCAATATTTGTGACACTTACACTAACTTACTGCTTGTGTATTTAATACCCATTAATATTTTGCCTGTTTTTTTTCCCCAAACATTTTTTTTATATTTCTCAATAATATTTGTATACCTTTTATCCAGTATTTATCTATTGCTAGATATTTATTATAATGTTGTCAACAATATTTTTTTGGCTTGCAAGCTTGCTAAAATTTGTCTTTTTTTTTCCCCCATCAGTTTTATTTTACTTGTTCTACCCCCAGTATCAATGAACTGATTTTACTAATACCATGATAATACCAATAATGATCATCTTGCTCACTGTGGCAAAAGTTTGGGCCCCTTGCGTATACGTATACTTGCGTATGCTTTTGTAGGCAAACGTAGATTAATGTTTTTAAATCTCAACTTTTTTTGTGGGGGAACCGTTCAGTTATTCAAGATTTTTTTGTGGTCAAAAAACCTTACAATGATTTAAAATTGAAAATGACATACCTCTCTCATCCCTTTAAGTGGGACAAATCGGTGGTGGTCCAAATACGTTAACCTCACTACATTATCCAAATCTGTAGTTGACAATGAAAGAAAAGCCAAGAGATTCTTTAAATTGTACTCAAAGTTATTTCATATATTGATTACATATACAGTATGTAGTGGCTATATATAGTTTTTCATGATAAAGAATTGGGCATGATGATCTTCCAGACCTCTGTTTAAAGAATTGTTCTCTAACTGGACCATTGGATGTCACAATATTTTAGTTCAACACCAAGTGGAAATTTCTGCTTAAGTGAAACAAACCTTTTCACTAGAGATGATGCCGATCGATCGGATCCGATCACGTCATTTTCAAAGTCTCGGAATCGGCAAAAAAATATTGGCCATGCCTTTTTTAAAATATATATATTAGGGCTGTCAAACGATTAAAATTTTTAATCGAGTTAATTACAGCTTAAAAATTAATTAATCGTAATTAATCTCAATTAATCACAATTCAAACCATCTATAAAATATGCCATATTTTTCTGTAAATTATTGTTGGAATGGAAAGACACAAGATGGATGTATACATTCAACATACGGTACATAAGGACTGTATTTGTTTATTATAACAATAAATCAACAAGATGGCATTAACATTATTAACATTCTGTTAAAGCGATCCATGGACAAGTTATAGAAATTTTATATTAAAACCCCTCTTAATGTTTTCGTTTTTATCAAATTTGTAAAATTTCTATCAAAAAATAAACTAGTAGCCCGCCATTGTTGATGTCAATAATTACTTACACAATGCTCATGGGTGCTGAAGCCTATAAAATCAGTCGCACCCAAGCGCCAGCAGAGCGCGGCAAAACTCCATAAAACACAATTAACAAGTGAGCGTTTCACTGGACTGTCATTTAAATTTGTCTGAACGGCGCATCTGCGTTAATTGCGTAAAATATTTTAATGTGATTAAAAAATTAACGCCTGTTAACGCAATAATTTTGACAGCCGTAATATATATATATATTTTAATTAAATCGTTTTCTAATTGCATTTAACGTTACAGACGTAATATGTTACACTCATCCAGAGTCTTTCGTTTAGGCTTAAGGTAGGGTTATCAGATTTATCCCAATAACGGGGGTAATTAATTTTTTAAAAAATGTATCACATTAAAATATTTAACGCAATTAATGCATGCGCTGCACGACCCACTCATGCGTTGTCGCGCTCAATCTGTAATGGCGCCGTTTTACCTATATAGTGAGATAAAAGGCAGCGTAAAATGAGTGGAGTGAATTTTGGCAGCCTTTGGAGCCTTTTTTTAATTGGTTAAAGCCTTTCAACCCCTCTCCCTACGATTAGAAATATCATGGGAAGCAATGTGGGGAAGCAAGGTAGCAAATGATTTTTTCTTAACACCTTATGTTAATTCCCAACGCAGAGAAGATATATCAATTGGTAGCACTACGCACAGTCATGGTTCCACTTCCCATCATACATTTGGGCATGGCCACAGTATCATTTACTGCAAGCTCAACAAATACACTAGATGGCCATATTTAGTCACAATATACAAAGTCACAAGTCTTTCTATCCGTGGATCCCTCTCACAGAAAGAATGTTAATAATGTAAATGCGATCTTGAAGATTTATTGTCATAATAAACAAATACAGTACTTATGTACTGTATGTTGAATGAATATATTAGTCCGAGTTTTATTCATTTTTTTCTTAATGCATTGCCAAAATGTATATGATGGGGAAAAATTATCGGGAATGATTGGAATTGAATCGGGAGCAAAAAAAAAAGCAATCGGATCGGGAAATATCGGGATCGGCAGATACTCAAACTAAAACGATCGGGATTGGATCGGGAGCAAAAAAACATGATCGGAACAAACAAACTTTTCACAAACGTGTGCCTAGTCAACAGCTTTTATGTAAGTGCACAAGTTAGATTAACTTCAAAATGATTCTAAAACTTCTACATTGCTTATGATTTAAATCAGAATATGTTGAGTACAGTTTTGTGCACTGTTTTACATTTCAAGGACTAATGTCCCCTTTACAGCCCAAACATTAAAATGGAAGTGGGGGTATTGCACTGTAGACGTGTTGCCTGTAAGTGGAAGCGAGCTAGCTAGAATTGGTGAACTGGGTTTCGCAGTAGAGATCGACGGATATGGGTTTTTCAGGACCGATATCGATTATTTGTAGTTAGAGGGGCCGATAACCGATTTTTGGTGCTGATATTCATTTGCAGTGAAAAGGTAAAAATTGTTTTAAAAAAATGAAAGATGCAAACACTGAACTTCATTGAAATTCCTAAAGCATGTTTTATTGAATCACACAAATAGAAAATAATAGGTGGGAAACTTGGGGCACCGAACAATTTGATTACAATTACGATTCAGAGGCCCCCACCCCCGCGCCCCCCAGCTATTAGCTGCTTTTAATGTTTCATATGTTAGTTACCAAAATTGTACAAAAATCCTCTCAGGCTTGAATAAACTACTATTTCACTATCAAGTTAACAGTTCAAAACAGTAAATAAAATACTCAAGTCCTCTTTCTGTATCAGCAGCTTTAAACTACATTCAATTAATTTAATGTTGTGAATCAACCGTTAAAGTTGTTAAAATTGCTCCCGGTATTCCATAATTTCCGTTCTATTTTCAACATGTGAAAGTTTTAAAACTGTTTCATCATTTAAAGATGGATTCAAGTCAATATTTGGCCGAATAAGGTTTATTTTAGATAAAAAGGTAATTAGGTTTGCTCGGAAGATTCACTACAACAGCCTTTCAGAGAAGTCTACTGTTTAAGATTGCTGCCGTTTACTAACGCCGGTAAGTCTGTCATTTCGCATCTAGTCCTTTATACATGTGGTAACGCCGCCGAGTCCGTTATTTCGCATCTAGTTCTATATACATTTGATATCCCGTAGCATGATGCGGACGTAGTTTGCAGCAACGGTGGCGTTGTTTGAAGCGGCTTTCATTAGCAGTCAGGTATTATTGTTTTTTTTTTTTTTATCTAGCGGCATAAGTTGTCGGTCCTTTCCTCATTGCATCCCGAAGACTGCGCTGACTGTGTTTTAGTTTCGCTTCATTTGGCATATTTCAATAAAAGGAATTTTGATGTTTGTGAGTCGCTCTTGAATCTTCCGCATCAACTAATAAAAGGGGGTGGCGTGGTTCAGTGGTAGAGTAGTCGTTCCCCAACCCAGTGGTTCGATTCGCCGCCCTGATGACCTCGTCTAAATATCCTTGAGCAAGAAACCCCACATTGTTCCTGGTGCTGCGTCACCAGTAGGTAGTTGAGGATACAGTGTGAAGCGCTTTGAGGGCCTTAAAAAGGTGAAAAGGCGCAATACCAGTGTAACTCCATTTACCGTGAACATTTAACCAATAAGAGGACGGGGTGGATACTAGTACAGGCAGGAGAGAGAGGTGCCGCTGCGTCTGAGCTGAAATAACATTTTTAAATGTTTTTTTTTTTTCATATTTAAAAAAAAAAAAAAAAAAAAGGCTGATCATTTCCAAATATCGGTGCCTCTATTCTATCCTCTCTATTCCACAGTTCTTAATTACTTTAAGTACCAAACAAGCTGGCCAGTTTGGCTGCACTCCTTAGCAAGAGGAAGAATGAGATGCTGTGGCGCTGTATGAGGATGAAGCACAAAAACATAGAAATATTTTTTAAATTCAAGAAGTGATCCTTTTCACTTCAATCCGATCCTCTGAAAAATGGTGCGATCAACCCAATTTCCGATCACGTGATCAGATCGGGACAACCCTACTTTTTTCGCTATCTGATCAGGACTCTGTATCGGCAGGTTCTAAAAATAAGGTGACTCAAAATCAGTTGCAAAAATATGCAATCGGGACATCCCTACTTTCTTGTTTTCCTTGATGTGGTTCCCATTCAAAGAACCCTCGTCTTCCTTCTCATGTAATTTGTCAACCAAGGCCTGAGGTGCAGACAGATGGTTGGACACTTAAGGCAAGTCTCTTATTATGTACATACAGTATGACAACATATGGAAACGTTTGGAAGTCATATTATGTTGTTCTTGTGAATAGTTAATAATGGTGGTACTTCCTGACGATCTTCCAGAAATACTGGAGGCGTAATAATTTCACATGCCCTAATTAAACACCAATGAAGAACCTTATCAGGTTAGTAACTAGCATAACATTAGGATTTGTTGGTTTTTCATAGGTTAACCATCTACTACCAGCATAGTATTGTTTTACACATAATATACAGTATGTGTATATATATATAACGTCTACTTACAGTATAGTACATATTCAGGCCTGACAATTTTGTTTTAATTTTTTTTCTCAATGTGGCTTGTGTACCCGAGCAGCTCCACATATCAGAGATAAATTCTATGTGTGTTTCTAACATACTTCACCAATTAACTCATTGGCTGCCATTGACGGCAAGAGACATCAAACCATTTTTACCTGGTGAGTAAGCCTGAACGATATATCATTTAAACATTGCCATTGCGATGTGCGCATGCCCAATAGTCCCATCGCAAGAACGTGCGAGTTTTTTTGTTTGTTTTTTTATCCGACAAACTTCATGCGTTGGCACAGCCTCCCTCCCTCTCCCAGTCTTTGTTCCTTTGTCACTGTGACACTTGCTTATTAAAGTGCCTGTGACACGAAAAAGCATGTTTATTTCATAATACGCGCGGTATTTTATGCCCCTGAATGATATGGGCCGCTTGGATGTGTGTGGAAGCGATCGCTATTTTTATTTAGTTTTTTGAATCCCGCGCCATGAAAATGAGTGACTTCCGGCTTCGGTCTTGCATTGAGGAGGAGGGCGCTGTGACGTGTACGGTAGAAGACGTCCTCTTCCTGCTACAGTGTACTGTTGTGTATGAGGACGAAGGATTCAGCTGATTTTGCGGATTAATACGTTTATTTTCCGCATCACGCCAGCCAAACGGCTGCAGAAAAATCATTCTGTATGAGGGAGAGGCGTATGCACCTTTTTGGAGTTTCAAAAGGTTCCCATTCACCGTGGATATTAACTGTGGGACCATTGGACTTACGAGGAAGTGAGTAAACATCTTGTTTTGTATTATGTCAAATACGAATACAGCAATTACAAAGTAAACACTACAAACTTCCTTTAAATGAAGGACTACTTACGTTTGATCATTGATAGGCATGTAAAAAGCTCTCCTAATGCTCATTAGCAGCAGCACGTTAGCTGCACAAAAAATCCAGCCACCCTCCTCCGGGCAACGAACTGTAAATTGCTCTCCGCCGGGCGGTTTGCCGATCCGCTAAGACAATCGACAACCGGGTCGTCATGTCAAATAATCCAGGATAGTTATGTGTGATTTTCCACTTCAAAGACTTTGAAACATCACTCGGTTCGGGTTAGCATGTCGGCTAGCTGTCACGCCTTCTGGTTTGTTTACATTCTCTGAAGTCGGGGAAGGGAAATGACATATGTCCGATTTAGGTGTCATAAAATATCGTTCGGGAGGTGCGACAGTAAAGGTGAAGTCGACAGTTTTGACCATTATGGAGTAATTTTGCCATGTCGTCCTGAATAAATGCATTTTTATTATTTCATATTCCATTCACCACAAGACTGTTATTTGTCATGACCATGCCATTTATTTAGCAATTGAGGAAAATACTTGGATAAAAAGAATATCCTGTAAAAATATTGAAGTAAACAGACAGAAACAATGACATTTTGCCGCTCTCTTCGTCGCGTTTTCCTCGTTGTGAATAGTTCCCCCTCGACGGGCTGACTGGTCCTTCTCAAGCCATTTATATAGCTATTGGGGAAAAATACTTGGATAAAAAGAATATCCTGTAAAAATATTGGAGTAGAGAGACAGAAACAATGACATTTTGCCGCTCTCTTCGTCGCGTTTTCCTCGTTGTGAATAGTTCCCCCTCGACGGGCTGACTGGTCCTTCTCAAGCCATTTATATAGCTATTGGGGAAAAATACTTGGATAAAAAGAATATCCTGTAAAAATATTGGAGTAGAGAGACTGAAACAATGACATTTTGTGGCTCTCTTCGTCGCATTTTCCTCGTTCTGAATAATTCCCCCTCAATGGGCTGAATAGTAAAACCGATGAGCCCTGTCTACCGCTGACGTCATCCACCTGTTGGGGACGCTAAAGCCCTATAATGGTAGGCGTGGCTAACCGGCAGATTAAAAGACTAATTTCTCATCATCTGTGCTTTTCTAAATTGTTGTATATAGTCGAATCGTCTCAAAATATGATTCTAATTCACATAATAATGCCATTTAAGACTTTTTTTCTCGTGTCATATGCTCTTTAAAGTTAACGATGTTGACAGATGGTTGTCTCTGATCTTGACAGAGAAGCAGACTTCACATGCGCCTCATACGTCAAACATCTTTTAACTTGTTAAATAGTTGCTGCGCAAGGAAGCGCCGCGCTGGAATGAATGTGTGTGTCGAGATGTTTAAGGCAGCTGGCAGGTTATGTCGTGGCAATAAACGCTAGAAGTGATCTTGAGGAATTTATAATATCTACATGTCACTCCAGGAGTCACAGCCAAGTTAGGTAAACTGAACCATATAATAAAAAATATAAAAAACGAGGGATCACTGTACACTGTGGTCACGGTGAATCATCCAAAGTCTTTCCAAACACATATTTAAGTCATCTAGGGATGATCTCTTAAAAAAAACAACATTTTTTTAATATCGCAATATATTGCAAACCCCCCCAAAAATATCAACAATAGTTTTTTCCAATATCGTTCAGGCCTACTGGAGAGGCACTGATAGCCCTCTCAGTCAAAAGATGTCACGGTTTAATAAAAAAACCAGCAGGTTGTCACTGGAAAAGTTTCAATGTTACCCCACTGACAGCGCTAAATTACCAATTCATTTTAACGAGGAACATAAGTTTATTCGCCCCTCTCAGTTTGACTTCTATAGTTGCAATTATATCCTAGAATTGCTGTTTTTATTTACGGAATTGTTGCACTGAAATTTGAAGCAAATACTGTATGCTTATCACAACATAACTGTGTATGCCCTATGAACTGGTGACATACAAATTGACAGCAATGTTTGCTGGCTGTTCATATGTTGTCTGTGTATGTGTGCTGTGTTGTTGCAGTCCTATGACTCAGTGCCATTAGGTGTGCCCCATCCATGCTGTTAAAGAACCTGTTTTATACTGCTTTGCTTTTTGGCAAGGTGATAGTTGTTATCATGACCCTGAAGATGCAAAACTAGCAATTAGTGACTGACAGATTTTGTAACAGAAGACCCTTTCTAGCTCCACCTGTTGATTCACTAGTTGACGCATACTCTCCTCTAGGCTGAAGGTTGCAGTCAAGCATCCCTCTGACGTTGTATTGCACAACTTCCATACTTTACTCTTTGGTGGTCATCAGACATTTAGTCAGGGAGTCAGACAGTGACTCACTTACACAACTTTGCACAACTTTCCTTTGGATTTTACACCCTCCTGTTTTTTTTTTCTTTCTTGAATTTAAATGATTATTTATTTACTGCTATATCATGCATGTAAGTGTTGTAAATGTTGAGAAATGCTCATATGAATATAAGTGGATCGGTTAGCAAGGCGAATCTGCTTTCAGGAGAAAACAAGCATCTCTTTGATTGAAAACTTGTAGTATTATGGCAACGTCTACCCCTTTAATGTTCTGAGTCAGTGTTCATAATGTGTACTTGGAATGTTCATCGTATTACACAGCAAATTCATTTGGGTCAATGTCTAGCCACTAACTTTAGTGTGAAATATCACATCCTGTTGAAAACTACCTTCCTCAAAGCTTGCAGCACACTGACTGACCTGTAACAAAAGTGCAAATGGCTTTGCTAATTCTTCAGTGAGAAATATGTTGGCAATACTAGTGACATCAGTGCCATGGCATGGTTCCCTTTAACAATTACCGCAAGTAGCAGCAGCTTTTTTCAAATGATGACCAACATGATCATGACTATTGGTTTAAAATCATGTGACATTGCTCTCTTGTCTAAGTAGTCACAAGATTAAGTTTGCTGTAAAGTGTGTGATATGTAAACAAAGGAACACAAATGAACACCAAATATGTTTAGCAAGCATTTTGTTATCATGACAGATGATCAAGGGCCATTACTGCTTTTTTGATGTGTTGGTATGTTTTTTTTCTCTCACAGCTAGCAGCCTTTTGTGGAAAGGAAAAAGTTGACGCTTACCTTCTAAATGAAGATGCAAATTATAGAAAAATATGAGCGTGAGGTGGGCATCTGTGAAATTGCTCAACAATACATCGCCACGGTGCTCTTCCGACCACCGTTCGCTAGTCTTTATAAGTTAAGCTGACAATTCTTATTGTGGTAACATCTCCAAAGAAATCGCCAGCTTCGCCGTGTTTTTATCATTTATTTAACAACTTATTCAACACAAAACGCCTACTGTCTGCCGCAATTGACAATTTGAGCATCCTGAAAAGTTCCTAGTGTTAATGTAGTACATTAAGTACTACGAGATGTAAGTAGTACTATTGCTACGAGAAAAAAAGTCGTATTATTACGTAGGGTAGCGTAGCTGTAATCAGCTACGCATTTTACGTAGATGTACCGCAGCTGAGAGCTACGACATTAGCCTGGCTAATGAAATATTTCAAATAGATCTTTGTTATGGTTCTTCTTGGATAACAAAATGTGAAAAAAAAAAAATTAATTTGTAATGGTATGACGCAATTTTGCCGTGGCACGACATGGTGAGGCGGTCCAACTCCGATGCAGCCCACTACCGCAGCTTCAAAAAAATGCTATGGGGAAACCCTGCATTAATATGATTTTTTGATGCATTTTTGTTTTTTTTCTAAATAATGAATTATAGCCAATTCCAGTCATCTCGCCACACGGGCTGAAACTTTCCACCCCTTTTCTGTTCATATTGTATTTTGCTTTCCCTCAACTCCACTGGTGACTTTCTCTTACTTGAGTTGTCTTTTTTCCCCCCGGTTCTTGGCCGGGTGCTGGTGGTTTCAGAAACATGTTATCTTGTAGTTTAACGTTAGGTGGATACTAACAATCAATCAGCAGCAGTAATCGGGTTGTGCGCGTTCTTAAGGTTGTCTTTGATCGGGATAGCATAACGTCCTCAAAATACTGAACTACTGGAAATTACCGGTAATGTGAATAAGATGGGTTTTTTTGTTTTTTTTTAATCGACACATTATTTTTACTGGCCCCACCGGGCCAGTGGTTGGAGTATTCTGGTGGCCCTGACGGTTTTAAAAGTATGTCCGGGCCACTGGGCCATTCGTATTGTCGACCACTATAATTAACTAAAGTCCTGGACTTAATATACTGTTCATAAAAAAATTCCCCTTAAAAGTTTGAGTGTGGAATTCATTGCCAAAGACCAAAACAACATTTTCTCAAAAATATTTAATTGGCTATCATTAGTTTTGCAAGTTAGACATTTTGAGTTTTTTAAAAATTTTTTTTTACTCTGGTGGAGGGTCATCAATATTTTTTATGTATAGGCCAAATAAAAATTTATAATTCATTTTGTGCATTTGATGTTTTACTAGGCAGTAAGTAGAAGGAATGTTTTCTGAAAGTCAAAGTAGAAGTTTAATTTGGCTCCTCCCTTCTTGGAATTGTGGCAGACTTTAGAATAGCCATCACCCTAAATCAGTTCATTGGAATTTTGCCAAAGGGTTGTCAGAAATTCCCTATGGGTGAAGATCCTGAGGAAACCCCCTCAAATTCTGATATGTATCTCCCCTGCTGCCCAATTGAGATGTATTGTGTCAAATCTTGGCTCACATTTGCAAACACCTTAAAATCAGCTGGCCCGGAAAAGTGCCAAATCAATGTAAGTGACTCCCTCGAATATGTTGGGTGTGGTTCACATTTCTAATCGGCTTTCTAGACTCACTCAAGTCCACCTATTGTACTGCAATGAATGGAAGCATTATTGTTGTTATAACCATGCTGGTACTTTCAAGTTCTTAGTGCCTGAAAGTTGTACAAATTGTTCTGATTGCAATCAATATAATGTCAGATATCTACTTAAACAATGCGAAAACAGCTTTAGAGAGTCAGCTGAATTGAGCGGTGAGCGCCCACCATTAGCTCACTTGATAAGTAGGGGTGTGTTATCTTAGGCACCCCACGATTCGATTTGATTACAATTCAGGGTGCTACGATTCAAATATTGAACAATGATCACGGTATTGACGTCGATCACAGTTATCACGATTATCGATGCATCGTACATTACTAATTAATAAAGTAGGCAAACAAATTAATGTCCATTATTTATTTCAAATATCCTAATGATTCCGGCAGACATGTTTTGAATTTCGTTCTGCTACGAGCGGTTGTCATAAAGTTATGAGGGGAAATCATCGTTTTTGAACCTTTATGAATTGTATTCGAATCGTCACGTGTCGAATCGCGATGCATGTAATAATCGATTTTTTTTTGGAGCTCCCTTATTGAAAAGTGCATCTGACCAATGTGCAGTTAGTAGTTTATGAATATTTACCGACTCTGTCTGGATTTGCACATACTGTATATAAAGAAGACAAATTTGTTAGACTAAAAGGCCTTAATAATATCCGCGCGCATCAGTGAATTGATGCAATGTTTTATGCATATTTTTTAAGGATAATAATTTGTGATTTAAGGAAAAGCAGTAAAGAAAATATAAACATTTTGACGTCTGCATCTTGGCTTCCGATGCTCTTTATTAAAAATTATGTTCTGTGTGCTCATCAAATTACCTCAACGTGTGAAACGTATTTCTACAGCTTTTTTAAATTTTTTTTATGGTGATACATATTGACTTGTTTTAGGAGCTACTAGCCAATGCTGAGTCTGATTTTCGTTGGGTGGTGAACAGGTGGTAAAGCCCAGAGTCTGGGACAACAAGCAAGTGCCGCAGGCTATGAAAAAGTTTTTTTGGTGTTAGAACACAATATGGTAG
This sequence comes from Corythoichthys intestinalis, assembly GCF_030265065.1. Taxonomy (NCBI): domain Eukaryota; kingdom Metazoa; phylum Chordata; class Actinopteri; order Syngnathiformes; family Syngnathidae; genus Corythoichthys; species Corythoichthys intestinalis. Next base: position 36,536,823 of record NC_080396.1, read on the forward strand.
AATGCAAACACCCCTACCTACGAACAATCGCCAAGCAATCAAGTAAATTTTGATTACAGAAGCTAATGCTATTATCTATAAATGCAACTGTTTTCTTGCATGACTTTAACTCGAGTGCAGGACAACACGTAGTATAAACAATATCCATATACAAGATGGTTGCACAAAGTATTTCAGTATTCAAATTGTGAATTTCTCCGAAATGTTTAACCACAAAAAATAACATCTTATGGGTGCAGCAATACCCACACACTATTAGACTTGAGCACAGGTGCATGAGATATTGTGTATTAATGACATAATGAGGAAGGACGGGTAATTTGGAACACTCATATTTGACTGGCTGAAATATTACCGACATTGATAAAATGTCTGCCCTCATGTCAGGCATCCACATCCTGTTCTCCATTATTACAAATCGGAAATTTGAAATTCTGTTGTTTCAACTTATAACCCTTGTACCCTCTGTTATTGCTGTCTGCTTTGGGGTCCAACCTCTCATTAGACGACACTACCGGTTTTGTCTTTTCTGTTTTTTTTTTTTTTTTTGTTCTTTCTTTTTTCTGTTGTTCATTTTGTGAAATATCAACAGTGCTGCCCTGCTCATTAATGTTCCTCTCGGGTTCAAATTGAACAGATGACATGTTTATGTCACTAGAGTTATATATATACTCTGAGATACTCTGAAAGCCCTGTCGCGTAATCTTTTGACGTCACCGCCCACAGTGCATGGCGACATCAACATCAATGGCGACCTACTAGTTAAACTAATTTTGTAAAAAAGAAGACATCAAAAGGCATTTTAATATCATATTATAACTCATACCAACATTTATATTTCAAGAACTACAAGTCTTTATGTCCGTGGATCTCTTTAAACAAGATCAAACAAGATTTTTTCCGCTGCGATTGACATGATAATGGTGATCTTTCCCTATAAAGTGTATAGGTTCAAAATCCAAATGATTTCATATGGAAATTTTCCCGATGTAGTTATGCTTAGTTTAACACTAGTAACACAAATTTGGGCAATTGTCAATTCTCAACAACCACATATGCAATCTTTTTGTCAGGGCGTCAGTGTCATTTCTTTCTTTGTATGCATTCCTCAAAGTACTGCAGCAATTACACCTTGCTGACTTTGTCCCCATTAGGCATCATTTTCACAGCATCCTGATGACAGGTTGCTTAATAACTCTGAGCTGTGAATGGTCGGAGGTCAAGCCCATCAGCGGTCTAAAGAGGGTTACGTGGTCGCTGCGGATCGTTGTGGTGTCGTGGTCAGCTATACTAGACCTAGTTCTAAGGATGTATTTTTTAGTGGCTTAGTGTGATGAATTAGGCAGCTTCTAGACTACACTCTGTCCTTCAAATGCTCTGAATTTAAACTTTTAGCAATTTAAAACAGCTGTTAATTCTGTGTCTCCTGCATTTGTTGCAGTTTATGTAAGATTATTGTAACAGATGGAATGAAAGAGACATACCTGCAAACAGTGGTGAATGAAGTACATTTTTACATTAGTAAAACTACAGATACAGGGCACAAAATGTACTTAAGTAAAAGCACAAGTATCTAAAAAAAAATACGTAAAAGTACAAATGTACTTGCTTTAGATTTACTGTATGTGTGTGTGTGTGTGTGTGTGTATATATATACTAGGGCTGTCAAACGATTAAAATTTTTAATCGAGTTAATTACAGTTTAAAAATTAATTAATCGTAATTAATCGTAATTAATCGCAATTCAAACCATCTCTAAAATATGCCATATTTTTATGTAAATTATTGTTGGAATGGAAAGATAAGACACACGACGGATATATACATACAACATACTGTACATAAGTACTGTATTTGTTTATTGTAACAATAAATCCACAAATGGCATTGACATTCTTTCTGTTAAAGTGATCCATTGGCAGTGTATCAAATACTTGCTCTCCCCACTGTATGTTTGTTGTGAAGGAGTTGCCAATAAACGGCGCGGTCCAAAGAACGCCTGTGTCCACTCGCCTTTACTGTATTAAATATATCTGCACATATCTTACCCAAAATACAACAAGAAACACATAATTGCCACTAACTAAAACTTACCAAAATATGTGTGGAGCACAAATAGCAATTTGCGTTGCATTGTGAATACAGCATAAACGTCTCACAACTACTAATTCTCCCACGTTTTGAAGAAATAACATGAGTATGGAACGGCGCTGCCCCCAAGCGGCCGGTGGCATTCTCTTCACTCTTAATGCCCATAAACTGCCTCATTGTATAATCTATTTGAGGCAATATGCGAGATGGTCATTCACCCAAGCGCCAGCAGAGGGCGGCAAAACTCCATAACAACAAGTGAGCTTTTCACTGAACAGTCATTTAAATCTGTCTGAGCGGGACATCTGCGTTAATTGCGTCAAATATTTTAACGTGATTAATTTAAAAAATTAATTAACGCCCGTTAACGCGATAATTTTGACAGCCCTAATATATATATATATATATATATATATATATATATATATATATATATATATATATATATATATATATATACATACATACTGGGATTGGACAAAATAATGGAAACATCTAACATTTTGGCATCATAATAATTGAACATATTGTTAAAAAATGCCGTGAGGAACATATAGTACTAATGAACTTGAGCATCTCGTATGGCGTACATCTCCAGACCTTAACATCATTGAGCATTTATGGTCAGTTTTAGAGATTCAATTAAGATGTCGATTTCCACCACCATCGTCTCTAAAAGAGTTAAGGGTGGGGGGGGGGAGGGGTTTATTATAACTGAAGAATGGTTTAAAATTCCTTTGGAAACAATTCACAAGTTGTATGAATCAATACCTCGGAGAACTGAGGCTGTAATTGACGCAAAGGGCAGACCTACACCATATATAATTGGTTTTGGGATTTTTATAAAGGTGTTTCCATTATTTTGTCCAATACAGTTTATATATACATACAGAGATCTAAGCCAATAATCAAACTGATAACCATTGATTTAATTGACTGCTCAACTTTATTTTAAACTGTACAGGATGGGGAAAAAACAAGCAATAAAATTGACTGCAATGTAAACAGAAGGTTTACAAGCTCAAAAAGAATCCAAAACTCAACTAAATATCTCCTGGCAAAAATGATTAATGAAAAGCTTAATTGTGGATTGCAAGCAACTATCAGGTTCGTACCCCCACCTACTGTACAAGAATGTGCAGCACCCATCCGAAGGCATGCTGCTCTCAGTGTAGGTTTTTATTGGTCAATATGTTGTTCACCTGCCTAATCTTGCTTGCATCCGTGTTGCTGCCTCTAGTGCTCAATTACGGTAAAGTTGCATGAAACATATCAGTTGCGCCAGAAGCATGATAACGAAACTATCAATTCACAAAGAAGAAAAAAAAGTAACGTGTAACGCAGGCCACAATTTGAAAAGTAGTGGAGTAAAAAGTACTGATACGTGCTGTAAAATGTAAAAGCAAAAAGTAGCACTTCATATTTGTACTAAAGTACAGATACACAAAACTGTACTTAGGTACAGCAACAAAGTAGTTTTACTTCCTTACACTCCACCACTGCCTGTAATCAACAGGCACGTGAAGACTTCAGCGAATCTTGAAAGGACTTGATCACTTTCATTGCAGCAATGCAAAACACTAGGTTGGTACATTGGTCTAAATACCGCTCCACTGTATGTTTGTATCAGTCACACAACAGAGTTGTTTCTCAAAAGTCCCACATTTCGTTGAAATGTGTGACAATTACGGTCTACAGTTTAAATGGTTATTGGTGCTCTATGAATATCACTGACACTATCATGCTTTGTTTTGATCTTTTGGTTGTTTTTTTGTTCCTGTATTTTTAAATTCTTTTGGTTGAGTAAAACTATTATACAGTTAGGTCTATAATAATTGTGACTTACCACAATTCTCATGAATAGGTAGACATGACACAGTAGCAGTAAAACAGGTAATTGTAAATTGTAATTTGTAATTAAGCAATAAAATGTCTGACTTGTAATTCAAAATACATTCCTTTAAAGTATTTTATTTTAATTCAAGTTGTATTTGAGCTGTCTGCCCTTTTTGGACGTGTGATTCAATGGAAGAGAATGCTAAATAAAAAAAGGCTGCAAAAGGTAATAATAATAAAAGTCCAAATCTATGATGGTAAACGCAGGCTCAGAACGCTTTCTATTTAGGATGAAAGATTATTGGGTAGCGCACCAAATCCCTCTCAGTTGGCTCGTCAGGTTCTCCAGGGATTGGCTTCATCCTTCCGTCTGCTTCCAAACTCCCACAAGGACAACAGACTGTCAGGGGCAACGCTGGCCTACTGAATTATCAGGGAACGGGAAACATCATTTTGTTCTAGTTTGAATGAGTAGCCAAGCCACGACAACAACCTAGCTTTTGAGTCAAAAAGTAAAATGGCTCCTAATTTGATAATACTGTGGCATTGTAATATTTGGCTGACAAACCTTTTTTTCTAGTGGAAAAGTTGGATTATATCAAGCTACTTTTGAGCATGTTACTATATTTGGTAGTCTTCCTAGTTAAAATCTGTGTTGCTGTTTTGCAATGCTGCTTATGATAATCTTCATTTTCTTTGTTTTTTTTTTTTCATGATCAAACGGTTTGCTGTATAATATTAGCTAGTTGTCCACCTATTTTGAAGTCAATGCTGTTAAGCAGAGTTGGGGTGCATTTACAGAAATTGCTTTTATTGTCTTACTTTCTTTTAATACGGAGTCAGATGCTACTTATGACTTCTTGCTATAGAAGTAAGCAGATTCTTTCCTATCGCTAACCTGATGCATACTATCTTAAGTTTGACTAACGTAAGGATAAAATCCTATTTTTCTTCATTACCTGATGCCGTTGCCTTGCTAGACCTCATTATTCAGTTTCATATGTTCAGGTGTATGTGTTGTGTTTAAGGCCATTTAAAACTAGGTTTTGGGTCTGAAGCAAGATGCAACCAGTCAACACCAAGCTGTATTTAATGCATTATATAAAGTATGTAACTAGTTTTATAAGAATACCTAACCAGATTCATAATTTCATACCGCTAAAAAGCATTGCAAGGGCTGGTATTAAAGTCTGACGGTATGATATTGCAATCACAGTTTTAAAAAGTATTACTTTGAAATGTTTGGCTGGATAACTTTTTCAATAGAATCTAATTTATTTAATGTTAAAACATCATAACATTCTGTTACATTAGTAAATGCGTACTTTTGTGTGTCTCTGTGTGCCTTGTAATTGACTGCCAACCAATATCCTGCATCTCGCCCAAATTCAGTTGGGAAAGGCTCCAGCTCACCCATGCCGCTAATGAGGACAAGTGCTATAGAAAATGGATAAATAATGAGACGTGTAGGAATGTGAAAACAGATTTTAAGAAAATAATGTTTTCATTGTTGAATACGCCATTAAGCTTCTAAAATCTGCTTGAAATGACACAGGTGGAGTGGAATGGCTCCATTAATTCGGATTTCATGCCAAGTGCAGTTTAGCCAGGACCCTCTCACAGTCTGCCCATTGTTTTTACCTTTCTATGCTTTTGTTTCTATAAATATAATCTTGTGGGGCTGGCATTTCTTCCCATTTAGGCCTGTTTGTTTATGCACGTCCTTTGCTTGCTATCATTTACACTACATAACTGTAAAGGAAAGACCTCTTCCTATTTCTTTACTTCTCCTTTAATTGAACTAACAGTTTTGGCATGGTTTGGGGTCAAGATTTAGGGCAAGGGTTGTAAACTATATGGCAGTGGGCCAATGTTTTCTTTCTGATATTTCAATCACAGCTTGAAATTACATCTTCACCTGGTAAACCCCGCTTTTTACATTGCTGAAACCGTTACGATGCAGATCTTTTTTAATATTATTGTAATTATTATAATGTATAACACACTCAATGCAGAAATGTCATCCTTGAGAGGAACAGTGTTGTTGGATAAACAGATCAGCGCACAAAACTAAATGCTACATAGTAGCGGGCTTGACAGATTTAGAATGAAGGCATCCAGTCAGCATTTATCTTACACCTCTTTACCTGTACCACCTGAGTACACAAAGATACCAACACACATACTTAGCCAGTTTTTGCTTTTCTGGTTTTGAATAATATTCATCAATCAGCGCATTCCTCCTTTAACCATACGATTTTTGGAGTGCACACACACTGGGTGGAGTAACGCTCATATCCTGTCCTCTGACCTCAGATTACATGCACACACACAGACGCAGTACTGTTGTGCTAGCACTACATTCTTGCACTCTAAACGTCCAGCTTTCCCCCTTTTTTGGCAGCAGCTGTCACCATCATAGAGTCAGCGCGGTCGTGCCAGTCTGGCTCTGTTGTTTTGCCCAACATCCATGACAGGCCCTCCTCTGTCTGCTAATGACCGACAACTCTTCCTCTGCTGGCACTGACTGGGCATAAGGACCAGGCGTGACAGGATTCTGCCTCCAGAAACAATGACGCTCCAGTCCGCTACAATCCATGTGCACATTACTATGCTTGGATTTGGGTTTTTGCATAAATGTTCGCTCGCCTCAGCATACAGTGTATCACAAAAGTGAGTACAGCCCTTGCATTTCTGCAGATATTTAAGTATATCTTTTCATGGGACAACACTGACAAAATGACAATTGGACACAATGTAAAGTAGTCTGTGTGCAGCTTATATAATAGAATGACACCCCCCCTCCCCCCCCCCCCCCCCCCTCAAAATAACTCAAAATATAGCCATTAATATCTAAACCCCTGGCAACAAAAGTGAGTACACCCCTTGGTGAAAGTTGTCAATATGAACATACAACACGTCAACTGTCAATATTTTGTGTGGCCACCACTATTATCCAGAACTGCCTTTACTCTCCTGGGCATGGAGTTGACCAGAGCTTCACAAGTTGCCACTGGAATGCTCTTCCACTCCTCCATGATGACGTTGCGGAGATATTTGAGACTTTGTGCACCTCCACATTCCGCTTGAGGATCCCCCAAAGATGTTCTATTGGGTTCAAGTCTGGAGACATGCTTGGCCAGTCCATCACCTTTACCCTCAGCCTCTTCAGTAAAGCAGTGGTCATCTTGGAGATGTGTTTGGGGTCATTGTCATGCTGGAACACTGCCCTGCGACCCAGTTTCCAGAGGGAGGGGATCATGCTCTGCTGCAGTATTTCACAGTACATGTTGGAGTTCATGTTTACCTCAATGGAATGTAACTCTCCAACACCTGCAGCACTCATGCAGCCCCAGACCATGATATTCCCACCACCATGCTTGACTGTAGGCATGACACACTTATCTTTGTACTCTTCACCTGGTCGCCGCCACACATGCTTGAGACCATCGGAACCAAACAAATTGATTTCGTTTCAACAGACCATAGGACATGGTTCCATTAATCCATGTGCTTTGTTGACATGTCTTCAGCAAACTGTTTGTGGGCTTTCTTGTGTACCGTCTTCAGAAGAGGCTTCCTCCTGGGGTGACAACCATGCACACCAATTTGATGTAGAGTGCAGCTTATGGTCTGAGCACTAACAGGCTGACCCCCCACCTCTTCAGTCTCTGCAGCAATGCTGACAGCACTCCTGTAATGAGTCACATGGCATTTTGGAGGGAAAATGACAAGCAGTACTCAATTTGGACATTTAGGGATGTATGTAGTTTATATTGGGTGTACTCACTTTTGTTTCCAGGGGTTTAGATATTAATGGCTATATTTTGAGTTATTTTGAGGGGGAAATAAATTAACTCTATTATATAAGCTGTACACAGACTACTTTTCATGGTGTCAAAGTGTAATTTTGTCAGTGTTGTTCCATGAAAAGATATACTTACATATCTGCAGAAATGCGAGGAGTGTACTCACTTTTGTGATACTGTATCTGAGCACTAACAGGCTAACCCCAAACCCCCCCCCCCCCCCCCCACACACACACACACACACACCTCTTCAATCTCAGCAGCAATGCAGACAGCACTCTTTCGAAAATCTTTCAAAGAAAGCATTTGGATGTGACGCTTGGCACGTGCGCTCAGCTTCTTTGGAAGACCAACCCGAGGCCTGTTCTGAGTGGACCCTGCTTTTTTTAAAACGCTAGGTGATCTTAGCCACTATGCTGCAGCTCAGTTTCATGGTGTTGGCAATCTTCTTGTAGCCTTGGCCATCTTCATGTAGCGCAACAATACGTCTTTTAAGATCATCAGAGAGTTCTTAGCCATTTGGTGCCATGTTGGAACTTTCAGTGATCAGTATGAGAGAGTATGAGAGCTGCACTACAAATTTGAACATACCTGCTCCCTTTGAACACCTGTACCTAGTAACACTAATGAGCTACATGACATTTTGGAAGGAAAATGAAAAGCACTACTCAATTTGGACATTTAGGGATGTAGTTTCTAATGGGTGTTCTCACTTTTGTTACCAGGGGTTTAGATATTAATGGCTATATTTTGAGTTATTTTGAGGGGAAAATGAATTAACTATATTATATAAGCTGCACACAGACTACTTTTCATTGTGTCAAAGTGTCATCTTGTCAGTGTTGTCCCATGAAAAGATATACTTAAATATCTGCAGAAATGTGAGGGGTGTACTCACTTTTGTGATACACTGTATACTCATGCATACATGTGGCTCATCTATAAGGCTGAATTTACCAGATAAACCCAAACAACCCAAATGCAAATAGTGTCAAAAAGTCCATGATGTGTTTTTACAATAATAGTTTTCAATGACAAATTAGTGGTTCCTTGAGGCATGAGACCCAATGTAATTGTTTTGCGATATGTGTTGTTATTCAATCATGTTTTTGCTTTGACTTGTATGCAAAGAAATTCAGATATGAGCACTGTCTCGTAGGCGAAGGTGATAATAATGTAATATATTACTTCAAAATGGGGATGCATCGCAAAACTTTGTATCCCAGGTTATACAGTATACATACCCTCACCAAGAATCGTTAAAAAAGTTAAACTTTTAAGAAACACATAAGTTGCATGGGACGATATGATGTTATGGGTGGATTTACTTTGAGAAATGTTGCTCTGAAATATTCTCATGGTGTATCAGGAAGAAAATAGTTTGACAGATTGTGTGCTGAAGCAGGACACATTTTTCCATTTTTAGAATTGGCTATTTGGCTTGTTGTTCTCATTAATGGTTGATTTATTGTGGATTGATTTCCTGACCCAGTTATCCATAATTGTTGCATCGCCATATCATGAGACAATTTAAAAACGATTAATTGTGTATTTTGACCATGAAGTAATGACTTCAATGTACGTATTTCATTTAACTTTTACCATTTTGTTCTGAGACAGAGTAATCAAACCTACCTTTGTGAAAAAAAAATCGTAACGTCTTCTGACCATAGAGTCGGTATCTCTTATTGAACTGTGCATGAAAATCAGAAATGGGTATTTTTGGTAGTAGACCAGTCAGAGGCCGGTAATCTCTGATAGCAATGGGCAATGCGAGAATTTATTGAAAAATATGAAAATCCTTGCGTGTTCCCTATTTAATTTTAAATCATAATGACGTCGGACTTTTAAATTGGGTATGGAATTGACAAAAGTGAATACCGGTACCTGTAAATAGATAATTGCGAAGACAATAAGCAAACAATTGATTTTATATAAAGATTTCTGACCGCTTGGACTACTTAACAATATGTGACATAAAATTTTTTTAAAAACTTACACTTTGCGACATTTATTTCATGAGGAAAAGTCAGTTTTGAAAATGTCATGATCTATTATTGCCTTTTATCTCTAAATCTATGTCCACCTTCTAACACATTTTGCAATGCCAGGGCAAACTTTACACATCCTCCGTGTTCCTACCATCCTGCCAAGTTCACCAATTCGAAGCAGCAATGGCTACTCATGGACATGTCACACTAACCAATTATTATTAACCTGCTTCTCATTATTTGTGATGTTAACATGTATCTGTTGGGAGTTAGACTCAATATCCTAGAAAGAAGTTGGTAATCTGTAAGTATTTTGAAGACATCAAGATGAGAGATGAAAGATGACAAGCTGTGAAGGATACCAAAACAATCCTTCCAGAAGTGCTTTAAGGCTTGGCAGAGAAGGCTGGGAAAGTGTGTTAGACCCTGGGGGATTACTTCGAAGGGGAACTCTTGTAGTTTCAACTTTGTTTTTTTAACACCATTCCCAGAATTTTTCTGATGAAATTCTAACATTCAACTCTATTCTCGCTGGGTCACTGGCTGAGTTCTACTGAGAGTAGTGCAAATTCATTATTAGTTGATTCTCAAAAAGGTTTGTGATTGCCTATAGATACCAAACCTTTTTTTTTGTTTGTTAGAAAAGGCTATATCGTCTGATTAAAATAAGGCTCATTCACCTCAGTTCAGCATTGTATTTAAATGCCAGCTGATTCCACCAGCAATAGGATTGAAATAGAAATAAAAGATAGTCAATTCTATGAAGCTATGATACAATGTGGATTCTTCGGACAACAATATATTTGTTGATATTACAAGGTCTGTTATGATTAAATTCAAGGCCTTTGATCAATTTAATACAATATCTGACCATTTCGTTGTGAAAACATTTCAGATATTGAATGAAAATCTTCTGAAATCCATTTGTCAAGCTGATAAAGAATCACAGGACACTTAACATCCAACTGTAACTCTGGTTGAAATCATTCAGTTTTGACAAGGCGAAGCATCTCATGCAAATGCTTACCCAGCACAACATTTTTTGGGCCTAATGTGGAACACGGGTTTTTTAGTGTGACGATCCGGCACATAGTTAGGGCAGTGCGGTGAATTGAGTGTTATCAAACAGCCTGGTGAATAGACAAATTATCACAAAGACGCTAATAACACTTGGTAGTTGGCGGCGTGAGGACATTTCCAACATGGCCAGCATCGCTGATATTTGATCGTTAATTAGTTGTTGGCAAATCAATGCACAAGAATTAACAAAAACAAATAAAACTGGGAGAAAAGGCATCAAATGAAAGTATGTGTTGGCTGCTACCACTAATTGTATGGAGGGCTACGACAATACATGCATGCACAGAAGATATGTGCTTGTAATAGATGGCGCCGAGGTCAAAAATCCCCAGGTTCTGCTGCCTTTCCATGCAAGATAGTCTTGCGCTGAGGTAAAAAATCCCCAGGTTCTGCTGCCTTTACATGCAAGATAGTCTTGACTCTTGAGTTCACTTTGGTTATTGTTCTTTTATCTGCAAGCATTGTAATCTTATTTGGGTTTCGGCACTCGAAGGACGTTTCTGCACAGTCATCATGTTTATTCACCGGCACATATATAAAGTAAAACAATGGTGTTATCTTCTCTGCTAAGCAGTGTGTATTTCGAGCTCTCGGCATGTGTTGTTCAGTAGATTTAGCGTAAAGAGGATTATTATTATGACTCGCCATGCATTTGGTAGCTAGACCTTATCCTTACCCACCCCTTTATACCACCGCCACCACTATACAAAAACACTGCCTGTATCATCTGGAGGTGTTCAGAGAGTATTTTATGACAAAAACATAAAACGTAAGGAAAGTCCTGTTCTGTACATCATATCAGATGTTCTGTACATCATATCAGAAGTACTAATTATTCATTGACAAAAATATTAGGCGAGCTAATAGATATATATATATATTTTTATGTATAAACAAAATTAAAATAAATCCTCCTTTAGGTGAGCCACAACCACAGCTCAACATTATTACCATCAGAACAAAAATAATTGAATTATTTTCCATAAAAAGCACCTGGGTATGACTATCATGTTTACAGTATCTCGTAGCTGGTGGGAAACATTCATGACGGTGTTTACAAACTTATAATTTTGTATAAATGCGAAATCATATTGGAGGTATTGCCTCCTCGGCGGCCACCCTCCGAAAGCATGTTTTACATGTCGGTTGGCCCTCCTCCTCTAAGCCGTGGCCGTCTGTAACTTTTTTGTAGCCGCAGTATTCCCATACGAGCGATTTCGTTTTCTTTGAAGGGTGAAAAAGTTCAGGAGTTTCACCACCTCCAGCCATTGTGTTGCACAGCTGACTCACTGACACTGAGCAACAACCGGTATTGGAAGGTTGAGCCTTGCAGCTGCAAGCGAGGGATTTCTCCATGCATTTTTGGGACATACAAAATAGCTAATACCTTAGGGACGGTAAGACGGACAATTTTTGCGGTTTTGAAACCTTGACGTTTCATACCAACATATACCTTGAAACCTGTAATCGGCACATGTCTAACTGTGACTGAAATGTGATGGGGAGAAAAATAAGAATTGCTCCCACAAATGTAGGGCAATGCTTCAATTAGTGTTTGGAATAGCAGAGCAAATGAATACCCTGACGGCACACCAGTGTTATGAGCAGTGTTGGGAGTAACGCCGTTACGTAACGGCGTTATTTTTTTCAGTAACGGGGTAATCTAACTAATTACTTTTACCGCCGTTACCGTTACTGACGGTCAAAAGCGGTGCGTTACTTACTCTGAATAAATTGAAGAAACTACCAGCCGTGTCGAGTCGACTCTCTGCTCTGTTGATTTGTCATCCAAGACTTGGGGTGCGTTCAGGTTCGAGAATAGCGCACGTACTTCTGACTTCAAGCTGTTTGTCCCTGCTCATTCAATTAGACAATGCTTTCCAAAGTTTGGTAACGTTTCTGTGTTTGCTACACCTGATGCTAGCCTCGTTCCCATCTCCCACTGTCAGCCAGCAATAATTCTGCTTCCATCTTGAGGACGGCAGACGCTTTGAAGGTGACGTGAATTGTCGGGAAACAAGCCTACCTTAATGCAACCCCTCGAGAGATGCGATGGAAGTGATTGTGATTGGCTGAGGGTTAGAGTCATGTGTCGTAGTAAGCCAATCAGAGCCGGTGATATCACAAGCAAACCGGAACAGCGCGTGCGGCAAACACACGCACGCAAAACAGATGCACAGGGTCAGGATGGCAGAGCATTCAGAAGAAAAATTGTCCTTTAAGAGGTGGAGATATAGACACTATTTCAAGTTCGTCGAAAATTAAAGGAAAGAACCTGCATGTAATTTGTAATTTATGTCCCGGGGCAAAGCTTTTGTCGACATCTGTGGTAAGCAATTCAAATCTGCTGAAGCACCTAACAAGTTAACTACCTGTCTGTTCTTTTCTATTCCACTGACTCGAATACTGCTCAGAAAATTTCAAATTCTTTGAAATACAACAAGTTCTTTTTAAAGTAACGGAAATAGTTACTTTCCCTGGTAACTAGTTACTTTTACTATAGAGTAATTCAGTTACTAACTCAGTTACTTTTTGGAAGAAGTAGTGAGTAATGTAACTAATTACTTTTTTAAAGTAACGTGCCCAACACTGGTTATGAGTATGACACCCTAGTAAACTTGGAGTCTGCATGTTCAGGTCAAAAGAGTGCTCTTGATCTGCTTGATGTAAGTGCTGCTTGATGCATGCATGGGTGGTCAAGCTACGGCCCGCAGGCCACAGTTTTATTAGCCTGCAGCAAATAATGAAACATGTAAACAATGCGTCTTCACTGTCCTCTCTCCTAGGTGACATCACACAGAAAGGCTTTGAGAAGAAAAGAGCAAAGCTGCTGGCCTCCTGTTTGACCAGTAAGACCACACACTGATTCTAATAATAATATTTGTGACACTGGTCTCTCATCAAAATTTCAAGGTACATCTTGAAGGGAAAAAGAAACCTCACAAAAAACGGTAATCTAATTTATTAAAGAGTGTTCAAAATTCATGCTTAAGGTGTACCTTAACAGAAGAGCTTATTATGGCAAATGACAAAAAATAATCAGACGTGTCAAACGGTCCTTATGTGCACCTGCCACAATTTTTCCTTTGATAAGAAACAGTTCCACTTAAAAGTGTGCTGGTAGGTCCTGCCCTAAATGAGCCATGACAAGAAGTGACACAAAATGGAATAAAGTATCTTTCAGAGACCAAAATCTCACTGCTATTAGTGTGAAACCAAGGAAAGGACTTCAAGAAAAAAGTTGGTGCTAGTTGTTGGGGCTTGTGTACATCTGGAATAATACAGGGGAACGTGCAAATACCAACCATTACCAGAATGCAAATGTTCCTGACATAATGCCACGAATGGAAGGAGACGTCTGCTGCCTGGGAGGTATACAAAACCATAAAAATCCAGTTATGTCTGTTTTTTTTGCAAACAAAATGTGGTTATAAATTTGTACACGCACTCATCTAAGGGGGCTGTTCCAGCATAAGACCCCGTTAACCTCCTCTGCAGTCAGTGCACTGCCACGCTCCGATATGTGATTTTGCAATGAAAACACTTTATCCCTAAGGGGCACTTCAAAAGTCATGTAGATATTTATATAGCCATGAATCATCAAAAAGGCTTTACAAACACACTAGTGGGATCATATTATTTACTAATAATTTGTTAAATGAATATTAACAATAATAGTAAAACAGTAGTTATATTGCTCATGTATTTTATTGTTATAACTTTACAATTATAAATAAATATTGATTTGAAAAGAGCTGAGCAGCATTAATTGTAAGAATATAGACTAACAATGTAAAATTATCAATGTTTTGGATGATAGATGAAACAAACTTGAGAAACAAAAAAATACATTCTTCCATATTCTGTGCCGCATCTCCTCACGAGGGTCGCAATGTCTTAAATTAATCACCTCACCAGCTGCGTTCCTCAATTGGTTTGCCTCCAAAATGCGCAGACATATGCACACATTATTTTGTATTTTTTTTATCATATGACAAATAATATTGGTATATGAAGGGAGTTGTATAAACCAAAGCGAGCAAGTCTTGTGTCTGTTGCCCGATTTTGCAATTTGCATGTCGGATACTCTGGCACACTCTAGTGGCCATTAATACAAGCGCACACTATTAACCGTAACATGTTGACGCTGTGATTTGCGTCGACCTAAAAGTAACCAAGTTCCCTGGTATTTGATGTCATCTATACAGTCCCTGGCAAAAGTTGTCCCTTATCCATTTTGTAGAAACAATTGCTAATAACCTCAATTTTAATTATTCATTTGGTTTCAGAAATGGCTCCCAAATTATGTTAAATGTACAAAAATATATTTCACAAAAAAAAAAATAAAAAATAAATTATCATTTAATGAAGACATAAAGGTCAAATTTGGGCAAGACAAAAGTTTTGTCGCCTACAAAAAGTAGTGTGAAAATTAAAACAAAAAATGTCCTTCAAATACAAAAATATGTTGCATAACATAAGCGAATTAAGTAGTGGTGCTGTGAGATCAAAATTTAATATTTTGTATGACTTCCATGGGCTTCGGCAAGGATTCACACAATTTATTGATGAAGTCATCAGGAACATCAAAGAAAGCAGTCTTGCATGGCTCCCAGAGTTCAACATTCTTGGGTTTCATCTTCCATGCTTCCTCTTTCATACCACCCCAGACATGCTCAATGATTTTCATGTCTGGTGACTGGGCTGGCCAGTCCTAGAGGATCTTATATTCTTTGCCTTGAGGAACTTTGAGGTTGGGATTGAAGTATGCGATGGAGCACCATCCTGCTGCAGAATTTGTTCCTTTTTTATGTTTAGGAATGTAAGAGGCAGCTAAGATTTGTTGATATTTCAGACTTTATGTTGCCTTCCACCCTGCAGATCTCTCAGGGTGCAGACAATTAAAAAAACTGTGGCATATGCCAAGGCCCACAGCCTGTCAAAAGTATGGACTAGGGCTGTCCCAAACGACTAATTTTCTCCCGATTAGTCAGCCGACTATTTTTACGATTAGTCGACTAATCTAATAATTAAAATTTTATTTTAATTTTTAATTTAATTTATTTTAATTGACTAATTTAGCGATGAAATCTTTGTTGACGCTTATCAATTCACAAAAACATATTGGAACACGTAAATTATTTAAGTACAAATAAACACGTAAATAAGAATAATAAATCAGAAAACGAGTTCAAATGCTGATAGAATTAACTAGTGCAAAAGAATGGAATGTAAACAGATTCAGAACACTGACTTCGCCTTTCCAACATGAGTCAAAACAATTCTTAAAAAAACACCTAGTATTAATAATATAGTATAGTACTTTATATAATCATAATAATTATAATATTTATTCATTGCCAATCAGATTTTGCATAAAGGGTGTCATTTTAAAGGTATTCTTAGTGTAGAATCTGAATTTTGAAGTATGTGGGATAAATCGCTATTTATATGAAGAACATGACATGCTTTTATTTTGAAATGTTCACCGGAAGTACGTTCGCTAAACCGCTAACTTTAGCTTTACACTCCGCAAAAAAAAGCACTTTTTGTAATTGCATGTAGACATGTGCCGGTTACCGGTTTCACGGTTTACCGTGGTGTGAAAACGTCGCGGTTTCAAAACCACTGAAATTTTCCGTCATACCTTAGTACGGTATTCGCTATTTTTCATGTGCCAAAATGCAGCCGAAGTGGCTTGGTACGGCACCGCTCACCCCTTCCCGTTTGTTGCCGTGAGTGTCACTAAACAGCCAGCAAACCCAAAAACAAATCCTCCAAACACAAGGCGTACTTTTCTTCAACTTATTGAGCTCTCAAATCGTGGTGAAATATACAAATGAATACATTTAAAACGTTGTACAATTGTATTTTTCCACGTGTGATTAGGTTCAACAGGATATCAGTAGCACCATTAAAAAGTTCGCCAAAAACAAAACGCACATTTTCCTTTCAAATTCAATATACAAACTAACTAAAACTTACAAAGACGAATGTTAGCCTAGGCTAAGCTGGGAGACCAGCTTCGTCGAGGTTTTATGTCTCACAGCCGCTGAGTGAGAGACAAGCTTGAATGAAGGGGGGAAAGAAAAAGAATCGCGTCAAAGATCGCTAATTGAGAAAGGAAGTCTCACTACTCACTTTTCTTTTTTTTTTTTAGATGAAACCTTTCCTCAACAATATTTACATTTTAACTAATTTATAAAACTAACTTATACATTTTTAACTAACTTATTAACTTATGAATTCTTTGTTCTTTTTAACACAAGGGCATGGCATCATGTAGACTAGAGTTGACAAAGTGGCTGAAAATGGCGAAACTTCACTTGAGCTTCCCCCCTCAAAAAAAGTCATACAGTATATATTTTTAATTTTATTTTGAGGTCTTTTTACTCTTTATAGCAATTATTTTGTTCTTACTCTAATATTGAGCAACTTGAGCTGTGGCTAGGTTCTATTTATTTTAATTTTATATAAAATATTTGTTATTTTTTGTTTATTTATTTTCACATTATATTCATGTTCCAATTTGCAAATATGTTTTGAAAAAAAATCCTGTTCAATGGAAATTTTATTTATTTATTTTTTTTAACCCATACATCTCAAAATTTTGGAGCTATAATTGCAATACGGTGATACCGTGAAACCGCGGTATTTTTGCTCACGGTTATCGTACCGTGAAAATCTCATACCGGCACACGCCTAATTGCATGTTGTGTCAGTAATAGATTTTTTTGGGTCATTTTTTTCGTTTGCAAATGCTGTTAACCAGCGATTTTTCATGTTTGAAGTGTCACCTTTTAACCGCAAGTTTGCTTTCACGAGACGACTGCCAATGTTTTATAGCAGGCTAAAGTAAGTTGCCTTTCTCCCCCATTCACCTCAGTGTAGCAGTGCTAACGTTACAGTGTTTAATATAGATGTGTTTTCTTAGTTTGTATGTCTGAACTTTAATTCTACAGCGTGTTGATAAGAGAAAGGAACTGGAGTCTCATATGCCATCAGCACGCACGCACCAATGTATGCACGCACGCGCGCAGCGATAAAAGGCAGCCGTGAAAATTACCGGCCTCATTTTTATTTGCCGTGCGATAAATGGACTCATTGGATATCGTGACAGGCTTAGCAACTTCAATAAAACATGTCGTTAGTTAGTTAGATGGACTTACAAACTGGGTGACGGCGCTTAAGGTGTTTATTCACAGCCGACGTGCAGCCAAGCTTGGCATTGAAGAGACAGGACAAAAGAGTGTACCTTCCTTTGTTTCTTTGAAATAAGTCAATGTTTTGGGCACTCTGGTGCGCTTTTTTGGCTTTGTGCTGCTTTCCCCGCTTGCATACAGAGTGTCCGACATTCTGAACTTTCCACGCATATATTTTTTTAACCCTTCATTAACCGTTGACGTGATGTTTTGCTCGTCGACGGATTTACGTCATCGATGACGTCGACTATGTCGACTAGTCGGGACAGCTCTAGTATGGACGCTGGAAAAGTGGCAAAAGATGGATTTTTCAGATGAATCTTCCATTGAGTTACAACACAGTCGCCGCAAATGTTGCAGGAGACCTACCGGAGCCCGCATGGATCCGAGATTCACTCAGAAAACAGCAAAGTTTGGTGGTTACATCATTACCGAAATCATGGTCTGGGGTTACATCCAGTATGGGGGTGTGCGAGAGAGCTGCAGGGTGGAAGGCAACATAAATAGTCTGAAATATCAACATATCATAGCTGCCTCTTACATTCCTAACCATAAAAAAGGGACAAATTCTGCAGCAGGATGGGGCTCCATTGCATACTTCAATCCCTACCTCAAAGTTCAAGGCAAAGAAGATCAAGATCCTCCAGGACTGGCCAGCCCAGTCACCAGACCTGAACATCATTGAGCATGTCTGGGGTGGTATGAAAGAGGAAGCATGGAAGATGAAACCCAAGAATGTTGATGAACTCTGGGAGCCATGCAAGACTGCTTTCTTTGATGTTCCTGATGACTTCATCAATAAATTGTATGAATCCTTGCCGAAGCCCATGGAAGTCATACAAAATATTAAATTTGGATCTCACAGCACCACTACTTAATTCGTTATGTTATGTAACATATTTTTGTACTTGAAGTACATTTTTTGTTCAATTTTCACACTACTTTTTGTAGGCGACAAAACTTCTGTCTTGCCAAAATTTGACCTTTATGTCTTCATTGAATGATAAATCTTTTTTTTTTTTTTTTTTTTGTGAAATGTATTTTTGTACATTTAACATCATTTGGGAGGGTCTTAGCTTTCATCTGAGCCATTTCTGAAACCAATTGAATAATTAAAAGTCAGGTTATTAGCAATTGTTTCTACAAAATGGATAAGCGACAAGACTTTTGTCAGGGACTGTATAATATTATCTAATATCATAGTGGTTATTGAATTCCTAAGACAACTAACTGTGCACCAAATATCTACTCATTTATCCATCTGATCAGTCATTTCCCAATGGATTTGACATCCCATGAGACCTAACCTAATTGTATGCTCTGGTAACTCAGATTATATTTAGTAGTTTTGTTGCTTAAAAAAACATTTAGAGGCGTTCCTGTATCGTTTAGCCATTATTTAGTTGTTAAAATTATTCGCCTCCATCTACTTTTTTGTAGATACAGATGTGACGCCACCAGATTTGCAGCTTTCTGAAGGCCAAAGCATCGAGCCCACGCCAAGTCCTGAGGCCCCGGGCCCCTCCATATCTTCAGCTGCCAAACACCACCGAGCACACCGGAGTGGAGGGGCCAGAGATGAGCGCTACAGATCAGGTACAAAAAAAAAACTACTGAACACATGCAATTTTCTTGTGTTTTTATTTTTCTCACTTTCTTATTCATTTATTTAGACATTCACACAGAAGCAGTGCAGGCAGCATTAGCTAAACACAAAGAGGAGAAGATGGCCCTGCCCATGCCAACCAAGCGACGCTCAGCCTTTGTCCAGTCTCCTAGTGATGCTTGCACACCTCCAGGTACAATTCATGCCTAATAGCTTCTTCATTTCACTTAACCACGCAGGTTAGGTCAGTGCTTCCTAAGCATGTAAGTACCAATTCAAAATATAAAGGTTTTTCACCGTCACGTCAATCGTGACATGTTTCTGCGCAGAAGGAAACATTCCTCCATCTTGGACCTTCTGGTGGCGTCGTTTCCCACACACAAAAATTGAAATTTCCTAAAAAACAAAAAAAGATGAAATACAACAATTACCATCTGTAAGGCAAGGCAAGGCAAATTTATTTATATAGCACAATTCAACACGAGGCAATTCAAAGTGCTTTACATCACATGAAGATCATAAAAATCACATTTAAATCAATACAACGTAAAAACCAAGACAAAAGATCGCATTTAATCACAAATAGAATAAAAATAAATAAATAAAAATAAAACAAATAAAAATAAAACAAAAACTACTACTAATAATAATAATTGAAATCAGCAATGGAGATAAGCACAAGAGGAATAGAAAGCAGGTAGAGTGAAATATATAGCCAGTTATGGATATGCAGTGCTAAACAAAAGCGTTTTTAGCCCTGATTTAAAAGAGCTAACAGTTTGAGCATACTTCAGACGTTCAGGTAACTTGTTCCAGAGGTGAGGAGCATAATAACTAAATGCTGCCTCACCCTGCTTTGTTCTTGTTCTTGGAACATGCAGAAGACCGGTTCCAGACGACCTTAGGGGTCTAGATGTCTCATAGGAATCTAACAAGTCAAGCATGTACAGTATTTTGGTCCAAGGCCATTACCGTAATTTCCCGAATATAAGGCGCACCCGTGTATAATGCGCACCCCAAATTTACTTGTAAAATCTAGGGAAAATTATTGTACCAGTTTATAACGCGCACCCTAATTTTAGCACCAATAAATAGAAGAATACAAGAAAACAGAGCTTGTGTACAGATACAAAGATGTCATTTTACTGACTGGTGAAACACAGCTCAAGCATAGCACATTGGTAGTTCAAAACATTAACGTGAACTGACAATATTTACGGTAATAATATGATTCTTCAACTTCTCCAACTTACCAGAATCTAGGAGAAAACAAAACAGATGTGACTTTTCTTATAAAGGCTGCTGTATAACTTGCTCGTTTCCTCATGATGAATAAATGTTTCTTCCATGGATTGATACGGTAAAATGAAAGTGAGAACGTAAGTCGGAAATCCGTGAGAGCTCATAGCTGTCAGCACGACACTAGTAACAAAAGGAACTATTGTTATTTGGGTTTGAGTTTCCCGAGGGACCGATATAGTTGACGGACACAGGAAGTGTGTGTCCTTACATTTGTTATAGTCCGAATTGCGGAGCTGCAATAAACGTCGACTCAAATGAGTTCAAGAAACTAAATTCTGTGCTTTATGAAGAGTGAAAAAAGCAGAATTTAACACAGACGAAATCATTTGGCCGATTAGAGTGAAGTATTACCGAAACAAAACGGTGACGTCACGTACCGTAATGGTCGGCAACGGGTGGCCGCATACGTTTCTTCAACACAACGTGGCCGTGTCAGTGAAAAAAATCTGTTTATATATATATGTAATACATATATATTTCTGTCTCCATCCATGTACCCGTTTATAATGCGCACCATGAGTTTACCAGTTGATTTTGGGGAAAAAAAGTGCGCGTTATATTCGGGAAATTACGGTAAGTGTTTTGTAGACGAGCAGTAGTATTTTATAGTCTATCCTTTGACTCACTGGAAGCCAGTGTAGCGATTTCAAAACCGATGTAATGTAGTCCAGCTTCCTTGTATTTGTGAGGACTCTGGCTGCAGCATTCTTTACTAGCTGCAGCTTCCTGACTGATTTTTTTATCAAGACCTGTAAATATACTGTTGCAATAGTCCAATCTGCTGAAAATGAATGCATGCATAAGTTTTTCCATGTCTTATTGAGTCAGAAGCCCCTTAATTCTGGTTATATTTTTTAGGTGGTAATAAGCGGATTTAGTGACGGACTTTAGATGGCTATCAAATTTTAGGTCTGAATCAATAATTACGCCAAGGTTTCTGACTTGATTTGTAGCTGTAAGTGACATTGTGCTAAGTTGCCTGCTTATCCTTGACCTTTCCTTTTTTGGCCCAAAAATGATCACCTCTGTCTTCTCCACATTTAACTGGAGAAAATTCTGGCACATCCATTCATTGATTTGATGAATGCATTTACTCAGGGAGACTAAGGGACTATAATCATGTGGGGACACAGAAATGTACAGTTGTGTGTCATCTGCATAGGCGTGATAGGAGATGTCATACTGTTCCATTATCTGAGCTAACGGAAGCATATAGATGTTAAATAAGAGTGGTCCAAGAATTGACCCTTGATTTTCATGTACACTGCCCACACGTAGATTAATTTCAAGCAGGCCTGTCGCTAGATGGGAAACAAGAAATACATGCAAACTTGTCACCAGACAGTGAATACGAAAAGGATGGGACGGCACAATAATTACTCCCTCTGTCTCTTCTGTATAGTGTTTTGAATTGGTCCACTTGATAGCACTGGAAACTCATAAAAATGCAGTATTTGCCATTCAATTACTTTTTAATCTGAGTATACTATTATTGTGTGTTATTTATTAGAATGGCAATTATTTTAATTTTCATTGAAGGAGCAAAGCAACCATAACATCAGGAACGACCGCAGTCTCCCGCCTGCGTTTCTTCATTTGCTGGCATCAGTTGAAGGTCTTCAATACACCCGTCTTTTGTTTCTCTGCAGTCTTCACACAGTTAAAGATGGATGGCGCGTAGTTGGGTGACAGATTGTTGCTTTTCTCTTCTGCCATGAAAAAATGAAGAAATAAAAACTGGTTAAATGCACATAAGTTAGTCAAGTACATTACTATGCTTGAGCGCACGTACCACTTTAGATCAAAGCCATTCTTAGATTTTATTTTTCTCTCCGCACGAAAGTGCGAGGCTTTCCTGTTGAAGTATTGTCCCTGGCTCAGCGGTAGCTTGGCCCAGCGACCAAACACGCCCAAACACACTCAAACGTTAGCATAATTAAAAATGATAATAATAAATTTGCATACCTCCTATGCAATGGGCGCTACAGAGCCTTGAACCGTCAGTTGGGAAGAAGTTTACCAGTTTGATGGCAGCCAGCCATCCCACAGCAAAAATTAGCTACTCATCTGTTGCTTAATCTCGTCTCGTGAGACGAATTTGATCATCTCAAATTCATCTCATTCTCTGCTTATTTGTTTCTGAGCTTGTGCTCCTAAGGGTACCCTTAGGAGCAAGTGATGAGTCAAAATGAGCAAAGACATCATTGTGGCAAAGGAGATTGATGTGAGAAAACCAGATTTGAGCAATATTTGAGAAGAAAATCTTCATTGAAAATGGAGTCATACTTGCACAGCACCTTGAAGGCACTCAAAGCGCTTTGACACTATATATATCCCAACCTCTGGGTTGGGGAATGACTTCTTTACCACTGAGCCACGCACGGGCACAGATGCAATGCACTCGATGTGACGCGGCACATCAATGGAAAGCAACTTCAGAAAGAGCGTGTAGCAGCGATGAAGAAAATGTATTATATTTTAGTCCTTTTAATCATTTATATATTTCTTTGCTTTTTCAAAAAAAAAACTTCCAAATCGCAGACATATTGCCTGTGAGCCAGTAGTTTTAGCGAGACATCGTCAGCCAGCGTGTTGCCCGTTTTGATTACGTTATCAAACAAGAGGACAAAGGTCCTCTACACTGTTTTGTGGTAAACTTTAGTTCTTCGAAACCAAAAACCGATAATGCATTTGTAGCGGCCGATAGTTTTCGGCGCCGAATTTTCGGTCACATCTCAAATTTTTACATTGAACAAGAGGAACCAAATGAACCGGATGTTATTTAATTATTTGACCAATTCTAATATTTTCTCGGATTTTGGCATGAGATGAATTAAGATGTGATTGGACATTTCAGAGCAGACTACTCTTTCTTACAAATAAAGAATCTTGAAAATCCAAACTGAGCAATTGCTGACTGGAAGGAAATTAAATTGAGAAATATTTGTGACTGGCACAACATAAGGTTGCTCTGTGAGATCAGAAAGAGGCAGCTTTGAGGCAAGTTGAAGAAATAAAATACTTTGCTCATCCATATCTTTTACTGAGACATTACTGAGATCATGACTCCAAGTAAGGAGATAAAATTGAGACACATTTAAGATTGACACAAGTACTCATAGTTGTCTCTTGGTGAGATCTTGAAAGGAGACAGCTGTGAGACTTTATTGAAAAATCGTGCCAGTAGAACTATGCTCAAGACCTTCTCATGTAATGCCAACTATGAGACTCCTCATGAGACAAATTTGACAAAATTGAGAAAACCACTCTGGTCTCGATTATTGCTGATTCATTTCCCAGAGATGTAAATGAGACATGAACAAGATCTCATCTTCAAAATTGTTTTGCTATGGGATTTCTCACGTCGCTCCTTCGCTTTTGGGATCAGGTAAAAGTGCAGATTTGTGCAGCCAAATGCTACGCAGTACTTCACCATTTCATATTTTGTTGCAGCGTAGCTAATTTGAAAGGAGATCGCCGCTTAAAAGTTTAAACTAGGGCTGTCAAACGATTAAAAATTTTAATCGAGTTAATTACAGCTCAAAAATTAATTAATCGTAATGAATCGCAATTCAAACCATCTATAAAATATGCCATATTTTTCTGTGAATTATATATATATTCTGTAAAATAAATTGTTGGAATGGAAAGATAAGACACAAGATGGATATATATATACATTCAACATACGGTACATAAGGACTGTAGTGGGCATTTCACTCTACTGTCATTTAAATCTGTCTATGCTGTCCTCACTCCGAAGCGTCTACGTTTTCCAACGCTAGACAGCTAGTGAACGACGCCTTAATAATCAGACTTCTTCCTTTTTCATCTGATTTATTAATAAATTGGCCTCAAACCATTGTCCCCTTTAAAACTACAAAAAAAAAAGTACACAAGCATTGTATTAGCAACAACGTTAGCTTAGCACGCGATACAGGTTAACTAAACATAAACAAAAAGCGTCTCATACAAAAAATATAACATTTCGCTTATTAACATAATATGTACATTCTTTACAACAACCATACTTACGGACAAATCTTGTCCAAGGATCATATAAGCACAACAGAGACATCGTGCAGCCATATTGAACGAGAGGAGAAAAACAATAAACCATGTCGCAAAGCGACCACAAGAGTTCGCTGTTAGCACAAAAAGCCTTGCTGTAAAACTTACCAAAAGGCAGAATATTGTCTGAGCGGGACATGTGCGTTAATTGCGTCAAATATTTTAACGTGATTAATTAAAAAAATTAATTACCGCGCGTTAACGCGTTAATTTTGACAGCCCTAGTTTAAACGTAACATTGCAAAGCTACGACGTGTGTACAAGCGACAAGCACTGTGTCAGGTCCAAGATGGACGTTTCCTTTTTGGCGGAAGTGCAGTCACGTCACGTGAAAAACCTCTATACTATGCTCTGCGAGTATCAATGTTAACTTATTGTTTGCTATTGACGGTGCTAGACGTTCAGTCCATGTTGATCATCATTCCCCAATTTCACCTCTTTGCCAAAAAAGCCATCAAATGCACTGAATCATGTGCAACCACTGCCACTTCTCGCAGTTCAAATAATGTCCATCCCCGTCAGTGGCCAAATTAAACGCTGTCGTTTGATTTGAATATAGCTCATCTGATAAATGCATTGCCTTGGATTTCAAAAAAGTTGTTTGAACATTTAATTCAGTCAAGCTTTCGCTTACCTCTCTATTAAGCTCGTGTACCACAAGTAGTACTTATAGACCCTACTCACCAACGTCACAGAATGAAGTGTCGCTGTATCCGGCCGCCATATTGTCCGTCTTTGTTTATCCGTATTCTCAATGGTTTCAATTTGTCGTGCAATTTATAGTGCAATTCATGGAAGCCCCGGTGCTTTCAGACGCTGTAAACTCATTGGATGCGTTGCATAAAAGGGGTTATGTCAGTCTATGTTCAGTCTATCCATTCGCCAGATCCATATTTGATGCGTAAATCGATATTTTTCGACCCGCTGTCTTCGCCCTCATCTGCTACCCTGATATCTACAACTATCTTGTCCACACTAAATCAGCCTATTCTCACGAAAGTTTGAAAAACTTTAAGAGCAGCACTCTAAACAACATTACCCCATGACCCTTTACTTCCAATTTTCTAAAATGGCGACAATCAATAAAAAAAAAAAGTTGACTGCGATGGCCGACGCTTCAAGGATAGGTGGATATTGGACTATTTCTTCAATAAAACACGCAACAACTGTGTCTGCCTCATTTCCAAAGAGACAGTCGCTGTTTTCAAAGAGTTCGATGTGACGCGATAATATTACCGAACAAGACACGCTGACATGTACGACAACATTACAGGGAAGATACGCAGCGAGAAATTATAGCAACTTAAAGCTAGTTTAATTTCACAGCAGCAGTATTTCGCAAGAGCCCGAGTGTTGAAAGAGAACGCCACAAAGACGAGACTGTTGAAATTATGAAAAAAAAAAATAAAGCAAATGTGACACACAGAACGGCTTGCTAAAATGTGTTTAAATATATTGTTCTATGTAAATCAGCCAAGGTAGCCCTCCGCATTTTTACCACACCAAATCTGGCCGCCTTTGCAAAAGGTTTGGACACACCTGTTTAACTGATGATCCGTAGACGAGGCCAGCTTCTTTCACTTGGTACCAGCTAAATATTATTCAAAATGAAATGATGGTGGAAGAAATAAGCATCTTGAATTTGAAACTGTATGTTGTCGGCGATTAACCTCACAATGATCTTAATTGTGGTTGTCAGCCCAAAACCCTCTAAATATATATTAAATGCATCTTACCAGATATAAAATGACCACTACATAATCTGTGGTAATCGTTTGGAGCTCAGTTTTCTCGTCAAATTGCAACAGTCCATCTCACTCTCCTCTCCGGGTCTCTCAGAATACGGTAGAACTTCAAGTCTCTCCGTCTATCTTCTCTGTAATTGCAACCAACCGCCACACACGCCTTCACCATTTTGATTATTAATGTTAACGAGCAGAAAAACACGCCATAATAGGAGGAATTTACGTAGCGGTAATGCGTCAACACGACGAGTAGACGGACAATATTGTTAGGTTTCTGGGTGAGCGGGGGACCCAGATGCAGAGAGGAAGGCAAGGTGGCAGAGTTAACAATTGTTTATTGCAGAATATAAAGATGGTCTGTGTCCAAAAAGTCAGGCGGGAGTTGTTGAGTGATCAGGCAAGTTGTCAAGGCAGGCGAGCAACATAGAATCTGTAAACAAGGCAGAGTGAGTAGAATATCAGAAATACTTGGAACAAAGCAAATGCTAGCGTCACAAACTCGTCAAGTAGAGTAGTTGATCTGGCGATGAAGTGATGCCAGGGACTGGCTTAAGTAGGCTGCTAACGATGATCGACTGCACCTGGTCCCAGGCTCACCCATCTGCCCAATCCTGCAATCAAGACACACACGCACACACACAAACAGGGAGGAGGAGCAGCAGGGCTCAGGAGACTGAGGCCCTAACAAATATGGCGCGGAGGCGTGGTTGTGACGTCATGTGAGTAGGGTCTATACCACACTTTGTTAAAATGTCACATAAAACATTGGTTGTCAATGTTAAGTTTCACAAGAATAAACAGGCATTAAACATTATAGGGTTTTTCCTATGGCTTGTCTAAAAATAATGTGTTAGACTGCATTTTTTGGAAAACTGGATCCGTTTAAAAAAAAAAAAAAAAAAGATATTTAAGAGAATATTTAATTTTAAATATTTCCCTTTCACCAGACACATCTTCTGCATCAGAGGATGAGGGCTCACTGCGCAGAAAAGCCGCACTTAGTGCGGCTCTGGCCCAGGGCCTGCAGAGTCCCGATTACTGGATCAACCGTTCCGTCCAAAGCTCCTCCACGTCTTCATCAGCGTCGTCTACCCTCTCCCACGGAGAACCGAAGAGCCAGCCCCAGCCTCCACTTCAGCCTGCTGCTTCAGTTCTGGCTGATGTACTAGCACACATGCGCATTGGTAAACTCACTTAAACAACAACACTCTGAATGAGCTTTGTCAACATCCAACTTAGAATTGCTTGCTTTGTGGATCTCCATTAGAGAACAGTGTCCCTCCAGATGTGACATCAACTTCCACTGCCCAGGACAGAGGCTCGAGAATGGATTTACCTCCTGCGGTCAGGGGCATGAGCCGTGGGCAGAGCCGCTCAAGCATGCTGGATACTGCTGATGGTACATGCACACACATGCATATAAACACAGAAATTTGGTGTTGGTATCAGATGAATGTTCTGTTGTGTTGGGTGATAAAACCAAAATATTAATCTCTTTCTCAATCCAGTCATACAGTTGCTTCTCAATGAATTTGATTACCAGTAAAAGGTTAAGTGGTTTCAGTAATGCAGTTCAAAAAGTGCAACTATGTACGATGCAGATTCTGTCAAACAAATGCCAATTGCTACTTCATTTTAATAACAGAAAAATATATGATGCATTGGTCACATTCTCATTTCTGGAGATTTTTGTTGTTGTTGCGACATTGACGTTTACCACCATTAACCGATTGAGGTGAACATGTATTTGGAACATGAACATGTGTTTGAAGTTTGCATATTTTAATCATTACAGTTGTGTGACATTTATGTTTTCTGTTCAACAGTACTGTGGCGATGACACTCTCAATTGAGTGTGTGTTCAATTAAGTCAAGGAACATGCCGCTAATCACGCATATTTTTTCTTCTTTTTTTTGGGTCCATTAATCCATCTCGCCTTTCATTTAAAAAGGAAAGCGAAAAGGTAATTCGATTGGGATGGGGAAGGATGCTGAAGAGGCCCGTGTCAGCTTGCTTTCAAACCTTTCACTATACTTCTGTGTCTCGTGATTTAGACTTAGACTTGGAAAACCTCCTACGTTATTTTTCCCTTAATTTTCTCACCTCTGTCTGTCCAAGTAGCTTTAAAATCTTTCCTATTGTTGAATTTGATCCTTACTGCGTGTGTGCGTGCGTGTACAGTAGAAAATG
The DNA here is from genome assembly GCF_030265065.1 of Corythoichthys intestinalis. Taxonomy (NCBI): domain Eukaryota; kingdom Metazoa; phylum Chordata; class Actinopteri; order Syngnathiformes; family Syngnathidae; genus Corythoichthys; species Corythoichthys intestinalis. The sequence goes on from NC_080396.1 coordinate 36,565,747, forward strand.
TGTGTTCGTGTTACACATGTAGATGTGTGTTTCTTTGCTTGTTTGTTAACAGCGGTTGTTTTTTGTTCAGGTGTTCCTGTCAATAGCAGAGTGTCCACTAAGATTCAGCAGTTGCTAAACACACTCAAACGGCCCAAACGACCACCACTCAGTGAATTCTTCCTTGACGACTCTGAGGAGATAGTCGAAGGTGAGCATATAAATTTATTACATTATATCAAAGGTCCGCCATACCTTTTGTCACTAAACTCTGTTACATCCAGTTCCCCAACCAGACCCCAACACGCCTAAACCAGAGGGCCGTCAAATCATCCCAGTAAAAGGGGAGCCTTTGGGTGTTGTTAGTAACTGGCCTCCTGCCCTACAAGCAGCCCTGGCCCGCTGGGGGGCCACCCAAGCCAAGAGCCCTGCCCTCACTGCGCTGGACATCACAGGAAAACCCCTCTACACTCTCACATATGGTAATCAACAATTTTCCTTGTTAAAAACAAAAACTGACAACTCATATTTGGACCATACTCTGTTCTGGGATACCAAAGTTAAAGGTAATCTACGTAAACTGATCTAAATCAGTACAACTTCCTGCCAAACATCAAACATAGTCGGTAATGCCTGACAGATTATCAGAAGATCGAAATTAATAGCATTTTCTCACAAAAAGCTGCTGGCTGGGATTTATCACGCTAACGTAAGTAACAAAAACAGGAAGTGAAAAACGCCAAAAATAAATGTGGTATTGTTGCGAAACGTCTTAATGTCTCTTTTTGAGAAAGCAACTGTACTTCCTTCACGCTGACAACAATGTTGCAAAAAGTCCAAGATAAGAAAAAACACAAGCATAGTTCATCCTTTCATGCTAGCTGCAATGAAGTTTAGTGAAGAGTGTGCTGTGTTGTAGTTCAAAATTGTACTTTGATTTGTATTTTTAAACATTTTTTCCCCTTCCTTTTAGGTAAACTGTGGAGCCGCAGTCTGAAACTGGCGTACACACTACTTAATAAATTGGGCACAAAGACTGAACCTGTGCTACAACCTGGAGATAGAGTACGAGAATGTTAATGGCAGCACGCCGAGGGTGCACACGTGATATAGAAATGTATTATCTCTTGTCTTGTAGGTGGCGCTGGTTTACCCAAACAGTGACCCGGGTATGTTCTGGGTTGCGTTCTATGGCTGTTTGTTGGCTGAGGTCATCCCTGTGCCTATTGAAGTACCACTTTCGAAACAAGTAAGGTCAATGCGATCAGGCTTCATTCGAGACATTGTCATTGTTTTTGACCTGATATCATGAAAATACACCCAAGATTAAGAATTATTGTACACTCTACAGCGCATGTCATAAATTAGACTTGTCTGACCTTTTTGTTTTTCCAGTAAAGTGATTATGATTCTCATTGGAATGGCCCATAACAATATAACCATTATTTTCCAAAGTCAAAGTAGATTTTTGCAAAAAAAAAAAAAAAAAAAAAAAAAAAAAAAAACAGCAATTTTTTAATATATATATATATATATATATATATATATATATATATATATATATATATATATATTTGGGCTGTCAAACGATTAAAATTTTTAATCGAGTTAATTACAGCTTAAAAATTAATTAATCGTAATTAATCGCAATTCATCGCAATTCAAACCATCTATAAAATATGCCATTTTTTTCCGTAAATTATATATATATTCTGTAAAATAAATTGTTGGAATGGAAAGATAAGACACAAGATGGAGATATATATTCAACATACAGTACATAAGGACTGTAGTGGGCATTTCACTCTACTGTCATTTAAATCTGTCTATGCTGTCCTCACTCCGAAGTAGAGGTTAGATTTTGTGCCGGAACCCGAACCCGACCCGACCCGAATGTCGGGTCGGGTCGGGCCCACATTTTAAGCATTCACGTTCGGGTCAGTTCGGGTCGGGCCGCCATGCCGGACTAATAAATTATTATTATTTTTTTTTTAAAAATGGGGAGAGCAGGCTCTCTGTATTGCACTTCTGCTTGTGCGTGTGCACGAACGCCGTGGCGCCGGCCGCTTTTTATTCTTGTCCTCCCGCTGTACCATTTGCGCATGGCCGAGGCGCCGCCCTCATTTTCATTTCCTTGTCAGAGAGGCGCGTCCATGTGAGAACAATATCCCACACACTCAGAAATATGTTTAACAAACTTTCCCAGCGTTATTTCGTTGTGTGAATGCTTTGATAATTCTCAAAAAAATATGTAGATTATTTAAACATTAAGAAAACTTGCGTTTTTTTCTGCCAACTCGAAGAAATGAAAATAAATTGCTGCTGCTGCGTTTTTTTTTTCCGCGTCACTCAAAAAAAAAAAAAAAAATGGAGAGCAGGCTCTCTGTATTGCGCTTTTGCTTGTGCGTGTGCACGAACGCCGTGGCGCCGGCTGCTCTTTATTCTTGTCCTCCCGCTGTACCGTTTGCGCACGGCCGAGGCGCCGCCCTCATTTTCATTTCCTTGTCAGAGAGGCGCGTCCATGTGAGAACAATATCCCACACACTCAGAAATATGTTTAACAAACTTTCCCAGCGTTATTTCGTTGTTTGAATGCTTTGATAATTCTCAAAAAAATATGTAGATTATTTAAACATTAAGAAAACTTGCGTTTTTTTCTGCCAACTCGAAGAAATGAAAATAAATTGCTGCTGCTGCGTTTTTTCCGTGTCACTCAAAAAAAAAAAATCGGGTTTTTCGGGCTCGGGCCTGCAAATCTAGTTAAGTGATCGAGCTCGGGCCAGGTCGGGCCTCAATACCAGCGGGCCGTGTCGGGTCGGGCTGGATTTTTTAGGCCCGAACTAGGCTCTACTCCGAAGCGTCTACTTTTTCCATAGCTAGTGAACGACGCCTTAATAATCAGACTTCTTCCTTTTTCATCTGATTTATTAATAAAATGGCCTCAAACCATTGTTCTCTTTAGACCGTAGTAAAACTCCCCAAAAAAAAAAAGTACACAAGCATTGCATTAGCAACAACGTTAGCTTAGCACGCTATACAGGTTCACTAAACATAAACAAAAAGCGTTTCATACAAAAAATATAACATTTCGCTTACTAACATAATATTTACATTCTTTACAACAACCATACTTACGGACAAATCTTGTCCAAGGATCATATAAGCACAACATTACAACGTAGGCGTCAGCCCGAGACGTCGTGCAGCCATGTTGAACTGGCAAGAAAGCAATAAACCATGTCGCAAAGCGACCACAAGAGTTCGCTGTTAGACAGCACAAAAAACCTTGCTTTAAAACTTACCAAAAGGCAGAATACTGTCTGAGTTGGACATGTGCGTTAATTGCGTCAAATATTTTAACGTGATTATTTAAAAAAATTAATTACCGCGCGTTAACGCGATAATTTTGACAGCCCTAATATATATATATATATATATATATATATATATATATATATATATATTTATTTATACACAGTGCCTTGCAAAAGTATTCGGCCCCCTTGAACCTTGCAACCTTTCGCCACATTTCAGGCTTCAAACATAAAGATATAAAATTTTAATTTTTTGTCAAGAATCAACAACAAGTGGGACACAATCGTGAAGTGGAACAAAATTTATTGGATAATTTAAAGTTTTTTAACAAATAAAAAACTGAAAAGTGGGGCGTGCAATATTATTCGGCCCCCTTGCGTTAATACTTTGTAGCGCCACCTTTTGCTCCAATTACAGCTGCAAGTCGCTTGGGGTATGTTTCTATCAGTTTTGCACTTCAAGAGACTGACATTCTTGCCCATTCTTCCTTGCAAAACAGCTCGAGCTCAGTGAGGTTGGATGGAGAGTGTTTGTGAACAGGAGTCTTCAGCTCTTTCCACAGATTCTCGATTGGATTCAGGTCTGGACTTTGACTTGGCCATTCTAAGACCTGGATACGTTTATTTTTGAACCATTCCATTGTAGATTTGGCTTTATGTTTTGGATCATTGTCCTGTTGAAAGATAAATCTCCGTCCCAGTCTCAGGTCTTGTGCAGATACCAACAGGTTTTCTTCCAGAATGTTCCTGTATTTGGCTGCATCCATCTTCCCGTCAATTTTAACCATCTTCCCTGTCCCTGCTGAAGAAAAGCAGGCCCAAACCATGATGCTGCCACCACCATGTTTGACAGTGGGGATGGTGTGTTCAGGGTGATGAGCTGTGTTGCTTTTACGCCAAACATATCGTTTTGCATTGTGGCCAAAAAGTTCAATTTTGGTTTCATCTGACCAGAGCACCTTCTTCCACATGTTTGGTGTGTCTCCCAGGTGGCTTGTGGCAAACTTTAAACGAGACTTTTTATGGATATCTTTGAGAAATGGCTTTCTTCTTGCCACTCTTCCATAAAGGCCAGATTTGTGCAGTGTACTACTGATTGTTGTTCTATGGACAGACTCTCCCACCTCAGCTGTAGATCTCTGCAGTTCATCCAGAGTGATCATGGGCCTCGGAGACTTGATTACACACATTTGGATTCTATTTATCATCATCGGTCATTTAGGACAACATTGGATCATTCAGAGATCCTCACTGAACTTCTGGAGTGAGTTTGCTGCACTGACTTCTGGAGTGAGTTTGCTGCACTGAAAGTAAAGGGGCCGAATAATATTGCACGCCCAACTTTTCAGTTTTTTATTTGTTAAAAAAGTTTAAATTATCCAATAAATGTTGTTCCACTTCACGATTGTGTCCCACTTGTTGTTGATTCTTGACAAAAAAATTAAATTTCTTATCTTTATGTTTGAAGCCTGAAATGTGGTGAAAGGTTGCAAGATTCAAGGGGGCCGAATACTTTTGCAAGGCACTGTGTGTATGTATGTATATATATATATATATATATATATTAAGTGTGACACAAAACACAGACAAGACTGAAAAAGCCGTTTCTGCTCTTGCAGCCCTCTTTAAGATAAACTGCTGTATTTTAAGCCAAAAGAACTGTTGTGTTTGATAGAACAATATGTCTATATGCTGCCATAGCAGAACATAAAACGAAGGTAATAAATTATATTTATTATTCAAAATGTCTGTCGTTTTTAGCTTAGAACCATTAATTGATGTCTCAATTTTTTTTTTTTTTTAAACGACTTTAAACAATTATTCACTCAGATATTTTAAACTTTTAAACAAATTATGTCACAATGAAAAAAATGGTGTCTGTAAAAAAGTCACGGATATCTACCTAGTCATAACTATCACTTAATTGTATTTTTTTTGTTTCTGTCGCATTTCTCCACTATGTTAGGTGATAAATAATCGATCCAAACAAAGAATTGAAAAAAAAAGTTTACAAGGGTTAATATATGAAAAAGAAAATCTCGACCACTTCTTGATGTCTGCGATTTCTGCATCGCGACCCTTGTTATATTACCATGTTTCACCCATAAAACCCACAAAAAATCCGGCTGTGGCCATTCACATCTGTGTTTTGACACTCTATGATACATACTACATGGAGTTTTTGGATCGAAACAAGGTAAGTATGCGATAATATCTCGTTAAAATCATGGCATCTTTAATTCTGCTCTCGCCTGCTCTAGCCTCCAGTTAGGGTTTTGCTATTTAAAAAAAAATAATAATAATTTTTTTAATACCCTCCCGTTCAGAATTTTTCCCCCCAGAAAATGGAGATTTTAAGCTTTCCAATGATGTATCACACATGCATATAGGACAATTTTGAAGTTTGGTCAAATTGGGGGTCTCAGAGCGGAACTTCAACTTGACAAGTCACCTGAGTGTTTTCCGCCGTATATATGTACAGTACTGTGCAAAAGTTTTAGGCAGGACACCTGCCTAAAACCTTTGCACAGTACTGTATATTTTTATTATATTATGTATATACAGGATATACTGTATGTATATATTTTCCCCAAGTGGAAGCTTCCATGGTCCTAATAAATTTAATAATTAAAAAAATATTCATACAGTACTGTACAAAAGTGTTAGGCAGGTGTCCTGCCTAAAACTTTTGCACAGTACTGTATATGTATAGGTATATATATATATATATATATATATATATATATATATATATATATATATATATATATAATGAAATCTGATAATTGGTGTGTGTTAAAAATAGCAAGCTCCTGTAAAAATGAATTCTATTTGGCCATCAATATTACTTTGCCTTGTCTAATAGAAAATAGTGTTGTGCCACCATTTTGTGGCATCTATAGTGAAGTTTAATCCCACAGCCCTATTTCTGTAGCCCTAATTCACCAAAAGAATTTAAAATGCTTCAAAGACAAACAACAGTTGACATTGAAATGTTAAAGAAATACTTAACAGTAAATTAAGTAAATAATCATTGGAAATAAAACGTATTATTTAAAAAATTAATGCATTCAGTGATGACAGCCCCTGATCTTAACATAGGCAATCATAAAACATTTTGTGGCTATGTCAGTCACTCAGGTTGTTTTGCCACTTATGGGTCAAGGTGTATATCAATTGTTGTACATATTCAAACTGTGCTGACATTTTGAGCCCTAAGCACTCGATCCTTAGCTCTTCTCAGTTGGACTCTTTAATCATTATCATACAGCTCTACGCTAATTTTACGTTCTATTTTCACTTTATAACGACCTTGTGATAACTGGTTGGCAAATGTCAGCAGGATGGTGGGCCATATATTTACTAGGTGTTGTCATTTATATTTGTACAGATGAATTGCCTTGTACATTAATCAGTTATCGTCCCTCACCATAGGATGCCGGCAGCCAGCAGATTGGCTTCCTCTTGGGCAGCTGTGGTGTCAGTCTGGCACTGACTAGTGAGGTGTGTCTTAAAGGGCTGCCCAAGACACCAAATGGAGAGATCATCCAGTTCAAAGGTCAGCCTCAACTAGGGCTCCATCATTGCACTACTGTCATAGCGTTGGTCTTATGTTCCTCATTTTCTTGGGTCACAGTGCAGTGAGTGTTGAGACTGCAAAGTGCAAACTTGGTGTAAAATATGGCTTATCATAAGTTCCCTTCATCCTTGTGTCAGCCAAATCGTTTTGTCACTTTCCCCAGGATGGCCAAGAATGAGATGGGTGGTGACAGATACAAAGTACCTGACCAAACCTTCCAAAGACTGGCAGCCACATATTCCCACCGCCAACACGGACACTGCCTACATCGAGGTACTACTCACTGAGGAGAATGTCCAGCTACTTTTTTATTTATCATGTAACAGAATTTTCTTGAATGTGTAGTTGTGTATGAAGTATGATAGTTGAGCTCCACTTTTTGTCAATAGGTTAATTGTGTGTGCTTTCCATTCATTCCAGTACAAAGCCAGTAAGGAGGGGACTGTGATGGGTGTGGCTGTGTCCAAGATCTCCATGCTGACGCACTGTCAAGCACTGACGCAGGCCTGTAACTACTGCGAAGGTCAGTAAACCCCATATTGATCGTAATAATAAGGGCCAGGATTTAAAAACTGAGTTACTTTTTCCAAAATTATTCAAATTAAGAAGAAAATATGCACTGTTAAAAAAAGAGAAATATATTAATTTCTGTAATGTAACACGTTGTATTATTTACTGACCGTAACAAACCATGAGCTGTTCTTTGGTGTGTGTCTCATTGGCTACTGTGTATATGTTTTTCTGAAGGTGAGACTCTGGTCAATGTGTTAGACTGCAAGAAGGACATGGGCTTGTGGCATGGCGTCTTAACGGTAAGTTAAGTGCTGTCTACCGGCATTTGTCTTCTATAACTTAAAGCAGTGGTCTCCAAACTATTCCACACAGGGCCGCAGTGGGTGCAGGATTTAATTCCACCAAGACGGCACCATTGCACCAATCTGGTGTCTAAAAGTGTAATCAGTTGACTGCAGTCAGGTGCTGCTTGTTTTAGCAGGAACCTCATTGGTTAAACTCTCTGTGCTCCATTGGTTGTAACAAAAACCAGGACCCACAGTGGCCCAATGAGGACCTGTTTGGAGACCCCTGGCTTATAGACTGGTGGGCAGTCCCAATATTCACAAGTTGTGTGCGTGGTTCTTTACAGAGTGTCATGAATAGAATCCACACCATTACAGTGCCATACTCCGTCATGAAAGCCTGTCCCATGTCCTGGGTGCAGAGGGTGCACATTCACAAAGGTTTGCCTTCACCACTTAATATTACGGTTGTCTGTCAATATTTTGTGTTAGTGCGATTTCTGTCATTTGCACAACTTACTGCCAGTTAAACTCTTTCGTAACGCAACCTTAAATGCTGACATTTCCTGCCAAATCTAGCCATACATTTCGGACTATAAGGCGCACCTGACTATAAGCCGCCACCTGTCCTTTGAAATATGGAATCGTTCCGAACTGGGAATTAAAAGTTGCGTTCAATATTGAAACAATACGGAATATATATAAATAGATACATTTCTATGCATTTTAGGAGTTTGGGGATGTCCCTTTTTTTCGTCGCCTGTACGGCTTTGGCCGGGAGGGGGGGGGGGTCCTTATTTCTATTTCTGAAAGGTGGCAGCCCTACTTTGGAAACAGGTCTCAAATTACTGCGGCATTTCTTTCAGTAAAAGACAATAAAAGTAAAGTAGACATAGTGAACTGACCAGAGATTATTGCTCCGGTCCAGCCCCATTTCTCTGGAAAGCAGTCCTGTTGTAGCCTCAAACTCTTTGTGTTCGTTCAAATGTTTTATCAGGTTCAATGTCTTGAAACTGGCCGATTTAACTCAACCTCTCGAAACTTTCAGGCTGCAAATCTTGCATGCAGTTATTGTACTTGACGGAGATTATAAATTGAAATATGTTCAGACCGCCGACATTTTACTCTCGTAGTGAAAAAGCTACCCGGCTATTGGTCATTGATCTGGAGCAGGCCAATATTGATAGCTGCTTGGCATGCAATGTGATCACGTGTCATCACACAACACAGAGACAATGGAGTGAGCGTCAGGAGGAAAAAAGGCTGCGGTCAAATAATTATTGGACCGGTAAATGGTACCTGCGCCTTTTTTGTTGGTACTCGCTGATACCGATACCACCATTTCGGGCCGGATCCGAAAATAAAATGTTACCTTTTAACCCAAATAAATCAAGAACTGAGCCTCACTGGACTGTAACCCGTAGGATTCAGAATGAGGGAAAAAGTAGTGGCTTATGGTCCGAAAATTACAGTAGCCTATTGCACATTACAGAGATTGGTGCAAGTTTCGTGCCCTATGAAGTTGAAAAACCTATGTCACTCGAAGTTTGCAGGCAGGTATAATAATAGGCAATACACACATGCAAGAGAAAGCTATAAAACTTATCAAAGCTGCTGCTGCCACAAGCTTTTTTTTTTTTAAATCCTGATTAGTATTGTTCTTGTGTAAATTCAATTAAGCAGATAAATTCGTCACTTTTCATCCATTTCAGTGTGCTGGCTTTTTGTCCAATATTGCCCTCTGCTGTGAAAAGAAATTGACATTTAAAAGCTTAAAAGCTTTGAATAGCTTCTTTGGAGAGTCCTATTCGCCCATCTTAATATGTGAACTGCTATGATCATGTACTGTATTTTGATGTGCGAATAAACTGAAACTGTGTTAAATAAATAAATAAATAAAAATGTCATACACCAAAAAAAAAAAAAAAAAAAAAAAAAAAAGTTCTGCTTGCATATGAACATTTTCTTAAGCAAAATCAAAGAAACGTGTTTGCAGTTTTAAAGTGTGTGCCGCAATGGCTAGCATTACAGCAAGTTGATACCATCTTGTCATCAACCCAGCGTTACTGTATGCAAGAAAGTCCACAAACTTCTTTTCCGGTTTTGGTCGCGTGCCTCGTTTGTGAGCTTGTCGGGACTTTGTGATGTTAATTTCAGTTGACAGGACAGAGCGGTATTGGACGAAATGGCAGCCCCCTTAGATGGAATGCAGAACTGATCAGAATGTTGCAATTATTCTCGAGGGAGCACATAAAAACTTTTTTTTTTTTTTCTAAAATGAAATAAAGTGTTAACCTTTAGTGTATTAATTACCTGGTCTTCCATTTGGAAAGATCAGGTATATGTTATACTGTTTTTTTTTTTTTTTTTGAATGGGAATCCTTCGGCGTGCCGCGCAGCCCGAACTGCTTGACCGATTGGCACCGTTCAAATATCGACGCGTAACGCAGGCCCCTAAAAATTTTCAACGCCCATAAACGGCAATTTTCCGGAATTTTTTTTTTCAAAATGTATGTAGTCCTACAATTTTTTACCAATAGGTATCAAAAAAATTGGGTATCAAAAATTCCGGGACGAGGAGGGGCATAAAAAGTATTAACACAATTTGGAAAAAATATACAGTTCCCCAGAAATTTGCCAAAAACCTGCCCATTCATTTTAAGAGGAAAAAAAGACAAGTTTCAAAATGTTACTAGTCCGTCAATTTTTGACGAAAACACACAAGGTGGGCATAAAAAATTCCGGGATGGCGAGGGGCATAAAAGTGACAGAGAAAATTTTTTTTGATAAAATGTACGGTTTCCCGGCAATTTGCGAAAAACTTGCCCATTCATTTTTAATGGGAAACAAAAAGTTTCAAAATATATCTAGTCCTTCAATTTTTGACCAAATCACACAATTTGGGCATCAAAAATTCCGTGAGGGTGAGGGGCATAAAAGTTGTATACAGAATTTTGAAAAAAATTACAGTCCCCCGGAAATTGGCCAAAAACTGTCCCATTCATTTCTAATGAGAACACTTCCCATTCACTTACAATGGGATTTCTAATTGAAGTTACATTGCATTGATGCCATTGACGGCCATGCATGTCGAATCTATTAATGCCAATGTACTTGGATTCAGTTGACTGTATGGATGTTGATGCCATTGACGGCCATGGACGTCCAAATTCTTTCCCATTCATTTTCAATGGGAATTTTTTTTTTTTGTCCTCAATGTCCTCAAATCAACAGGAAATGACCAGATATAAAAGGATGTGTCGCCCAAACTTCCACGTTACATGACGCTTATGAAGGGTGCTGCTATTGACAGCCATGGACGTCCAAATTTCCCATTCATTTCTAATGGCATTTAATGCCATTGTTTAATGCTATTGATAGGCATGTTTGTCCGTTCTATTGATAGCCTTGGGCGGGGCTACGATCTGTATAGCCACACAGGAAAGACCAGGTGTAATTTCTCCAGAAATTGCAGTTACTAGTTTATGTTACAGTAGTGTTTAAATTTAGTTTGCATCTCAATTATACACTGTCATAGTTTCTTATGTGCTATACAGGACAGGATTGGACTATATTGGATTTTCTTTCAATTAAAAGAACACTTGGTCACAAACTTCGTTTTTTCTTACAGAGGTTAAATCAAACTTTTAACTGTGAAAATGTGTAACAAATTTAAAAAAACTTTTCCAGGATCTCAATGGCATTTGTAGGCCAATAATTAGTGATAGGCTCGGACTAAAATGAGTTGCGCATGTTGGATTATTGCACACACTTGAGCCAGTAGGACCTGACGGGTCTGGTTAGTGGTCATCATGAGAGAATTGTCAGAATTTAAAGCATGCAAGACAAGTGTTTATAGACGAACAGGAGAATATGGCCATCTATTTCTTATCTCACAGCCCGTGTGGCCTTGGTAAAGTGCCGTGATCTTCACTGGGCAATGATGGCCCACAAAGATCAGAGGGACACCAATCTGTCCTCGATACGGATGCTCATAGTAGCTGATGGAGCAAATCCTTGTGAGTCATGTTATTCATTTTTAACATTGTGTACACTTTTTATCCAGCTAATGTTTTTTACACTTTACTGTGTTTTTTGTGCACTTAGGGTCCGTGTCATCATGCGATGCCTTCCTGAATGTGTTCCAGTCTCACGGTCTAAAGCCTGAGGTCATCTGTCCATGTGCCACCTCACCCGAGGCCTTGACGGTGGCCATTCGCAGGTACAGTATGACCCATATTTGCCCATGTGCATAAGAGGGAAAGTGTGTGCAGTTGCACTCTAAACCCAAACCCTTTCGTGCATTCAGAGGACATACCAACAGCATTTTTTATTCTTAAATTCATTTAATTATATTTGGGGGCTGCGAGAATGAAATCGTCAAGCCTGTATATATGTATATATATGTATATATATGTGTGTGTATGTATATATAATATATATATATATATATATATATAACAGTGATTCTTGAGAATTTGCCTAAATCAGGTATTTTTTGGGGGGGGGGGGGGGATGTTTTGATAGCAAAATCTGAAGTAATGTTATTATAGACCAATGTCTTAGCTGTTCAGCAATGTAACGGTGTCAGCTCCCCAATTTTTACCGTTTTCATAAAATAGATGCTTTTTGAGTCACGGCGTTGCATTTGTCACTACCGTCAGACACAATAAAAAGCTCATTTATTTTTATTTTTCTCGTCCAATACCAATTTGGAGCTTTCAAACCAATGCCTTTCATTATAAGTACACGTATATGGTGTTAAATGGTAAATATTCACTTTACTTTATTTTTTTTATACCGTTTCAAGTATACTCCTCTATAAGATCTTACATAATCCAATGTTTACTTTTCACTTAAATATGTCAATAATGTTTTTTTAAATCTAAAAACCCATTTCTCTAATAAAATAGAATGTTACCTCTATAGCCCAGGAGCACTGAAGTAACAAATTACAAACATATGTATTTAAAGCAAATAAAAGTCCCTCTGACGGTGGTTACATTGGACCTGACGGTGGTGACACATATCTGACGGTGGTGACAGTGCCCTCCATTTTCACATATAATTCCATAATATAAACCACCAGTCATGTTTTTTTGTTTTACAACTTTATTTAACAATTTGCAAAGCAAAGAAAAAGTATGATCACTGTGATACATATTTGATTGGCAACATAAGGAACAATCAAAGAACAAAATAATCAAATCACAGACAAGAATAATCAATTAACAATGGAAAATAATGTTTAAGTCATAACATTGTAAACTGCCAACTTGTGCATATGAACATATAGTCCTATTGGAGAGAAGACAACTTTATCACTCCAACACTCATTCAGCTTTGTCAGCCCCTATAATGTACGTGTTTCTCCTCTATGTAGTCCATGACTTCATTAGACAGGCTGTATATCTCCCTTCTTCTGCTTGCACGACCTGGTGCAGATGGTTCCACGAGTTTGACCAGAATATGTTGAAATGGTATGAAGCACACATCCCTTCTCTCTGTTTTGGATTGAATTGTGGATTAGGCCCATGATGATGGTAGAATTCCACCTGTACCACTTCATGCTTAGCATCCACCATTACAGCCTTTCCCAACCACCAGTTCTTGTCATAAATCACTGCAGGCCAATCTCCGTACTGAACTTTATCAGCAGATAGATATGCTACAGTCCCATCAGGAAGTGGAACTCTGCTGGTTGGTGTTTCACCTTCCTCCATTTCCTGTGGCTCGCTCTCCTCTTCCTGCTCCATCTCCTCCATGAGCATTGCCAGAGGACTTTTCTTTTTCTTTTGCGGTGGGCCAATGTCGTCCTCGGCCCTGGGTATGCTGGCCTTCAACTGGCATGTCGTAGGGCTGAAACATTCAAAAATCTCTGGTTCACTGGAGAAACAGGACAGCAACCTGCATTTGATCTCAAAGTCTTTTTGGTTTGTTGGGATGACCTGATGGATTTTCCGAGTGGTAGGTACAGCTTTTAGTGTCTGACTTAGGAGTGCATCATATGATTGCATGACAGCTTCTGTGATAATAAAGACCTTGGTACTGCACAAGCAACCATCTCATGAAAGACACTGCCATCCACAATGTCCTTTCCTCTCAGTATAAGGCTATCTGCAGCCTTTTTCACAGTTCCTCCAACCCCGTCTGGGGCTCCCTTCCCATGTGAGGTGGGGAAGAAGTTCCAGGTGGTGCTCTGAAAACTTAGAGTTGGAGGGACACTGCAGAGAAGTGAAAAGTTTTTTTTGTTTTTATACTGCTTGCTGGGGCAATCTGACCAGAAGTGAATCGTATCAACGTTATAAAAGAAATAAAGAAGAAACTATTCTCATACACAAATACAGATAAAATAAAGATAGATAAAAAATAAAAAACTATAATTGTACTAATTGGGGTCAGCAAATCATATTTAATCCTTCCTTAGGGACCATTTGGACGTTTTTGTCACTACCATCAGTCTGTATGTCACCATCGTCAAACAAAGTCTGACGGTAGTGACATCTGACGGTAGTGACAAAAATCTAGTCTTTTCCATGCTATGCAGAGGTAGTCCACATTAGCCATCTTGTTTTCACTCTCTTGCTAGCTGCCACAAACCTCTTCTTAAATATTAAACATTTATGTTATAATTTCATTTTATTTTCTATACACAAAAGATACGGTGGTGACATGTTATGGTGGCAACAGAAGCAGTTTAAAAGAATATATACAGGTTTTAGAGAAAATGGCAAACTTTTAGGAGCTTGAGTGATCTTTAACCAGGAAGAAGAAGTGAAGGTTTGAAAAGAGGTCCTCAGGAATGTAGTGGACTTTGTACTTGCTTGATTTTATTGATTTTACAAAAAATCTGACAGTAGTGACAGGAGGTGAGGGACACATTTTGATCAATCAGAAAATGATGGTAAATTTTTTTCAAAATTCACTTTTTGTAGTTTTTTATAAACATAGCAATAAACTTTTTAATCTGGTAAGGTTATTATTAAATTTCATAATTACTTTTAGTTTTTTTGATCAAATTGAAAAGAAAAGCTCCCATCGGGGGACAGCTGATTTTGAAGGCAATGGGCCAGCATAATGTCACAAAATTATTAAAATTTAAAGTCCACCAATAAAAGCATGTTACATATGTGTATAAAACCCTCTGATTATACATTTGATTCATGTTTTTTGTGAAAATGTAATTATTTTCAAACAGAATAAGCATTTTTCCAGGTGAGATGTTTTTGGCAAATTCTCAAGAATCAGTGATATATATATATATATATATATACACGTCTGTCTGAAAATTATTAGGAAGGAATGTAAGGAAATGTACATCTTTAGCTCTTTATATGGCTAAGGACTATATTTGTTAATTTAAATATATGCGGCGGAAAACACTCAGGTGACTTGAAGTTCCGCTCTGAGACCCCCAATTTGGCCAAATTTCAAAATTGTCCCACATGCACGTGTGATACATCATTGGAAAGTTTAAAATCTCAATTTTCTGGGGGAAGAAAACATTTGAACATGAGGGCATTTAAAAAAAAATTAAAAAGCAAAACCCTAAAGGGAGATTAGAACACGCGAGAGCACCCTATATTGCCGTATGTATCACATTTGATACACCTAAAATTTCATGATTTTGAGACTAATTCAGAGTTTTGACATTTCTTTTTGGAAAAAAAAAATGATGGATGCAAGTCAACACATGCATCTGCAGGTTCCATGAAAAAAACACAGGATATAGCAAGGGTTATAGATATCTGAGCGCTTATTACACATATTTATTTTGACTTTTCTTTTTACAAATTTGAAGAAAAGGTTTCATTAGGACCTTATTTTTCAAATTTGGGGATTCTCTGATAATTGCTTCATATTGCTGGCATTAAAGGGTTAACAACGCCTTGATTTTAACAAGATATTATCGCGTACTTACCTTGTTTCGATCCGGTGAAACATAGTAATATGACAAGGGTCGCAATGCAGAAATCGTAGACATCAAGGAGTGGTCGAGATGTTCTTTTTTATATATTTAGCCTTTTAAATGGTTTGGTTTTCCCCCCAAAAATTTTCTTTGTTTGGATCGATTATTTATAATATCTAAAATATTGGAGAAAATGAGACGGTAACGAAAAAAAACAAACAAATAAGCGATAGTTATAAGGTAGATATCCGTGACTTTTTTACCGACACCAATTTTTCCATTGTGACGTAATTTGTTTAAAAGTTTAAAATATGCGAGTGAATAATTTTTTTAAGTCGTTTTTTAAAAACTAAATATTAGACATCAATTAATGATTCAAAGCTAAAATGACAGACATTTCGAATAATAAATACAATTACTTACCTTCTTTTATGGCTAGGTTGAAACAAAAGCGGTTGCGGGACATCTGTACACGGGGGTTTCTAGGGTAAAACGGACAAGTTAAAAATAGTTCGGGGACTTAATGCGCCATGAATCTGCTATGGCTTCAGCCTTGTCTGTGATTTCCGCCATATATATATTTCTCTCTCTCTCTCTCTCTCTCTCTCTCTCTCTCTCTCTCTCTCTCTCATACAAATATTTTATATATATATATATATATATATATATATATATATATATATATATATATTAGTAGAAATTTAGTTAGGTTTTTCTGATAGTGGGCTCATTGCTGTACTTTTTGAATGCCCATGATTAAGCCTGTCGCAATATGCAATAATTCTATTTATCACACGATAAATAAAAATGAAGGCGGTAATTTTTCCGCTGCGATTTATTGCCTCGCGTGCACGTGCGTGCGTGCATGTGGCAGACATGCTGTTAAAGTTGAAATTCCTTGATACCAACTGCGCAAAATGCATCTACGTTCCAGGTCCGGCAAAAAAAATAGCGCCGAAGCCAATCGTTCCCATTATATCCTATTGTTCAACGTATACCGGCCACGTTAGTGCTCCGGATTGACTGCGGACCATCTCCGGCATGCCGGTGTTGTTGATGTGTTGGCGCTCCCGTCAGGGGTGACATTTCACACGGGGCGGCTATTTTTCGGCACAACACCGGATATTTAAGTGGCAAATTAAGAGCGCTGTGCTCCAAACTCGTCCTGTTTATGAAAGTCAATTGTCATATGTTGGTGTTGTGCAGTAATGAGCAGACGTGGCTTCTGTGGCGTTTGCTAACTTTTTTAATGCGCGCACACACTAGATATCATGAAATAGCGAACTAGATGTGCTACGTCCCATGCCATTGGCTACGTAATCCCAGAGTGATTATGGGACATGTAGTCCATATACTACATCGATGAATTATAAACCGCCATGACTGAATGTAAGTTAAGAATACCAGTGACTACACATAGTGCTGCAAATATTGTTAATTCAGTACGTGACACAGATGGATTCGGACCACAAATAGGATGTCTTGCTCATGTAATAAACCTAGCTGCTAAGAGAGCTGTAGCAATCAACAGTGTGCCCCGTCTCACTTTACAAATAGTGAAGATTGTTCTCAGCACTTTTATTCTAAATTTCTTCAGATCAGTAAGAAGTAAGCACATAGATATTATGCTCTAAAATGCATGTTTATATGATGGCAACAGGGGTCGCGTTAACCGAATATTTTCCGTCGTTGACCGTTTTTTTTTTAAAGCGGTGACGGAAAAAATTGACGTCCATTTGTCATTTTGACAGGTTGCAATTCACACCCCAGACCACAGGGTGGCGAGTGAGCATATTAATTAGCTATTGTCTCTCTTGATGCATGACGTCGTTGGCCATACTCGGAAAAATGTCAAGGCAACTGAGTGTTTGCCTGGCACGGCCAGACTGTTCTCCCTGTATTTTTCAAACACTGAGAGAAAAGTCTGGGACCCAGCCCATTATCGGGCTCTCGAGTAGGTACAAAATCAATCGACAAATCAGATTTGTTTATTTGCGTGACGTGTTCTTCACGAGCAACGTCACTCTTGCGCGCCGAAAGTCGTCTCTACAACAACACGGATGGCGAACGGGAGAGCCGAGAATATGTTCCAATCCGCGGTAAATTTAGTTTTAAATGAACTAAAACACATCGACACGAGTCATTGACAACAGTCTGTCTCGCGCTAGCCATGTTGAATAAACTCCGCTCTCCTCGTATGTTTACTTCCGCGGGCAAGTCCCTCGTCCTGCCCTCGTCGCTTTGCTAACGGCACGTCTGCCCGTCGCTGATTGGTGCACTGCGCTGTCTGTTTGCCTCTTGTTAAGCTTGTTCGGACAGAATATTAATTAAAAATGAATGAAAACTAAATACTATTGAATATGTCATTATTATCATTTTTAAAATGTAAGTGACGGGTAAAAATACATTATGACCGGATTTTTATGACACTGTCAGTCAAAATGACAGACAACGAAAAAGTCTAGCGCAACCTCTGGATGGCAATTTATTTTTAATAGTTGGTTTTTTTCAGAGCATTAAATGTATTGAATTAGATAGAAAATCGTGTCCCCCGTATCGAAAATAGTACCGAACCGTGACTTAACTGTATCGTTGCATCCCTATGGAACACCATTGCAGAAGCTATGAGGGGAAAAGTTTTCATTTGCCTGAATGCTTAAGTTATTCACTGCAATTGTATTTTTTTCCTTTCTTGAAAAACACTATTTATTCTGTGTTTCTGTGCGGTATTAATATTGTTGTCTTTTACTTAAGAGGCATCGTCTATTGTTTTTAGTTGTGATTTCTTATCGTGTTTAAATGGGTGTACTTGATCTATTAATATATACTGTAATCTCACTGTGTTATTGTAAATTGGTTTTAAAAAAAAATTGGGGGGGGGGCGCAATAATATCGCATATCGCAATAATATATGAGATAAATTATCGCACACTAAAATTTGTTATCGCGACAGGCCTAGCCATGATAATTGTTTCAACTATAATAAGCACATACCGTTTGCCTCATGTATTAAATGTACTTTATAAATATCAAATGAATGATTACATTTGTATTTTGTCTAGCCTGCAGCTCACACAATCACTTCTTTCCTCTGCTGCAGACCTGGCGTAAGAGGAGCTCCTCTGCCAGCCAGGGCCATCCTATCTATGGGGGGGCTAAGCCACGGCGTGATCCGAGTCAACACCGAAGACAAGAATTCGGCTCTCACTGTTCAAGACGTTGGCCACATAATGCCTGGAGGTTCGTCACCACCAACATTGTAACAAGTTAACAAACTCCGTTAACACTGGGACCTTGATGTTTATTTCAGCTCTGATGTGTATTGTGAAACCTGACGGCTCCCCTCAGCTGTGCAAAACGGATGAGATAGGAGAGATTGTGATCAGCTCCCGAGCAGGGGGTACCATGTACTATGGACTTCCTGGGGTCACAAAAAACACTTTTGAGGTCTGTCAAAGCCCTAAGATAGTTTTCGTTTCTCATTTAGAAATACTTATTAGTGTAAAGCAAATACCTGTGCATTCATAACGTATTGTTTGGGAAAGTAAAATTGAATCTAAAAAATTGCTCGAAATGCTTTGCCTTTTTAGGTGATACCTGTCAACCAGTCTGGAGCGCCTTTAGGAGAAGTTCCCTTCACCCGAACAGGATTGCTTGGATTTGTTGGCCCAGTAAGTCACTTGCCGACAAAAATAAAGTGCTGACATTGTATCATTTTTTTTAAGGAACTCCTTTTGTTTCCACAGGGCAGCCTGGTATTTGTTGTAGGTAAGATTGAGGGGCTGCTGATGGTGAGCCGGCGACGTCACAATGCTGATGACCTGGTGGCTACCGCTCTCGCTGTGGAGCCTGTGAAAACAGTTTACAGGGGCAGGTAAGCCACTGCCCGCTTGTTAAACAATAAATGTCTAATATAATATATTTATGTTCTTCCCTCTGATTTTTTCCAGGATCGCCGTGTTTTCAGTGACTGTGTTTTATGATGAGAGGATT
Organism: Corythoichthys intestinalis; assembly: GCF_030265065.1. Classification (NCBI taxonomy): domain Eukaryota; kingdom Metazoa; phylum Chordata; class Actinopteri; order Syngnathiformes; family Syngnathidae; genus Corythoichthys; species Corythoichthys intestinalis. The sequence goes on from NC_080396.1 coordinate 36,585,319, forward strand.
GTGATAGTGGCAGAGCAACGGCCTGATGCCAGTGAGGAGGACAGCTTCCAGTGGATGAGTCGAGTTCTTCAAGTACGTAAAGGTCTCTCCCTTTTTGGAGGAATGCCCTCAAAGTATTGATTTCCAACAAAATTTGGTGAAATATAAGCCCCAGTTTTTAATTTTCTAGGGGAGTGACAGTCAATCACCACTTTCACTCAGAAAGGCCCAATTTTCTGTAATCTTTGACGTCTTGAAATCGAGCCTTTAATTTTGGCTATTGCTCTTAGAATTACTTACATTAACCAAAACATTACCAGATAAACACGTGAGTGTCAAAATTCTGAGATGTCCGAAGGATGACGTTTCAAACTGTGGCACTAGCTGTCAAGAAATCAAATTGAAAATTCCTGCTAGAATAGTTTCCGTGAGAATAGATCATGGTCACTATTTGCTTTTTCATTAATTTATTTATTGATAATTTTAGAGAATTTTGAACTGCTTGCCCCTTCCAGCTTTTTTAAGGACTAAAATTGCATTCTGTGTATATTTATTTCTTGTCTATTTTAATATGGGTTTTGTATTAACTCATTAAATTCGTGTTAGACGTCCAGTTCATTTTGACTGGGACAGGCGAATAAACGAGTAATGTGATCAACACAGCATCTCCTGCACTATGAAATATGTTTGCTGTTAAAATGGAATGTTAAGAAGTCTGCTTATTGGTGCGAAGGTTTTTACACCCCTACCAGGCACATTCCACCCTTTTCCCAAAATGCATGCCTACACCTTCGAAAGAAATCTTAAAAATTAGTTCGACAGGATCTTTATATGGTTTGTCGTTTTCTTTTCTCATAGACATTTTCTTATGCTTAACACTCTCCCCATAGGCCATCGACAGCATCCACCAGGTGGGCCTGTACTGTCTCGCTCTGGTGCCTGCCAACACCCTCCCAAAGACGCCCCTTGGCGGCATCCACATCTGCGAAACCAAGCAGAATTTTCTGGAGGGAAACCTGCACCCCTGCAACATCCTTATGTGCCCGCACACCTGCGTCACCAACATGCCCAAACCACGACAGAAACAGCCTGGTGAGTTGATTAATGTAAGCCATTTGACTCCTCATTTGAATGACACGGTCTTCCTTCAAATGATGGCATACATCTGCTCTCCGCAGTGGATGTTGGGCCAGCATCTATGCTGGTGGGTAACCTTGTGGCAGGAAAACGTATCGCCCAGGCTACAGGCAGAGAACTGGGTGTCGTTGAAGACCAGGACCTAATTCGGAAGGTACATCGATTTTGTTAATATCTGCACAATGTTAGATCCTAGAGGTGTTAATCTTTGGGCACCTAACGATTCGATTACGATTCAGAGGCTCCGATTCGGTTATAAATCGATTATTGATGAAAGCGCCCCCCCCCCCCCCCCCACCCCTTCTTTTAATGTTTTGTAAATTACTTCCAAAATTGTTCAAAAATCCTCTCAGGTGAAACCAAACTACTATTTTAGTATCAAGTTAACAGTTAAAAACAGTAAATAAAATACTCAAGTCCCCATTCTGTATCAGCAACTGTTTGTAGCAGCTGACGGCCACAGTCCGGTATTATTATTATTTTTTTAATCTAGTGGCATGAGTTGAACGTTATATTTACTCTCGTTCCATTCCTCATTGCGTCTCGAAATCCGCGCTGACTGCGTTTTATTTCCGCTTTACCTGGTATAATTCAATAATCGGAATTTGGATGTTTGTGAATTTGTTCTCGACTCTTCCACGGCCGAATCGTGAATAATCTAAGAATCGGAAATTTTGCACGCCTCTATTAGATCTTATGTTAACAGAGACATGAAGCTGAACAGTGACATTGACTTGTATGAAAGCAACTTAATTGGACCTAGTCTTCACACATGATATGAAACAGTCTGAAGAGGTGGGCATACAGTTTGTAGTATAGTCGTGAGCACCAGATCAAAGAAAACCTCTACATACCTACTGTGCAATTCTGCAAATTAGACATTCATGAGACTTGTTAAACAATGAAACAATGGACGCTTTATTTGGAGAGTTGGGCCACCAGGCATCATAATTTTTCAGTGTGCAATGAACAGCTTCTTTTCATTCACTTTTCATTCCCTGGGGAGCAGTCATATTCAGATATTCTTCTGCGGCAAGAACAAAATGAATCAAGAAAAGCATAAGGGCCAAACCACCAGGGCAGTTGTGTGTACTGGACTGTCTCAGAAAATTAGAATACACAATATTCTAATTTTCTGAGACAGTCCTGTATATTGTTCTATGTAAAGGACGTCAGCCAAGGTCGGCCCCCCACATTTTTACCACGCCAAATCTGGTCCCCTTTGCAAAAAGTTTGGACACCCCTGCTTTAAATGGTGGATTAATGTACAGGACTGTCTCAGAAAATTAGAATACTGTGTATTCTAATTTTCTGAGACAGTCCAGTATACCCTGTCCATATACTGTTTGAATGTGTAGTTTGGTCAAGACCTTTTCATATTGCTGTCTTACCAACCACCTCTTGTTTTACCTTTGTTCTCACTTGGGGTTGGCTTTTAGCTGTGTATGTGGCCCATAATGATGGTAAGCTTCTAGTCCGGCCTCTGTTACCTTTGCTTCTGCTGTTTGTCGGTCAAAACGTGCTTTCTGCATCGGTAGTAATGTCCTACGGGATGAGCAGTACAAATCAGCTGGCAGGGGTCCACACCCATTTGCTGATAAAACTATGTATGTCCAGTCTAGGTTGGCAACACTGTACTATATAGTTGTTATCTCACGTACACAAGCGCAACAATAAATAATTTAGTCAACTCACCTTTTTGTGATTTTGGTGTGTACCTCTGCTCGCTGTCACGTTGCTGTGTGTGGCATGGCTTTGACAAGTGGCCCAAGCAGCTCTGTCTGCATGACCCGGACCACCACCTTCAAAGCGCTGCCTGCCTCGCGTCCCACTTCCCTACTTGTTAGCCTCTTTGCTTCATGCTCCTTGTAACGTCTTTTACAATTGTCGTAAGCTAACAGACCTACCTCCAATGTCCAAAAACACACTTTTTTTCTTTTTACCTTTTTTTATATACGACAAAAAACGGTGTTTACTACATTCTAGGTGTGATGACCAATTCTTATGATTGCAGTACCACATTCACTTTGTACATAGTCAGTTGAATGAATAACAATGTGTCATGTTGAGTTTGTGTCACGTCGTGAATAGATTTGAAAATTACAAAGAAAATATATGTTGTAGTATATTTAAACATTAAACACTTACATTACTCTGACAGATTTTTTCTGTTGATTGAAAACGATAAAAAAATGTTAGTCCTTGACATTGATGTTCTGGGTTGTAGTTAGGACCGTGAATCTTGCACATCATTTTTCTTTATGTTGGCTATTTTGCAAAGCCCACTGTACGTGGTTTGATAGCAGGTGCAGATGGTCTCAGCATGACCTGGCAAAACAACCCTCTTTTCACACCGCTACAGTCCTTGTGTGTGTGCGTGATCCAGGGAGCATGAACACACAACCGTCAAGCTGTCATTGCGACATTTATAGGGTTGCTTTTGTTTTATGTGTATGTTTTTAAGTGGGATTTGATGTTTTAACAATTCGTCAGTCTAAAATTCTACACCTCTCCTTTTCAGCACCAGTTCTTATCTGATGCACTCCAATCGAGAGCCCAGACCGACCCAGATCATGTTCTCTATGTGCTCCTGAATGCGAAGGTAGAGTTAAAGTACACACGCACAGCCATCCTGTTTTTTTTTCTTCTTCTGCTTCTTTTTAATTTTAGAGCCAAAATTGACAGAAATGTGACTAAAAGAAATAATACAGAAAGCAGCTGATGTGTACATTTAATCTGATATTTGGCTATAAATGTAGTACCTTAAATGTTTTACTTTAAAAGAGAAAAGATTTTCAGTGTGGATTTACATATATGTATTGTGATACTGGTCCTGGAACATTTTTGGTATACCTCATTACATGATTATAAAAATAACTTGGAGTAGTTGTAAAATGATAATGTAGTGTAGATGTATTGCTTTTGCCAGATGGTTAATAATATGGTAGTATAATATAGCTAAATGCACTTACTCTGTTTTGGCTGCAGGGGGTGGCGGTGTGCACAGCCACCTGTGCTCAGCTTCACAAGCGGGCAGAGAAAATCACAGCCACCCTCATGGAGCGAGGAGGCCTCAACACCGGTGACAACGTGGTGCTGCTTTATCCCCCAGGTAAACATGTTAAGAAATGAAATTATAACAAACCACTGAAAATGATGGGTCTGTATTATGATGGGTTATTTTGTCTTGATGTAATATTGTCTTTTTCCTTCCGTAGGCATTGACCTAATAGCTGCCTTCTATGGCTGCCTCTATACCGGTGTGGTCCCTGTGACTGTGAGGCCTCCCCACCCACAAAATCTGGCGGCCACTCTACCCACTGTCCGCATGATCATTGACGTGAGCATGCACCAGCATGGCCATTAAACATATTTCGTCGCGAATGCTTGTTTTTAAAATGATTGCTGTGGTGCCCAGGTGAGCAAAGCAGCCTGCATCCTCACCACTCAACCTCTCATGAGGATCCTCAGGTCCAGGGAAGCTGCCGCCAGCGTCAATGTCAAGACGTGGCCCACCATCATCGACACAGGTGAGCAGTTTGTACTATATGTCTTTAACTGACATCTGGGCAAACAAATGTTGATCTATTTGAATATAAAATGATGCATTTTGTTTGTTTGCTTCCCACTTAGATGACCTACCAAGAAAGCGACCACCACAAATCTATAAGCCCCCAACAGCCGAGATGTTGGCTTACCTGGACTTTAGTGTGTCTACTACGGGCATGTTAACTGGAGTAAAGGTAACGATTTGCATACCTTGATTTTAAAGTGGAAGACAACCCTTTTTTCATGTAGATCTCAGGGAAAAGAATCTTGTTTAATGAATTGTAAAGTAAAAGAATTTAATTTTTCTGCTGTTTAATTAGGGTTGGTATAATATATAAATCAGTGGTTCTTGACTAGGGTTCGATCGAACCCCAGGGGTGAGTAAGCCTCAGGGGTTCAGTGAAGGTTAAGAAACGCAGAGCCCTATTTTGTACACTGACTAAATCTAGGCAAAGTGGTGTTTTAGACCAGGTTTTAGACTGGTTGGTCCTAAATTAACTAATGCTGCAACAATTAATCAATTAACTAGAGCAGGGGTCCCCAAACTTTTTTTCTGTGAGGGCCACATAACTTTTCCCTTCTCTGATGAGGGACCGGGGTCAGTTTGTAACAGAAAAGGTGTGGCGATTGCAGGAGTGCCCAAATGTAAAAATTTATTGTTTTTCAGAAAGCCACAATAATATAACCCTTTCAGGGTTCTTCACGGAACAAGAGTAAATAAAATAAAAATAATAATATAATTTAATAATAATAATAAATAATAATAGCACTATTAATTAAATAGATAATAACCAAATAACCCTCTCTGAGTTCTTCACAGAAAAAGGCCAGGAAATAAATAACCCTATTGAGAAAAAAAAATTTCAAAATGCTTTCTGGTATTGTTCAGGGGGCCGGACCAAATGTGGAGAAAGGCCGTATCTGGCCCGCGGGCCGTAGTTTGGGGACCCCTGAGCTAGAGTATTCGATTAGAAAAAAAAAAGATTTAAATTAAATTTTGCTGCTTTGAGTATTCGTTTAATTATTGTGGCATTGTCATGGTTTATTTTGAAAGTGTTTGCAATCAGTTTTATTGATTTGAGTGGATACACTGCCTTCTTGTCTGCCTCATTTCACATGGCTAAATCCAGCTGCTCCATGTTAAGACCAACACAATGTTAATGTTAATGTTTAATGCTAATGTTTTTTTTAATGTATTCGTAATTTAGTTTATGGGTATATTTAGCCGTTTTTTGTTGGAATATGTGTTCGACCCATTTGTTAAGAGCATTGTTTAAAAAAAAAAAAAAAAAAAAGTTAACGTTTTATAGCATTTCAGCTAGCGGACTTTTGCTATTTAAGTTAGCCAATTGTTCTTTTGTTGTGCATAGATCCTTATTGATTTTTCTTATACCGTTTGAGGCTCAGCTCAGGTATTTTAATTTTTCATGTGACTTATCCGATTACTCGATTATTCGACAAACTAGTTCATCGGTTAATCGACTACTAAAATAATCGATAGCTGCAGCCCTAAAATTAACATTACGTTACATTAAATTTACATGTGCGTTGTTTTATGTCACGAAAACAGTATGTGATGCAAGGATGCGGCAATAAAATGAGAATGTAGACATGAAAACAAAAGGAACAGTGTGAAATGAAATGTGTTGAAACGTGAAACGTAAAAATCAACAGCAGAGGGCAAAATTATTTGTTGTAAATTAGAAATCTGGAAGAAATTTGAACAGGAATTCACTTAGATGCTAGCTTGCTAGGTTTTGAATTCGTTAAAAATGGCTTTATTATGAAATTCAGAAGAGTTCGGTGAATGCACCTGTGAAACTCCTGGGGTTCGGTACCTTTAGCAAGGTTAAGAACCACTGATATAAATGATATATAATACATGTGATGTAAATTTGGTACCGGTTCCAAATAAACATTTTTGTGGCAGTTTTTTTTTTTTTTTTTTTTTGAAAGCAATAAACACATGAAACCATGCTGCCTTGAAATAAAATACACAAAAGAATTGACTGAGTCAACATGTTAACGTTGGTTAGCTAATGCACGAATCACTACTGAAATGCTAACCGTTAGCTGGTAACGCTAATCACTATTTAGGGCGAATTCAAAGCCGACCACATCAGTCCGAACAAGTAACTAATTACCGGTATGCAAATTCTACACACACAACGCAGCATTTATACATGCGTTCAGGCTGTGCTTATTAGTTCAGGTCATGGAGCGGCATCCATCCTTGAGTGGTTTTATGTATGAGATGCTAAATAGAAAGTACATAACTTAACGACATCCGGTTCATCATTCACAATTGATCGTAACTTAACTCTTACAAATAAAATGGTGTAGCAAACATTAAGACACAAAATCTTAAATGGCTCATGAGGAGCCAGTACAATAATTTTGAAAGATTTTCTCTTAAGTTGTATTCAGAATGACACTATAAATTAAAGCAGGGGTGTCCAAACTTTTTGCAAAGGGGGCCAGATTTGGTGTGGTAAAAATGTGGGTGGCCGACCTTGGCTTACATCCTTTACGTAGAAAAATATATTCAAGCAAATTTTAGCAAGCCATTCTGTGTGTCACATTTGCTTTATTATTTTTTATCAATTCATAATTTCAACAATCTCGCAATTAGCCTTTGTGGCGGTCTCTTTCGACTCTCGGCCTCTTGTGAAATACTGCTGCTGTGAAATTAAACTAGCTTCAAGTTGCTTCAATTTCTCGCTGCGTATCTTCCCTGTAATCTTGTCGTACATGTCAGCGTGTCTTGTTTGGTGATATCGCCTCACATCGAACTCTTTAAAAACAGTGACTCTCTCTTTGCAAATGGCAAATGAGGCAGACACAGTTGTTGTATATTTTAGTGAAGAAATAGTCCAATTTCAAACTATCCTTGAAACGTCGGCCGTCACAGTCAACTTTCTTTTTTGTTGTTGTTGATGTTGCCATTTTAGAAAATTAGAAGGGTCTCACGGGGTTAATGTTGCTTAGAGTGCTGCTGCCTTTTAGTGGGTAAATGAGGAGCAGCATTTAATGTGTAAGATACTTCATATGCTTGTAGCAGTACTGCTGACCAATTTATGAAGTCTGTGTGCAGGCCAGACGTTATTCATTTTATGACAGAGGCTGGGGGCCGGATGAAATTTGACCACGGGCCGCATTTGGCCCCCGGGCCGGACTTTGGACATGTCTGAATTAAAGGGAATGTTTTGACTGTGAGTGTTTTACTTATCGGCCCAAGAACCGTTCACGCACCTGGACCGTAACCTGCATCGGATAAACCCCAAAAGATTTCAGACCTTATGTGTAGTTGTAGTTAAAAATAAATAAATAAATAAAAGCCAGTATTTCCAGGAAATTGACAGATGTCGGTTTTATTTCAGACAATCAAATGTGAGTATTCCAGATTACCTGCCCTTTCTCAGGATATTTTTACTACCCATGACGACATGCATCTATGCTCTAGTCTACCGGTGTATATGTGAGCTGGTATAAGTAATGTCACAAAATGGTTGCCCTCGTAAGAAATGTAACATTAATTTCTCCATTTTCAGAGGTTGGAGAGATTTGCAGTTTAGTTAAATAATTCGAGCAACCATCTTTCACATAAATGACATTTATACTACATGCTGTCTTTCCCTTTAAATCACTCCTTTAAGTGAAACGCGATCATTCACTGTGCTGTTCTATTCAGATGTCTCATGCTGCAGTCAGCACACTATGCCGTTCCATCAAGCTGCAGTGTGAACTCTACTCTTCACGCCAAATAGCCATCTGCCTGGACCCGTACTGCGGCCTAGGCTTTGTCCTGTGGTGCCTCTCCAGGTACTATATACAAAAGGTGGCCAGATGATACTGTAACAAGTAGTGTCCTTGTTGCAAAAGTAAATGTGTTTGTTGTGTATGTCAGTGTTTACTCAGGTCATCAGTCAATACTCATCCCTCCCTTGGAGCTGGAAAGCTCACTTCCGCTGTGGCTGAGCACACTCAGTCAGTACAAGATCCGAGACACCTTCTGCTCTTATTCCGTCATGGAGCTCTGCACCAAAGGCCTCGGGACCCAGACGGAGATGCTGAAGGTTTGAGTGCAAATAGTAGCAAATCTCTTCTACATTGCCTGCCTTCTTTGTGTTTGTGATGGGGTACATTTGTTAAAAAACAAACGAGTTGCTTCCAATTGGCTTTTTGTAAGCAATTTTACTCAAGTTGGGATTTCTGAAATATTTAATTCCTGTCAAAGTCCATTTTTGACCGTGTTTGTGCGTGCGCATACTCGCAGGCACGTGGAGTGAATCTATCCTGCGTGCGCAGCTGTGTTGTAATAGCTGAGGAAAGACCTCGACTAGCTCTGACGCAGTCCTTCTCCAAGCTCTTTAAAGATGTTGGCCTGTCGTCACGAGCAGTCAGCACCGCTTTCGGCTCCAGGGTCAACCTGGCCATCGGTCTTCAGGTAGGAATTATAAAGTCATTCATTCGTATTTATGTTTGTGTGTTTGATGTCATTTTACAATAGGGGTGTGACAAAATATCGAAATGGTGATATACAGTGGGGCAAATAAGTATTTAGTCAACCACTAATTGCGCAAGTTCTCCCACTTGAAAATATTAGAGAGGCCTGCAATTGTCAACATGGGTAAACCTCAACCAGGAGAGACAGGATGTGAAAAAACTGAAAATCACATTGTTTGATTTTTAAAGAATTTATTTGCAAATCATGGTGGATAATAAGTATTTGGTCAATACCAAAAGTTCATCTCAATACTTTATGTACCCTTTGTTGGCAATAATGGAGGCCAAACGTTTTCTGTAACTCTTACGAAGCCACTCCTTTGTTGCCCTGGCTGTGTGTTTGGGATCATTGTCATGCTGAAAGACCCAGCCACATCTCATCTTCAATGCCCTTGCTGATGGAAGGAGATTTTCACTCAAAATCTCTCGATACAAATGGCCCAATTCATTCTTCCTTTACACCAGTGCTTCTCAATTATTTTCTGTCACGCCCCCCCAAGGAAGACGTAAATGTTTCGCGCCCCCCCAAACTCTCTGCCGCCACTGTAAATAGTATCATTTGTCTATAAAATTACTATTATAAATACGCATCTGCCTAACATTGTGTCCTTTTTTTCTAATAAAGAAAAAAAGTAACATAGATCAACTTATAATAAAGTATAACTTTATTATAAACATTGTTTTGTTTGTAACAGAGAAGACTTGATGTGCATCAATTTACCTGAATTAAAAAAAAAAATTCACATCCAAACTAAAAAAATACACTCAAGGTACATTTTTGACCATTTGATACAGAAAAATAAAATGTAATAAAATCAGTAAATAATACCAAATTAAAATTGATTAGAAACATTCACTCATGAGGACAATGTGCCAAAACATTTGACCGAAAAAACAAATCTGAATAAAAGGGGGGAAAAGTGTCCTTGGACAGGACAGTTTTTATTTTTGCTGCTCACAGTATTTACCTCCTTTGCAATGATGTGGAGTTATTTTTCAATTAGCATGCTAACAATGCTCACTGGCTTACTGATATAACACTGACAAAGCAGGACGATTGTTGGCAATATACGGCACGTTTTCACTGAAAAAATCAAGCGGCTTAACAATTATTGATTTGGCTTCTTGCTATCTGCTATAATTAGTTTTAGACACAGTAAACAGTGGTCTTTCATCATCACCCACTGTATTAAAAGTCAAAGCTAAAAGGCAAACAGCACGAAAAAAAGCGCATTCACGGCAGCCGAGGTAGAACCGTAGGTGAGGGCAGTCGTCGTGACGATCCCAAGCCGAAAATGGCACTTCTCGGGCGGCGACGTGAGAACCGGACAAGACAGTGGGTCCGGTCGGAAAACGGCTTTCGAAAACGGCGGTGGCACACTGCTCTTCATATCTGTTGTCTGTGTGTGCTGAGTGCTCTTCCTTAGTTCAAAAATACTGCGCGCACTCTGAAAATGAGAGCGCCACTGCCTCCTACTGAGTGGATGTGCAAGTACACTTTATTCCAGTACGGCAAAAAAAAAACAAAAAAAAAACACATAAAACATGTTCCCCGAGGTCACATGCGCCCCCCCTGGCATTGCTCTGCGCCCCCCCAGGGGGGCGCGCCCCACTATTTGAGAAGTACTGCTTTACACAGATCAGTCGTCCTGGTCCCTTTGCAGAAAAACAGCCCCAAAGCATGATGTTTCCACCCCCATGCTTCACAGTGGGTATGGTGTTCTTCGGATGCAATTCAGTATTCTTTCTCCTCCAAACATGAGAACCTGTGTTTTTACCAAAAAGTTCTATTTTGGTTTCATCTGACCATAAACTATTCTCCCAGTCCTCTTCTGGATCATCCAAATGCTCTCTAGCGAACCGCAGATGGGCCTGGATGTGTACTTTCTTCAGCAGGGGGACACGTCTCGCAGTGCAGGATTTGATTCCCTGGCGGCGCATTGTGTTACTGATATCCCTTTCCCACTGAAACTAGTGGGTCAACGCGCGTTTTTCGAAGCCGATGCATCCCACTAGCAATTGGCATTTGGCACCTTTCCCATTTTTAAAAAATTTTTTTTCCCACCCGTCTAAGCCCCACCCCTCCTCAGCCGTGCGTAAGGTGCATGATGTCACCACGCTAAGATGCGCGTCGACAAGTGCGACCGAATTCATTCAGTTCAAGGAAGTTAACAATGCAAAGCAACATGGAAGCCTCCTTTCCGTTTGTGTTCTCTGTTTTCATGCTTTTTACTGCCTGCAAAATGGTCGAAATGCAGCAAAGGATCAACACTGTGCTTGTGCTGAGGCAACGTAGGCGATGTAAATTTTGGTTTGAAATTGAAAGGATTCGTGTACGTCACAGAAGGAGGAGAAGAGCCTTTGTTTCATCTGTTATGGCTATTGCTAACGCTGCTACACCGACTGTTCGCCGAATGTGGATCCGGGCTAGAGCACATGGTTTTTGTTTTTTGTTATGACGCATCACATACTAGCCTACGTCACCACGTAGATTAGGGTGTTGACTGTTGACCCGGGGTTTTGCTTTCACACTGCATGGCGATCAGAGCCAAGGTGATTTTAACGCGGGTCGCTTGGTGGGTTGATTGACACGGGTCGAGGCGGGTCGCTGCACCTTTCCCACTGCCACCAAAAGCCGATTGTTAGCGAGTTGACACGGGTTTTTTGGCCAGTGGGAAAGGGGTATGATAGTAGCCTTTGTTATTGTGGTCCCAGCTCTCTGTAGGTCATTCACTTGGTCCCCCCGTGTGGCTCTGGGATTTTTGCTCACCGTTCTTGTTATCATTTTGACACCACGGGGTGAGATCTTGCATGAATTCCCAGATCGAGGGAGATTATCAGTGGTCTTGTATGTCTTCCATTTTCTAATAATTGCTCCCACAGCTGATTTCTTTACACCAAGCGTTTTACCTATTGCAGATTCAGTCTTCCCAGCCTGGTGCAGGTCTACAATTTTGTCTCTGGTGTCCTTCGACAGCTCTTTGGTCTTGGCCATAGTAGAGTTTGGAGTGTGACTGACTGAGGTTGTAGACAGGTGTCTTTTATACCAATAATGAGTTAAAACAGGTGCCATTAATACAGGTAACGAGTGGAGCCTCGTTAGACCTCGTTAGAAGACGTTAGACCTCTTTGACCGCCAGAAATCTTGCTTGTTTGTAGGTGACCAAATCCTTATCTTCCACTCTAATTTGGAAATAAATTATTTAGAAATCAAACAATGTGATTTTTTTGTTTGTTTTCCCCCCCACACTCTGTCTCTCATGGTTGAGGTTTACCCATGTTGGCAATTACAGGCCTCTCTAATCTTTTCAAGCAGGAGAACTTGCACAATTGGTGGTTGACTAAATACTTATTTGCCCCACTGTATCGTGATACTTTGTATCCCAAAAGGTTATCTATATGCTCCTACCAAGAATCGAGATATTGTTTAAAAAGGTGTCAGTGTCTAAAAAAATTTAAAAAGGAACCAACAAGTTCCTATCAAAATCTTCCACCATAATAGTGTCTCAGTTCACTCTAAGGCTGCATTGAAGATGCTCGACGCCCAATCCATTTAGACTGGGAACATTCGTTCATTCAAAACCAGAGCATTCAGTCATTCTGTTCGATTTTCAGGGCATTTACAGGTCACTTGCTGTTCATTTTAGGGTATTTACAGGTCATTTCCTGTTGAGTTCGAGTCACTGCCTATTCATTTGGGTGATTCCCAGGTCACTTCCTGTTCTATAACTCAAACAGGAAGTGACCCATAAGATTAAGATACCCCCAAATCAACAGGAAGTAACTGAAAATCAACAGGTAAATGACCTTAAATGGCCCAAAATTACCTCATTGCCTAGCACTGGCTGCCACTGACGTCCATAGACATTTAATCCATTTGAAGTGGGAGGGATTTGTTCATTCGCTGCCACCCTCCCACTTCAAATGGATTGGACGTCTACTTATGATAAGCTCATTCCAATTCACAACAGAGGCTTGTTTTTTCTGTTTATTAGTTGTGTGTAGAATGTCCTGGAATGATTTCCTGACCAATATATCGATAATCGTTGTATCGCCATATCGTCAGATCATCGTTATCGTGAGCTTTCTATAGCAAATCGTATCGTATCATGAGGTACCAAGAGGTTCCCACTCCTAATTTACATGTTTGCGTGCTGGTCTTGTTGCAGGGCACAGCTGGACCAGACCCCTCCACCGTCTACGTGGACATGAAGTCACTGCGTCACGACAGGTAACGTAAGCCACTCCTATTGATACATGTTTGACTAACAGTATTGAAAAACCATATTTGGGTCGCTTAGAGTGAGGCTGGTGGAGCGGGGAGCGCCACAGAGTCTTCCACTCATGGAATCGGGCACTGTGAGTGTTGATACGTTATAGAGCGGCACTATATTGAAGAAACAGCAACTAAACACCGAATTTGCTGTAATTTCAGATTCTTCCTGGGATGCGAGTTATTATCGTCAACCCAGAGACTCGAGGACCGCTTGGAGACTCCCATCTCGGTGAAGTAAGTTGATAGAGGGTTGTAGAAGCTCAACTTGACCTTGAGCTGGATTCTAGAAGCTTTTTGTGATTAAAGGTCTTTGGTTTGAATTTTCCGTGACAAATGTTTGTCAAGATAGCACTGAGTACGGATGTATGACTATATTCATGATTGGCATACAGTAAATTCTGCTTCGTGGCGGATTAGGTTTTTCACGTTAAGAATATTCCTAAAGTGTTCTCTCAGAAGCTACGAATTACATGTTTCGTTTATGGCTTTTCGATACGTTTTTTTTCTTCTGGCTTTAGCCGTGGCCACACAGTAGCTGTATAATTGTTAATGAATGGAGCTCACTGACTAATACTCCATGTGATTCTTGGAAGACGCTAAAATATCTTAGCAGATATTGACTCGCTCAACACTTGGGATGCAACGATACAGTTAAGTCACGGTTCGATACGATATCCGATACGAGGGACACGATTTTTTTATTCGATTTCAACACATTTAATGTTCTGAAACAAAAAATACAAGTGTTTTGTGTGTTTTTTAAATGTTTTTTTTATTTTGCTAACAAGCAAAAATAACAATGCCATCATATAAAAATGTGTTATAGCTCATAACATTATAGTGCTTAATATTGTTTTTTCAAGGCAAAGCTGCGCCAGACATTTTAGCGAGAGAGACAGAATTCAGATAATAAATATTGGGAGCTTTTCATTTGGATCGAATGTTTTTGTGTATTAAATCGAAGCGGGTGTATGGAACGGTTCAATATAAAACAGAGTATTATGTCATCCTTACTTAACACACTCGACATCCCCGATTCTCTCATTTGTATGGGACTGAAATAGACACTTAAAAAAAAAAAATTTTTTTTACAATCCCTGGGTATTGGTGAAAGTACAATTTCACTGGAACTGGTGTATTAGATACCTCTCCAAATTTGTGTGCTCAGATTTTTTACAAAATTACTGCGAAGTAAATTAGATATCTTTTAAAAATCATTCTTTTAGTATAAATGCAAATTCCATCTTTAATATTGTCCCTCGATGTGTGAGTGCTGGTGCAGACAAAATACTAAATAAATACCAAATAAATACTATGATGTCTTTGTCCGTGATAAACATGTTTTTGTTGTTTTTCTTGCTTGACTGTGTTGTGTAGAGTTCTGTGTCTGACAAAGAGAAACAAACAAATTTAATTTGTGCGTGCAGATCTGGGTGAACAGTGCCCACAGCGCAAGTGGCTACTACACCATCTATGGGGAAGAGAGCTTGCAGGCGGACCATTTTAACACCCGGCTCAGCTTTGGGGATCCAAACACTCTCTGGGCCAGAACAGGCTACCTGGGCTTCATCAAGAGAACTGAGCTGCTTGATGCTAGTGGAGGTAAGATGCTATTTAAAAAAAAAAAAATTAAAAAGCGAAACTAAGGCTAGGTTCATACCGCAGTTCTTAATGCACAAATCCGATTTTTTTTGTCATATCTGTTTTTTTGGCGTGCCTGTTCAGACTGCCTTTGTCCATTGAGACCGTTCAAGTATTACGCTTGCGCATTAATTCGCAGTCCGACACGCGCTGAGCAACAAGCCCCCATGCACAGAATATCAATGACTACATGCTGGGTGTCATCCGTCATTCCAGTGAGCTTATATTTTGATTTCCAAAAATGGGACACAAATAACAGGTATATATAATGCCCGTTTAGGCTTATATTCAAAGTTTATATGGATCGATAGCATGCAGGCACTGTCCGTACATGTCACACACATATACGGGCAGTTTTCCCCGACTCTCGGCCGTGTAAGCATCTTGAAATATTGGTCATATAGAGCAGAGAGAAAACCGATCATTCTCAGGGTTATCCTAAACCCATTTTAATTTTTTTATGACTGTTGTCAAGCCCGACCCTTCCCAAAAAAGCCGTGTTTAAGGCAAGCTAGGCGCTAACGCACTGCTGCACCGCTACCGTAGCGCGCCGTCTCTCTCGCTCTTTGATGACGTAATTGCTGCATGAATTTTGATTTGGGAGACTTGACCGTTCAGACTGCGTGCGACATTCTGGAAATATGTGGCCCAGATCTGATATAAAGCACATACGAAGTGACCCAGATCGGATTTGAAATCGTACACTACTATGCTACTTGTCCTATTCAGACCGTCAAGTTAATGCCTCACTCGAGTCGGAAAAACACGAAAAAATCAAATTCGTGCATTAAGACCTGCAGTATGAACCTAGCCTTAGGCTAGGTTGCCTTGAACACGGCTTTTTGGGAAGGGGCAGGCTTGACAAAAGTCATAAAAAAATAAAAATGTGTTGAGGATAAACCTGAAAATGATCGGTTTTCGCTCTGCTCTATATGAGCAGTATTTCAAGATTGCTTGCACGGCCGAGAGTCGGGGCAATCTGCCCGTATGTGTGTGTGACATGCACGGACAGCGCGTGCATGCTATCGATCCACAGCAGTGTTTCCCACAAATGAACGAGACTGTGGTGGCCCGCCACAGTCTCGTTTGGGCCCGCCACAGTCTCGTTTACTACTCTACTACCTGCGAGAGCTCGCGCGGGTAGTAGAGTAGCTTTTTAGAGTAGTATTTTATTTATTTATTTATTTAAGAGACGCAAGGGGAACGAGTAGGAAGAATGGGAGAACGAGCGAGATAGCGTGAGATAGCGGTTGCATGTCTTAGCAGCACGCTGTTATTTTTTTGTTATTGTTTTTCTGTATTATTGTTACCACAATCAAGTGGGTAAGCAAATACAGACTTCTCTCCTTCTTCCCCATATCCAGGGCATTACAATAGTTTGGATCGGACTTTTCGGCGAAAGTGAGCGGTGGACGGCCATCTTGGACGGAAAGCAAACTTTGATTGAACTTGCGCGGAGCCCAAAATAAAGCCTTGCTCTATTTTCAGAGCGTTGGTCACAGTAAAATATTTATTAGTTCAAGCAGAGTAAAATGATACATATTCACGGTACAAGAACGTCGTTTCCGTGTCCATCGATTGGTAAGAAAAGGCTGTTTGTACGAGTGACGTGTGGGCGCTCCCGTCAGGGGGGACATTTCGCGTGGAGTGGCTATTTTTCGGCACAACACCGGTGCGCCAACTTCAGACAATTACGGCTGACGAACCTTTGATAAATGTCCCACCCACCCCCCCCAATTTCGCGAGCTCTGGCACACTCGAAAAATGACTCTCATACCTCTCCTTGCTAAGTTAATGGTACCTCGATGTGCGTTTGTGTGGAAATTTAGTTCACGAACAACGGGGAAAAAACTATTCACCTTCTCACCGAATCAAGTAAAAAGTCTTTACACGGCTATTAGAATTCCCCCAGTCCTGTAAATGGGTCAGTTGACAGAAGGACTGTTATTGTTGTGGTAATGTAGTACTTACGAGGGTCAAATAAAAAGGAAAAAGGAGGACTACGACGGCGGTCTGAAACCCGCGGCTCTCGGGCCGCATGCGGCTCTTTAGCGCTGGTTTGTTTTTGTTTTTTTAATGGAAAAAGATGGGGGAGGGAAATATATTTTTTTGTTTTAATAGGATTTCTAGGAGGACAAACATGACACAAACATTCTTTCAATTCATTAATATTGTAATGAAGTTAAACTTGTGGTGGCATCGTACAACAGAGTAGTCACGTGGTGCGCTATAGGATCCACTGAAGGGAAAATAAACATTTAATCATGAAGGCTAATTATGTATTTCTAGCCAACTTAGTCATTTTTATAGTAGGCTAATATAGCTAGTATTGATAATTATAAGGCTTGTACAAGGCTGAATTTTTTGCTGCTCCAGACATACTGTATCAGTTTTTTTTTGTTTGTTTGTTTTTTTGGGGGGGGGGGGGGGGGGGGTGTCAAATATGGCTCTTTCAACAGTTTGGGTTGCCAACCCTGAGTCACTACGAGATGTAAGCCGTACTATTGCTACGAGAAAAAAAGTCACATTATTACATAGGGTAACGTAGCTGTAATCAGCTACGCATTTTACATACATGTACCGTAGCTGAGAGCTAGCTAATGAAATATTTCAAATACATCTTTGTTATGGTTCTTCTTGGGGGAAAAAAATAATGAAGAAAAAAAAAAAAAAAAATTTGCCGTGGCACGACATGGTGAGGCTGTCCGACTCCGATGCATCCCACCACCACAGTTTCAAAAAATCCTATGGGAAACACTGGTCAGAGACCCTCCCACCACAGTCTCCTAAAATCCTGTGGGAAACACTGCACAGAAACTTTGAATATAAGCCTAAACGGGGATTATTTATGTCTGTTATCTGTGTCCTCTTTTTGGAAATCAAAATATGATCACCCTGGAATGACTGATGACAGCCGGCATGTGTAGTCATTTGTTTTGATGCTTCTGCGCATGCGGGTCTTCTTGCTTAGCCCGTGTTGGAATGCGAATTAGTACACATGCGTAATACTTGAACGTTCTCAATGGACAAAGGCAGTCTGAAGAAAAAAACAGATATGACAAAAATCGGATTTGTGCATTAAGACCTGCGGTATGAACCTAGCCATATAGACAAGTTTTTGAGGGACTTCCACATTTTTGCTCGCAACTTTCATTTTCCTCATTCTCTAACCAAAAAACAGTGCAGCTGGTGGCATCACTCATCAAAATCCCTAAAATAAAAACAATTTGGAAATAACGCATCCATCTGCCATTATCACGACCTGGGTGGACAACATGAAGAAATGGCTAAGAATCACCACAACCAAAATGTTTTTGTATGTTACTGATTTAATGGCAGTGGATGGAAACGTGATTAGAAACCTAAAAAGCTCCGAGGCATCTAGTACCTACCTGCAGAGCAAAAGTTGTATGTGTCCTGATACGTGAATATGGGAATTTTGTGTTCATTAAGGCAGATGTGGAACCAAGGCAGTGCCACCACAAAGCAATAACAGGTACAATTATGTTCAATTGGACTACAAAGCTGAGACATCATTAGCTTTTCTAGTTATTCAACGATAAAGAAATGTAAAACACTCATTTACTACAAATCCTACACAGGCTTTTTACTCAAATGAATGGATGCAAGTGTTACAGGTTTTTTATTCGTTTGTTTACAGGTTGACAACACTGTCAGGCAAGGGAAGACAACTTCCTGGGCCTCACAATAACATATGTTGATGAACATGTATCGTGCATCTGCCTTGATGATGGAAGGCTCGATTTTTGCTCCACCTTCATTAATATTTTTCTAATTTATAAATTGTGATTTATTTACCTGTTTTGCACATGCACCAGTTGTTTTGAAATAAAACAAGAAATTTAATCATGTTGTTCAAAAGTTTTATTGCGATCAATATCTGCAAACAAGAATGACATACTATTTTGTGTTTATATTTACATGTGTGATGAGCTCATAACTATAACCAGATGAAAATACCTTGTAGTATTTCCTTGTAACAACAAAATCTGTGTCAGCCCTTCTGCATTCGGCAACTAATATCATTTGTAATTTCCCCTTCGTTTTGGTCACTCAAGTGGGTGGCGTGTCAATCTACACCTCATGTTAACACAGGCTGCACAGATTGTTAGAATTTTGTCCACGGACCATCCACAAAGTATTAAGAACAAACATACAATATTTTAGGTGGATCTTTTAGGTTTAAAGCACATCCTTAACTTATTGTCAACTGCTGGTTTCGATTTAATGCGTATGGCAAGGTAGATCCACACTGGCGCTTTATAGCTACTACCTGGTTGCTGATATATATATATTGGCGCTTTCAGGACTTCACGCACAGCACAGAAAGTCCAGGAGCCTCATCTACATCGTGTTGAATCCATTTTTGAAGATTCCGTGGGTTCCTCTGGTTTTATTTTGCAGTTTTAACTTTGTCTACACACTGCTTACTTCAGCCGCACTTCATGTTTTTCTGTCTAAACCAGAAGTCCGTAGCAGAAAATGTCAAAGATGGCGCCGCCCAGTTTTCGCTCAGCAAACTTGTCTGTAAATGACTTTTTTTCTTTGTTACCGCAGATCGCCATGATGCCTTATTTGTAGTTGGCTCCCTGGATGAGACGCTGGAGCTAAGGGGCTTACGTTACCACCCCATCGACATCGAGACGTCCGTGTCTCGAACTCACCGCAGCATCGCAGAAAGGTATGCTGATTACATTCTTGACATGGTTACACAGTACATTTGCGTGACGCTATGAAATTCAGACGTGTTTGTAGGACCTGTAGATGGCCAAATTTTTACTCACAAGCTCACTGACTACAATATCCAAAGTACTTGGTGGCATCAGAGTTTCTTGGGTTCTCCTCAGTGCCGTGTTCACTTGGACCAACCTACTGGTGGTGGTGGCTGAGCTGAGCGGCTCCGAGCAGGAGGCTCTGGACCTGGTGCCCCTTGTCACCAACGTGGTTCTGGAGGAGCACCACCTCATCGTTGGCGTAGTGGTCATCGTGGACCCTGGCGTAATTCCCATCAACTCCCGAGGGGAGAAGCAGCGGATGCACCTGCGTGACTCCTTTCTGGCCGACCAGCTGGACCCCATCTACGTGGCCTACAACATGTGATCTGAGGGAGAAGAAACATTACGAGCAATCAAATTGGGCTTCCTTCCTCTCTCTCATTGATCATCTTTTCAGTCATAATTTTAAACTTTTCCCCCCATTCATTTCTTTCCATGTCAACAAACCAGCCTGACATGTTTTTTTTATTTGTACCGCCCGCCCCGACACCTTCCAAAAGGACCCTCACTTCTCAGTAGAAGGGCACACCAACTAGAATTACTGAGAAGAGGCGGAACTTTTCTCCTTCCATTGCACTTTAAGTCCTGGCACCTCCAAGTCCACTTCCTGTCTCCACAAGCGGAACACGCCCTAACTTCCATATTAGCGGCTGTCCCAGAGGCAAACGTCCGCTTCAGTATTAACACGTGCTGCCAGCAGGTGGCGTCGTGATACGCGCACAACTGCAACACATGTTAGAAAATGTCCGTCCTGAAAATGCACTTGAATGACAGTTAAGATGAGAGCTAATTGATTGGTGACCATTTAGCTGCTCTTTTTAATGTCCTATCATGAAAACGCCCTGCCAAATATTTTGCTGCAGCCAGCTTGCAATTGCAGACACAAAATTGAGCAGGGTTTTTATTTGACAGCACAAATTGGGGGATTTCCGCACAATCCTTGCACAATAAATGCCTACCAGAGGACAGCTAGCTGCACAATAAGGCCACCTCCACACCCACACGGATAATCACAAAAATATCAGAACTTTAAAAAAAAAGCTACAATAATTACCCACGCCTGGAAAAAGTACAATACATTTGCCCTATTTGTGTTTTACTGACACCTGTTTTCAGGTGCAGTCCTATCTAATTCAAGTGAGCCTCTGTTGCTGTCCAGTTTTATTACCATGCCGACCAGGAGCCAAGCTTGGGCGCCATGACAAGGCGAGCGGTTACTTTTTCACATCTTAAAAAAGAGCCCTCTTGAATAGGAAGTTAAAATATCATTTGTGTTTTCACTGGCAGAAGCAGCACTTTACCTGTGTTAGCACTGCACCTCTACTGACCTATTAGCTTTGACATGATCGTGCTTCCAAGTAGTCCAGCGACTGGTTTCTGACTGTGGAATGGAGCTTCGGACAGCCTAGTTTCCAAGTCATGGGGATGAAATTATGCAAATTTGCTGAACTGGTGCATCACAATCTTATGAAATTCATAAGGGCTTGTTCACAGACAAATTTGGGAAAATAGGCAGCTAACAAAGGATTCATTTTACACTTGATGGCCGTGTTGTGGCTGTATGGTTTGTTTTTTGTTGTTGTTTTTAATTATTATCCGTGTAAGTGTGGACCTGGTTTGCTTACGCTTGACCTAGTGCATTCTCGTTGGAGCCATAGTTTTCTATGGTTATGAAGTCACCGCCCACTTCTGTAGAAGTCCAAATCGATTATATTCCTGTCTCTGTGAAAATAGCCTTGGCATAAATGACAACCGTGTTTCACGAAAAGAAATACAACTGCAATTAAAAATATCACTAATAAGGACAGTGATATTGCACGTAGGGCGGAGAAACCTAAAAATTGCATGTTTTTTTTTTCTTCCAATTTTCTTCCTGACATCATTCTCTGTCATTGCGTCTATTGCTGGCAATGACATGGCAGCCAATAAGTTAAGAATGACTGCTCCCGAAGAGGCACATGACTTGGTCTTTGCAAGCACACTGTCCCATTGAAGTCGGTCCGTTAGCACGTAAAAGCTGACCCATTAGGGTTGGCACCCTGGTCAAACGAGTTGATTATTACAAAGCAGGGCCGAGTTTTTTCACAAGAAAACTCCATTGCTACAGGATGGATTTACGTCATTTAGATATCAGTGAGTGAGGACACAACTTTTGCCTTATTAAAGCCTGTGGAACTTTTAATTTGAAGCTCCTCGAGTCATTATAGGAACTATATTGCACCACGCCGGTTATAGTTCTGCTCAAGCTGTCGTCAAATAGTCCAACGCTTCCTGAATGTCTAACACTGAAAACAAGGTAGGAATAGCTTAATTAACAACAATGTAGGTGATTAATGAGGGTAAGGATGTCAATGTTTATTCTGTATTTTAGGTCAAATACTGTTCTTACTGGTGTTATTGTGTACATGAAAATAGTCGAGACATGACTGATCTTTCATACTTGACAGCATTTTTCTGCTTTCATTTGCAAAAAAAATAAAAAATAACATCAGACTTTTATCAGACAATTCTGGCAGGAACACCATGCACTTTCCCTATTACGGTTTGTTATGTGTGTATGTGTGAATGATTGGCTTTTATGGTGATTTTGTTTTTATAATCATAAAACTGAAACTCATTTAAAAAAGTTTGAAATGTTTATTTTTTATGTCGCCGCCACTGTACTTTAACCCTTCTCATCCAACTATGGAATTTATGATTCAGTATGTCGTAGGGTTTTTGTTGCTCGTTTTCTTAGTGTGACCAACACCACACTGCTTGGAGTGTATGCAACAGGCACGCGAGAAGCACTCATGCGTAAGTGAAGCATTTGAGCCACTTTGTGACTATTCCTCTGTTGTAACTCTTACAATTTTTTAATAAAGTTTTATAATTTAACGTCGGCCTTCTTCGGTGCTATTCTGTTGGGATGTGTAAATGTCCTCCTCCAGTGTCTGGATGTTCTTAAATTGCTTTTCTAGAAGGGATTGTCTTCATTACCATTCATTCCATACATCCGAAATAATTCCGGGCACAGACTGCTGGTGTCTGCATGCTTTTGGTGTCATTAGGAAGCCAAGGGCCCACAATGTATACCTCAACTTTGACTTCTCTCTTCACTATGCATTGTAGAGCTGCAAGCAGCAGTTCGATCAAGAGTGTGATTTCTCTGAAGCTGTCTTGACAAAGAAAAAAATGCTTTCACGCTGTCATTGGATGTGGTTCATGTTAAATAAAAAAGTAAGATACTTTGCCAGATCTTGTCATGTCCCTCCCATTTTTCATGTACATTTCGCAACTAATTTCTTGCCACTTATTTCAATAGACTGGACTTGATTCGCCATCAATGGCAATGAACGGGTTAAATGAGAGAAAACAATCTGCCCTTCGTCTGGTGCTAGTCTCAAAGGATGAGACTTTGGTCACATAGTGAAAGTGGAAGCATCAAAGTACTGTAATTTGCTATAAACGGCTACTTTTCCCCCCATTTTTAACCCTGCGGTTTATTGTTCAGTGCGGCTTATTTATTGATTTATGTTATGGGCATTAACCCTTAAAGACCTGCAACATGAAGCAATTATCAGAGAATCCCAAAATTTGAAAAATAAGGTCCTAATGAAACCTTTTTTTTCAAATTTGTAAAAAATGTCAAAATGAAAATGTGTAATAAGCGCTTTGATATCTATAACCTTTGCTAAATCCTGTTTTTTTTTTCTCATGGAACCTGCAGATGCATGTGTTGACTTGCATCCATCGTTTTTTTCCCTAAAAGAAATGTCAAAATTCTGAATTACTCTCAAAATCATGAAATGTTAGGTGTATCAAATGTGATACATTTGGCAATAAAGGGTTAACCCTTATGACATGTCATTAAGTGTCATCCGGCAAATTTTGTCACTAACTCTATGTCCAGCTCAGCTCTTTTGCATCCATTTAAAAGTGAGATAATTTGCCGGATGACACTAAATGATGTCATAAGCATTCATCACTGCAAGTTTAAAAAAAAAAAAAAAAAAAGGATATTTTTTAACTGTTATGCTGCTTAAACATGAAGAATGGGAGTCTTGAGTGTTTTTATAGGCTGAACAGTTTTAACGTGCCACATAGGTGTTTGGTGTACTCCCATTGTGGGGGTCAGAAAGAAAGAAAACAGAAGAACAAACTGAATTTTGATCGAAGAAAAAAAACAACATCTGCCCATCCTTGCCGGACCGGGACTCGCACCTGCCTTTCTTCTTTTATCTGTGTGCGGGTCACAAGGGCAGCATCGTAGACTTGCCTCTCCCCAGCTACTTCCTTCAGCTCTTCTGGGGGGGAATCTTAAGACTGACCCAGGCCAGGATATTTTAGCTGCTTGTATCTGTGATCTTTTTGGTACGTATCATTCACAATGGTTCACTATACAACACAATATGTAACTTCAAGTTAGATACTAAAAGTAGGCAGTCAAAACTAAACACCACAGTATTTTCGAAGGAGGATTGAGTGTCCTCATCAGGTCAGGAATAAGATTCTGCGCCATGTGGAAGAGTTGAATTATCTTAGGGCTTTATTCGCAAGTAAGTAATAATACAGTGGAGGATCAACAGACAAATTGGTGTATCTTTAGTGAAGCGGTCTGTCATTATGACAAAAGAGCTAAGCCAAAAAGTCAAGTTCTATACCAGAGTATTTAAAGTATATTCCTTCCATCAGCCTATGGTCACGAGCTGTGGATCCCAATATTGCATGAGAGAGAAGCCTAATCTAATGTTTAAGATTTTTAAGAAAAACTTAATCGGGATGGCCAGATAGACTTTAATCGTTTATTGGAGCTCTAAACTGAAACCAATCTAGTTACTGTTTACCTGCGTCTGGTGGAAGACTACAGTGTATCACAAAAGTGAGTACACCCCTCGCATTTCTGCAGATATTTAAGTATATATTTTCATGGGACAACATTGACAAAATCACACTTTGACACGATGAAAAGTCTGTGTGCAGCTTATATAATAGAGTTAATTTAATTTCCCCTCAAAATAATAATAAAATATAGCCATTAATATTTAAACCCCTGGCAACAAAAGTGAGTACACCCCATAGAAACTACGTACATCCCTAAATGTCCAAATTGAGTACTGCTTGTCATTTTCCCTCCAGAATGTCATGTGACTCATTACAGAAGTGCTGTCAGCATTGCTGCAGAGATTGAAGAGGTGGCGGGTCAGCCTGTTAGTGCTCAGACCATACGCCACATCTACATCAAATTGCTGTGCATGGCTGTCACCCCAGGAGGAAGCCTCTTCTGAAGACTGTACACAAGAAAGCCCGCCCGTCCCATCAGACCATAGGACATGGTTACAGTAATTCATGTGCTTTGTTGACATGTCTTCAGCAAACTGTTTGCGGTCTTTCTTGTGTACCGTCTTCAGAGGAGGCTTCCTCCTGGGGTGACAGCCATGCAAGAATGCCCGCCCGTCCCATCAGACCATAGGACATGACAAGCAGTACTCAACTTGGACATCTAGGGATGTACGTAGTTTCTATGGGGTGTACTCACTTTTGTTGTCAGGGGTTTAGATAATAATGGCTAAATTTTGAGTTATTTTGAGGGGAAAATAAACTCTAGTATATAAGCTGCACACAGACTACTTTCCATTGTGTCAAAGTGTCATTTTGTCAGTGTTGTCTCATGAAAAGATATATTTAAATATCTGCAGAAATGCGAGGGGTGTACTCATTTTTGTGATACACTGTATCTCAAAGAAGTGGTTTTATGTCTGAGTTGCAGACCTTTGCCTTGTTGCTGTTGACTATTTCACAATTTCATCCAGAAGATGATCCTTGAATCTACGTACATTAACTGTGATCCTCTTTGGCACTCCCGCTATACTTGCTTATTGAGGTTGCCTCAGCAGTCGTCTCCAAAAAGCCAGCCAACAGGTTTGGCGAGTTTGTGGCATCTGTTTTCGATTTTTTATCAAATTTTCATCAAGTTAGTTGCAGGATGAAAAATCAGTAACATGAGTCTGACTCGAGTTATGCAAGTCACGTGACTCAAGCCTCATGCCTTACACCTGCATATACCCCTCATAGCATGTAACCATCTTTGTGTACTTTGGTCAATCTGTGAGCAGGGGTGAAAGTGGGCGGGAACGGTCAGGAACGCAGTTCTGGTATAAGATTCAGGGCAGGAACGCAATTCCGGTATAAGATTCAGGGCCGGAACGCAGTTCCAGTATAAGATTCAGGGCAGGAACGCTGTTCCGGTATACGGTGCTTTGATTCCGAAAATATGACGACAACTGTCAAAACGCTATGTAAAAAAAGAAAAATACAAAGCTGCCACACATGCATTTCATATCCAAGAAGAAAACAATCTACCAACATCAAATTTACATACACAAGTGTTAACAACAAACATAATAAAGTGCTGTGTAGGGTAATCCGTTTCCACCGATATTTATTATTTATTTTATTCCATGGATGGCATGGAGGTTTCCCCAGCTGCTGCAGTTATCTGAGTCTGACGAATCCACCCAGCAAAGCAAAACGCCTGGACTCATTTATCCGCTCATTTGACTGACATACTGACATGTGATCACCAGAGATAGTTAGCTCTAATTGGTTCAGATGTGAAATTTTTCTGAAACAGCAAAAAAATAAAAAATAGGGCAATGCAACAGAAAATGGATCAAATCTTTAAGAACAAGGAAAGAGCTAAGGTGGCCTATTTATCATATTTCTTTTTATTTGCTCTGATGGGGAGGTTCCGAACATCTTAGCTGTCAATGTGCACTTTGGGCTTATATTTGTTCATTTGTGTTAGGCTACCTATTCATTACCTTGGTCTTTCCAAAGGAAAGAACAAGGTAATGATATTCTACAACTTTATTGTACTTATTATTATTATTCATCTTATTCTCCGCGTTTTTTTGAGCCAACGCACAGCCCAAACCGTAGCACCGATCGGCACCGTTGAAGTATCGGCACGACCGGAATTCTCGCGTGACGATGGGAATTTTTCAAACCGCCACGAAAAATTTTCCGTTCGCCCGTAAACGGCAATTTTCCGAAAAATAAAAAAAGTTTCAAAATGTATCTAGTCCTACAATTTTTGACCAAATCACATAATTTGGGCATCAAAAATTCCGGGACGGTGAGGGGCATAAAAGTTGTATACAGAATTTGGCAAAAATTTACGGTTCCCCGGAAATTTGCCAAAAACTTTCCTATTCATTTTGAATGGAAAAAAAACGCGCGCTTCACAGCCCGAACCGTTAGACCGATCGGCACCTTTCAAGTATCGGCACGACCGGAATTTTCGCGTGACACAGGAAACTTTACAAATGGCCCCGAAAATTTTTCCGTTCGTCCGTAAACGGCAATTTTCCGTGAAAAAAAAAAAAGTTTCAAAATGTATCTAGTCCTACAATTTTTGACCAAATCACATAATTTGGGCATAAAAAATTCCGGGACGGTGAGGGGCATAAAAGTTGTATACAGAATTTGGAAAAAAATTACGCTTCCTTGGAAATTTGCCAAAAACTATCCCATTCATTTCAAATGGGAAAAGTCCCATTCACTTCCAATGGGATTTCCAATGGAATTTACATTGCATTGATGCCATTGACGGCCATGCATGTCGAATCTACTGATGCCAATGTACTTGGATTCAATTGACTGTATGGATGTCGATGCCATTGACGGCCATGGACGTCCAAAATTTTTCCCATTCATTTTCAATGGGGAAAAAACAAAATTACCCCAAATCAACAGAAAATGACCAGATATCAATAGGACGTGTCCCCCAAACTTCCCCAATTCCATTGACGCTTATGAAGGGTGCCGCCATTGACTTACATGGACGTCCAAAATTTTTCCCATTCATTTTCAATGGGGAAAAAACTACATTTTCTAAATCAACAGAAAATGACCAGATATCAATAGGACGTATACCCCAAACGTCCCCAACTCCATTGACGCTTATGGGGGGTGCTGCCATTGACGTCCATGGACGTCCAAAATTTTACCCATTCATTTTCAATGGGAAATTTTTTTTTTTCCCCAAATCAACAGAAAATGACTAGATATCAATAGGACGTGTCCCCCAAATGTCCCCAATTGCATTGCTGCTTATGGAGGGTGATGCCATTGACGTCCAGGGACGTCCAAACTTCCCATTTATTCCAATGGCATTTCTTCATGTTTGTTCATTCTATTGATGCCAATGTACTTAGATTCCATTGACGCTTATGTAAGTTGATACCATTGACGTCCATAGACGTCCAAAATTTTTCCCATTCATTTTCAATGGGAAATTTTTTTTTTTCCCCAAATCAACAGAAAATGACTAGATATCATTAGGACGTGTCCCCCAAATGTCCCCGATTGCATTGCCGCTTATGGAGGGTGATGCCATTGACGTTCATGGACGTCCAAACTTCCCATTAAATCCCAATGGCATTTCTTCATGTTTGTTCATTCTATTGATGCCAATGTACTTGGATTCCATTGACGCTTATCTAAGTTGATACCATTGACGTACATGGACGTCCAAAATTTTTCCCATTCATTTTCAATGGGAATTTTTTTTTTTTCCCCAAATCAACAGAAAATGACTAGATATCAATAGGACGTGTCCCCCAAATGTCCCCGATTGCATTGCCTCTTATGGAGGGTGATGCCATTGACGGCCACGGACGTCCAAACTTCCCATTCATTTCCAATGGCATTTCTTCATGTTTGTTCATTCTATTGATGCCAATGTACTTGGATTCCATTGACGCTTATGTAAATTGATACCATTGACGTCCATGGACGTCCAAAATTTTTCCCATTCATTTTCAATGGGAATTTTTTTTTTTTCCCCAAATCAACAGAAAATGACTAGATATCATTAGGACGTGTCCCCCAAATGTCCCTGATTGGATTGCCGCTTATGGAGGGTGATGCCATTGACGGCCATGGACGTCCAATTCTCCCATTCATTTCTAACGGCTTTTACTTTGTTTTTTGCCAATGACTGGCATTATGATCCATTCTATTGATAGACCTGAGTGGGGCTAAGATCTGTGTCTCCACAGAGGAAAGACCAAGGTGTGTAATTTCTCCCGAAATTGCAGTTTCTAGTTTCCTTATGATTTAAAAAAGTAAATGCTTGCGCGATCTTCAAAATATATTCCATTTCACTCTGCATAATATAAGTCATTTGTACTTATTTTTTTCTGAAGTATGTTACTTATATCTTTATTATTAAAAAACACACAAAAAAGTAAATGTTTACATTATCTTCAATTTTATTATACATCCTATGTTCTTAAGTAGTTAAAATTGAGATTTGGCATGGAGTATGTGAGGAAATGGGGGGGGGGGGGGGGGGAATTAGGAAATGGAGGTTGGGGTTATACCTGTTTTTGTTAACTTTTATTTTGCAAATCATTGAAAAAATACAATTTAGAATGAAAATCAGTGTTTGTATGTGTTATAGAAATAACTGACCAAAACAATTTCCTTTGCATTTGCAGTAGTTTTGACACCCCCCAAGCAACCCCAAACCTTTGAACCGCACAAGATGACATATTTATGTCACACTGCTGTTGCCATAGTGTGCACTTCCTGTAGGTGTGGTATTACTGTCTAAAAGGAATCTCTGTGATGTATCGGGGGCACATGTGCTGAGAAGCACGCTGAATAAAGAAGTGTTGTTCCATTCAAGTCTCGGCCTGACATGTGCTTAGAGCAAGGAAGTACATAACAAAAAGTACTACCGGGTCACAGTAGTTTACCCTTCTAATAAGCCTTCCCATCCCACTCAACTTGACTCACACAACTGCTGTTTTTGTGCTGCCTTTGTTATCCTGGATGTGGCCATCATAGGAAGTGACAGACATTTTTAAAAGCCTGCACTGTTTTAGCCTGTCAAAGAAAAGTGTCCCAGTTTGCTCGCCATTACTCGTGAAGTCGGTCATACCCAGTGTTCTATGCGAGGACATACAGAATTAACACCTTTTACCCACAAGTAATCAGTTTAAAGTTGTTTTATAGGCTGAATTTACTCAGACATAAATCATATCAGTATACTACAATACTTGGCTTCTAGCTGAATAAACAGGATGTTGAACGACAAGGTCTTATTGAAGAAAATGGCCGCATGATGTAGGAAGACCCAAGAGGTGAAATAGGCTTCATGTGTGTCTCAGATGGAGTAAAGAGCAAGACAGCAACAGACTGAACAGGTACAGTATCTCTAAAGAGCATGTGCCTTTTTTTTCCCCAAGCTTCCTTTTGCGTATTTGTCATATCAGTGTTTACGCGCCGCCCCAGTTTACGTATGTTAAGGATTGCGGAACCGGTGGGGTGGATTCCAACGCAGACAATGGAAAACACGAGGGAAAGTAATGTCAAGTTTTATATGGGTTCCAAAAGTGTTCCTAAGCGGAAGGCAGAGTGGTTGCGGTGAGCACTTGTGGAAGCCAAAGTGGGTAGCTAATAGTTCACCGGGTAGGTGGAGGTATCCGATGAGGGGCACACTGATCAGGTCCTGGAAGCAAGAAACGATATCGTGATACGGGGGTCAAAAATCAAGTTACCTATACACTAGGGATGTGAGAAACAACTGACTGAGAAACCAGACAAGTTGATCGGGTGACGTGGTGGTGCGTCTGCTGGGCTTTTAAGGGTGGCTGATGGTAATCGCTTTTAGCTATGGCCGCTCCCACCGTCTGACGTCCGATCTGACAGCAGGCAAACTCCCCTAACCTGAGGCAGGACTCAGGAAGGAGGGGCGGAGGCCCTAACAACATATAACCGACGTCAAAGTCGTCACAACGATGCCTGCGCTCATCTTTTGGTTTAAACAATATTTTGTCTATTATTACAAGTCTGAGAAATTGGTCATTTGCATGTATTACACTTACCAATATGAACAGATATCTTTCATATGAAGGTCAGTATGTGAACGTTGACCAGACATAGTTCCTACATCATTAAACATTCTCAACCAAAAGATTGATACCAGTCCATCACATTTTTATGACATGATTAGCAAACTGCTGAATCTACAGTGGTATGAAAAAGTATCTGAACCTTTGGGAGTTTCTCACATTTCTGCATAAAATCACCATCAAATGTGATCTGATCTTTGTTAAAATCACACAGATGAAAAAAAAAAGTCTGCTTTAACTAAAACCACACAAAATTTATAGGTTTTTATATTTTAATGAGGATAGTATGCAAACAATGAGAGAAGGGGGAAAAATAAGTAAGTGAACCATCACATTTAATATTTTGTGACCTCTTTGGCAGCAATAACTTCAAACAGACACTTCCTGTAGCTGCAGATCAGTATGGCACTTCGATCAGGACTAATCTTGGCCCATTCTTCTCTACAAAACTGCTGTAGTTCAGTCAGATTCCTCGGATGTCTGGCATGAATCACTATCTTTAGGTCATGCCACAGCATCTTAATTGGGTTCAAGTCTGGATTTTGATTTGGCCACTCCAGAATGTGTATTTTGTTCTTCTGAAACCATTCTGATGTTGAGTTACTTCTGTGTTTTGGATCATTGTCTTCCTGCAAAACATGATAAACTTTTGAATTCATTCTTTGATCAATGATTGCAAGCTGTCCTGGCCCTGAGGTAGCAAAACAGCCCCAAATCATGATGCTCCCTCCACCATGCTTCACGGTGGGGATGAGGTGTTGATGTTGGTGAGCTGTTCCATTTTTCCACCACACATGACGTGTGTTACTCCCAAACAATTCAACTTTGGTTTCATTAGTCCACAAAATATTTTGCCAAAACGTCTGTTGAGTGTCCCATTGCCTTTTTGTGAACATTAAACGAACAACGATGGTTTTTTTGTTTGTTTTGTTTTTTAGACAGCAGTGGCTTCCTCCGTGAAGTCCTCCCATCAACACCATTCTTGGCCATAGTTTTACATATTGTTGATGTGTGCACAGAGATATTGGACTGTGCCAGTGATTTCTGTAAGTCTTTAGCAGACACTCCAGAGTTCTTTTTTTCACCTCTCTGAGTATTCTGCGCTGAACGCTTGGCATCATCTTTGGTAGATGGCCAGTCCTTGGAAGAGAAGCAACAGTGCCAAATTCTCACCGTTTGTAGACAACTTCTCTGACTGTCGATTGATGAACATCTGGATTTTTAGAGATGGTTTTATATCCTTTCCCAGCTTTATATAAATTAACAATCCTTGATCGCACGTCTTCAGACAGCTCTCTTGACTGAGCCATTATGCACATCAGACAATGCTTCTCATCAAGACATTTCTTACCAGGTGTGTGTTTCATAGTGGGCGGGCCAGCTTTAAACCACTCATCAGTGATTGGGCACACGCCTGACTTAAAATGTTTGGTAAAAATTGCTTTCAAATCAGTAGTGTTACAAGGATGCAAGGTGTGGGTGGGCTTTAGTCTTACATGGGGGGGGGGGGGGGGTTGTTTTTTTTTTTTTTTACAATGCTCAAGCAGGTCGAAATCCAGCGTAGGGCTACTGCACCTTAAAACATGTTTTGTTTTCTCCTTGAGATTACTGTTGTTGTGATTTGGTATAAACAAATAGAAGTTGATTTGATTTGACATAGAACACATCCATAACTGAACAGTATGGACATGCAGGTGACAATGTTTTTTTTTTAGGTAACCTATTGTGGTTCCTCAGTTTTATTATTATTAGTATTATTAGAGTTTGTTCCGCAGCCCGTTTGAGCTCAATTTCACCCCCTTAGAATGCTCAAAATGCACCAAAATCGGCAGGTAGGTCAAGACAGGTGCAATCTTTGATAACGTGTAAAGACAAATTCCAAATACAGTATGTAGCATCAAGCGCCCGCTAGCAGTCATTCTTTGTCCCGCCGACGGTTTGAGCCCTACTTTGACCCCCTCAGAATGCTTTAAAACTCACCTAACTCAACAGCCAGGTGAACACTGGTGAAAACTTTGATAAAATGTAAAAAAAAAAAAAAAAATCATAATATGCGTAAATGTGTGTAGCGCCCCCTAGGAACAAAACCAACAATGCATTTCATATCTTTTTTTTTTTTTTTTTAAGGTGAAAGAGGAGGTAACAACGCAAAGGCTTTCAAATGCTCTTTAAGTCTCATTAGGCCAGACATGTCCAAAGTCCGGCCCGGGGGCCAAATGCGGCCTGTGGTCAAATTTCATCCGGCCCCCAGCCTCTGTCATAAAATCAATCATGTCTGGCCCGCACACAGACTTAATAAATTGGTCAACAGTACTGCTACCAGCTTACACACTAAATGCTGCTCCTCATTTACCCACTAAAAGGCGGCAGCACTCAAAGCAACATTACCCCATGTGACCCTTTACTCCCGATATTCTAAGATGGCGACAATCAACAACAACAAAAAAGTTGACTGCGACGGCCAACGCTTCAAGGATAGGTGGAAATTGGACTATTTCTTCACTAAAATACGCAACAACTGTGTCTGCCTCCTTTGCAAAGAGACAGTCGGTGTTTTTAAAAAGTTCAATGTGAGGCGGTATTACCAAACAAGGCACGCTGACATGTACAAGATTACAGGGAAGATACTTAGCTAGAAATTGAAGCAACTTGAAGCTAGTTTAATTTTACAGCAGCCGGATTTCACGAGAGCCCGAGAGTCGAAAGAGAACGCCACAAAGGCTAGTTGCGATATTGTTGAAATTATTAATAAATAAATAAATAAAAAAAGACAAAAAGAAAATGTGACACACAGAATCGCTTGCTAAAATTTGCCTAAATATATTGTTCTATGTAAAGGACGTTAGGCAAGGTCGGCCCCCCACATTTTTACCACACCAAATCTGGCCCCCCAAAATGTTTGGACACCCCTGCATTAGGCATTGGGCTGACTTATTTTCCCCCCGTCTGTCATAGTTTGCATGCTATCCTCATAAAATATGAAAACTCATAAATGTTTGGGAGGTTTTAGTTAAAGCAGACACTGTATTTTCATCTGTGTGATTTTGACAAAGATCAGATCACATTTGATAGTGATTTTATGCAGAAATGTGAGAAATTCCAAAAAGTTCAGATACTTTTTCATACCACTGCATGAAAGGCTTCATGCAAGTCCAATTCATATTGAGTGATTATTTTGTGAAAGGATCAACCTGAAAGTTGACTGACGTCCATCCTTTTCCATGACTTTCTTCATGTCACGGGCACATACGTCAGATTTACGTGCGCAAGCTCCAAGCTATCAACATTCTTGCATTGAACTCTCTCTCTCTCTTACTCACGCGCAAGAGATACGACTGGCATTTGCGCGTTTTTTTTTTTTTTTTCTTGTGCGCCCCATCCGGTACACTCCCCTGTGGTGGCGCACTGGCGTCGGGCTCGAGGAGGGCGTGGGGGGCTGCAGGCCTAAATGACCTTTAGGATTGGCGCGGGAGGCACTGGGCGACACTCCCTCACATTGTGCTGAGAGTCATCAATTATGCAGGGAAGCCGTTCGCTCTGAGGAGGGCCGCTACTGCTGGAGGTGGAGGTGGAGGTGCTGGTGTGCGCGTGGAGGGGGGAAGACGGCAGCAGCAATATGGCGACAACCGCAGTTTCTCCCAGACCATTCGCGCCTCTGCAGTCCCGTGACGGTTCCACTTTTCGCCTGTGACGCTTCCGAGGTAAGCGCACGTTCCTTGACATGTCCAACGCCGTATGTCCGATGAAGGACACTGCTTCGTTTTTTAATTTTTGCTGGGGTTGTCTAGCGTGAATGTCGCAGAGCTGCCCCGCATCCCTTTCCCCCCTCTCCCTTTTTTTTTTTTTTTCTTCTTGAATCTTGAACGTGTGGTTTCAGCATCGTCCTGTCGTTAAATATGTCAAATGCTGAAAATGTGTATTAACGACGAAAGGGGCGCGCATAGGACGCACCTAAAAAAAGATGGCTCCATCTTAAAAAAAAAAAAAAGACATTTTCACATTGCGGGACACTTGAGCCCAGTTTAACAAAACGAATGTCACGTTGCGGGACGCTCTGCTCAACCCTAAATGACAGAATGCGTGTGAGTATTCCTTTACCCTTCCTGCCATGCGTCTGTCATTGTCTCATTTTTTTTGCTCTTATTTCGAAACACGTACACACATACGGTGTGTATCGATTTGCTGGTCGAGAAGGCTCCGCGGGTGTGGTGCGCACCCTTCAAGGCAGCGGGGAAAAACGCGAGGATCCCGCATAAAAACCTTTTGCATTTATCACCGATATCATTATTCGTGGGGATGCTGCATATGACGACTGGTTGCCACCCACTGCAGCATCAGCAGCCTGCCTGCCTGACTGCTGCCTGCCTCGGTCAATGTGCTGCTTCTTTGCGCACTGTATGCTCCAATGTTACACAAACATGCACCTTCGTGTCGTCACCGTCACATCCACTCTCCCCAGTCGTGGAAAAAGACCAACTGTGCGGCTCTGTTCTAGCGATGGTTTATTTTATAATTTTTAATCTGCCGTCGAGGGCCTGCCTATCTTGTATTTTGATATGATTTTAATTTTATGCATGCAAGCGTGTGTGTATGTGTCAGCAGAGCAGCAGAAGGCATTGTGGATTTGTTTTCCGACGTCCATTTTAATTTATTGCCTGCCATTGACGACGATAGATGTCCAAATCATTTATAGTGGGAGGACCGGGTGTGAATGTATCGATCAGTGCCATTGATGGTGCTACATGTCCAATCCATGTTGACTGGGAGAGGATGGTAAATGCTAAAAAAAACTAAATACATGGTTTTCTCCACATCCACCATTACTGACATTGATTTACCTAGAATCAAATCCCTAAATGGTACCCAAATTACTCTCATTGACTCATACAATGGGGCAAATAAGTATTTAGTCAACCATTAATTGTGCAAGTTCTCCAACTTGAAAATATTAGAGAGGCCTGTAATTGTCAACATGGGTAAAACTCAACCACGAGAGACAGAATGTGGAAAAAAAAACAACAGAAAATCACAATGTTTGATTTTTAAAGAATTTGTTTGCAAATCATAGTGGAAAATAAGTTTTTGGTCAATACCAAAAGTTCATCTCAATACTTTGTTATGTACCCTTTGTTGGCTATAACGGAGGCCAAACGTTTTCTGTAACTCTTCACAAGCTTTTCACACACTGTTGCTGGCATTTTGGCCCATTCCTCCATGCAGATCTCCTCTAGAGCAGTGATGTTTTGGGCTGTCGTTGGGCAACACGGACTTTCAACTCTCTCCACAGATTTTCTATGGGGTTGAGATCTGGAGACTGGCTAGGCCACTCTAGGACCTTAAAATGCTTCTTACGAAGCCACTCCTTTGTTGCCCTGGCTGTGTGTTTGGGATCATTGTCATGCTGAAAGACCCAGCCACGTCTCATCTTCAATGCCCTTGCTGATGGAAGGAGATTTTCACTCAAAATCTCTCGATACATGGCCCCATTCATTCTTTCCTTTACACAGATCAGTCTTCCTGGTCCCTTTGCAGAAAAACAGACCCAAGGCATGATGTTTCCACCCCAATGCTTCACATTGGGTATGGTGTTCCTCGGATGCAATTCAGTATTCCTTCTCCACCAAACATGAGAACCTGTGTTTCTACCAAAAAGTTCTATTGTGGTTTCATCTGACCATAACACATTCTCCCAGTCCTCTTCTGGACCATCCAAATGCTCTCTAGCAAACCACAGACGGGCCTGGACGTGTACTGGCTTCAGCAGGGGGACACGTCTGGCAGTGCAGGATTTAAGTCCCTTGCGGCGCATTGTGTTACTGATAGTAGCCTTTGTTACTTTGGTGTGGTCCCAGCTCTCTGTAGGTCATTCACTAGGTCCCCCTGTGTGGTTCTGGGATTTTTGCTCACTGTTCTTGTTATCATTTTGACGCCACAGGGTGAGATCTTGCATGGAGCCCCAGATCGAGGGAGATTATCAGTGGTCTTGTATGTCTTCTATTTTCTAATAATTGCTCCCACCGTTGATTTCTTTACACCGAGCGTTTTACCTATTGCAGATTCAGTCTTCCCAGCCTGGTGCAGGTCTACAATTTTGTCTCTGGTGTCCTTCGACAGCTCTTTGGTCTTGGCCATAGTGGAGTTTGGAGTGTGACTGACTGAGCTTGTGGACAGGTGTCTTTTATACCGATAATGAGTTAAAACAGGTGCCATTAATACAGGTAACGAGTGGAGCCTCGTTAGACCTCGTTAGAAGAAGTTAGACCTCTTTGAGAGCCAGGAATCTTGGTTGTCTGTAGGTGACCAAATACTTATTTTCCACTCTAATTTGGAAATAAATTATTTAAAAATCAAACAATGTGATTTTCTGTTTTTTCCCACATTCTGTCTCTCATGATTGAGGTTTACCCATGTTGACAATTACAGGCCTCTCTAATCTTTGCAAGTAAGAGAACTTGCACAATTGGTGGTTGACTAAATACTTATTTGCCCCACTGTACATGGGGATGGGAATTGATACGATTTTCATGATTCCGATTCCATCATCGATATTGCTTAACGATTCGATTCTTTATCAAAAGAACAAACTTTTTGATTGGCATCGAGTTTGTTTAATCAGAAGTCACAACTTTACAAACTCACAACGAGGTCAAAAGAGGCCCAAAGCCTCAATGTTAACTGTGGCAATAAGTGGCAAATACACAAGAATGCGTAACATTTTACTGAAACATTTTTCTAATAGAAATAAAAAATATTGGTATATATTGGCATATAGGTTGTTGCTCTGGCTTTGGCAATATGTGTTAAAGTGTATTATTTACCATTATATTGAAATGCATGCCTTTTAGTTTTTATGGTGCTTTCACGCTCAAGTGGGGGCGCCCTTGCGCTTCCTCACGTGAAGAAGAACGTGCTCACATGAAAAAGAGCACGCTTACACGCGAAGAAGAAGTGCAGCTACAAAGCATCCAAGCGAATGAGCGAGTTAGTGAGAGAGGGAAACACTGCTACGAGCCTACGTTCCTTGTTAATGTTTGTAAAATATCTACAGAAGCAACGCCTGTATGTATCATCTTTTGTGTTGTTGTTGTGTGTTTCCACTCGCGATCGGACACTTAAATCCAGTTGTGTAGTGGTTTGAACGATGTGCTAATGCTAGCGAACGCATGCTAACCGTTTGTGTTATTACTGTATTAGCATCTAACCATCGTTGATTTACGTTGATGCGAACCTGTTTGTTATTGGGGACGAAATTGATTTGTTTCATTTCTATTTTTAGTGTCACTCTTCAAGTGATGGTTGAATAAAGTCAGCAAATTATACCAGCGTCTTCTGCATCAGCATTTGGGAGCTAAGCTAGCTGTATAGCAAGGACTGAGCCTTAGCATCTCGGTGAGGGCAATACAGTCGTGTTCCCTCCAGTTGCAGTTATCTCCACCTTGCAATGACTGCAAGTCGCTTTGTTGTAATTTTTCCTCGTGAAGTGAAGACACACTTTCGAGCGTTTGAACTTACGTGCTGTCATTGTTATGTTTACGGCTGCAATGCTCGTGCTAAACCATCGTAACCTTTCATTTTCACCCTCTTTCTTGGTGAAGTGTAGCCAAACTTTGGAGCGAGTGGTACTTGGCGCCATGCTAGTTTGATGCGTCTGGACAACAAGACACGTCACGTCACATGATGACGCAATACGTGTCTTTAGGAATTGTGAAGGCTTTTTCATTGTGATGTCGAGGCCTCGAAACACTAGGAACCGGTTCGGAATTGGAATCTGATTTCGATTCCCATTCCTACTCATACAAATACTTAGGAATTTGGATTGACATTAATTTATCATTCAAAACCCATATTCATCATCAAATCCGTAAACTTACATTCAAATTTAGCTTCCTGTATAGAATCAAAGGCTGTCTGTCAACTTCTAACTGAAAAAACATTGTGTTATCTTCTTTTGTTTCCGTTCTTGATTGTGGGGACATCCTGTATTGTCATGCAGCTCCATCAACTCTTCATCAGTTAAACCCGGTCTATCACAGTACACTAAGTTTCATCACCAATGACAATTTGTGCACTCATTATTGTACCCTTTATCAATCGTTGGATGGTCTTCACTACAGTCAAGAAGAAATATCCACCTCATGTTATTCATCTATAAGGCTTTACTGTGCAAACTTGCGAATTACCTCTCACCTCTTCTGTCATTTAAATCCAGTAACTACAAAACACGATCAATTAATTACTTAACCCTAAACATTCTACTCACACGCACTAATGTTGGCAGAACTAGCTTTAGCTATTATGCTCCTCTTAAGTGGAACGAATTGCAATCTACTCTTAAACTGCAGTCATTCATCTTGGTGATTTTAAATCTCTTTTGTCTGATGTTTTTACTGATTATTGTAACTGTTTCTGTTAGTGTATTTTGTGTTGTCTGAAATGTGTGAATGTTTATTTGTGCTCAGGCCTCTCTTGTAAAAGAGATATAAATCTCAATGAGACTGCCTGATAAAATAAAGATTAAATAAATAAAATAAATGGCAGCGATCATCTCCAATAAGTCCGCCAACGAGTTAAAAACAGACGTTTTGCATTAGGTGAGGAATACATTTCGACTGGGAGGGCTGGCAGCCATCATTCGCTTCTCCCCAGTCAAAATAGATTGGAAATCTAGCGCCATCAATGACAGCCAATAAGTTAAAAACAGACGTTTTTGCATAATGTGAGAGGGAGCTTCTCACGACCAACATGCTTGCAAAGACGGTGTTGAGAAATAGTCAAAACCGCACGAGCTGAGTTGACCCTGAAATTTCATGCAGCTTGAGCACTTGTCATGTAACCATCATGCTCTGACTAAAAGGCTTTCCCTGAGACGAGCAGCCATTAAAGAGAAGCCTTAAAAAAAAGTCATACAGGGCACTGCGGTTTCCCATTTGAATTAGACAATGACTTTAAGCCGAGATCAGGCACAGTGTACATCCTTTATAAAGCCTCTCATTTGATATTAATTATCTTTTAAAGTAGCACTTTATCCTTAAATCTTCTGCTTAACAATCAATCAGAAAACAGTGTCCTACTTTCTGTAGGTTTGCATCTTAAAAAATTGTCGTCTGTAATTGTAACTGAAATGTTTCATGCATGTTTAAGATAACAAGTTGTTTTTTCAGTTTAGCGCACAATCTACAGCTTTGTGAACATTGATAGAGTTTAGTCATTGACACTAGGAGTGGGAACCTCTTGGTACCTCACGATACGATACGGTTTGCAATACAAAGCTCACAATAACGATGATCTGACGATATGGCGATACGATGATTATCGATGCATTGGTCAGGAAATCCTTCTAGGATATTCTAAAAACAACTAATGAACAGAAAAACAAGCTTCTGCTGTGAATTGGAATGAGTTTATCACTAATAGACATCCAATCCGTTTGTTCGCTGCCACCCTCCCACTTCAAATGGATTCAACGTCTATGGCCATCAGTAGTAGCCAATCCCTGGCAATGAGGTAATTTTGGGCCATTTAAGGTCATGTACCTGTTGATTTTCAGTTACTTCCTGTTGATTTTGGGGTATTTTATTAGCTTGTTACACCAGACTCACCGCTGTTCCAGCTACAGAGTCTGGCGACCAATGAGCGGATCAAATTTCTAGGGCGGAGCAAGCCACAGCAAACAGACAGCAGAGTGGACCAATCAGCGACGGGCAGACGTGAAGTTGGTAAAGCGAAAACCCACGCAGCGCGAGCGGAGAAGTTTATTTAACATGGCTCGCGTGAGACAGCCTCTTGTCAATGACTTGTGTCTATGTGTTTTTGTTAATTTAAAACTGATTTTACCGTGAATTGGAACATATTCTCGGCTCTCCTGTTCATCATCTGTATTGTTGTGGAGACGACTTCCGACGCGGAAGAGTGACATTGCTCGTTAAGAACACGTCACGCAAACAAACAAATCTGATTGGACGGATCATTTCGTACTGGCTCGAGAGGCTGTTAATGGGCTGGGTCCTACACTATTCTCACAGTGTTTGAAAAATACAGGGAGAACAGTCTGTCCGTGCCAGACAAGTATTTTATGGGTCACTTCCTGTTCATTTTGTGTTACAGAACAGGAAGTGAACTGGGAATCACCCAAATGAATAGGCAGTGACTCAAACTCTAAAGGAAATGACCTGAAAATGCCCTAAAATGAACATCAAGTGACCTATAAATGCCCTGAAAATCTGACAGAATGACTGTGAATGCTCTGGTTTTGAATGAACGAACGTTCCCAGTCTAAATGGATTGGGGTTTGAGCACGGTCAAGGCAGCCTTAGAGTTACCTGAGGCACTATTATGGTGGAAGATTTTTTTTTTTTTTTGTTAGACATTGACACCTTTTTAAAATGATATCTCGATTGTTGCAGGAGCATATCGATAACCTATTGGGATACAAAGTATCACGATATATCACCATTTTGATATTTTGTCACACCCCTAATTGCCACAGTTCGTTCAAATGCCAAACAGTGTCTTATTCCTTGACTAATTGTGTAAATGCGACCATAAAATCCATCCATCCATCCATCCATCCATTATCTTCCGCTTAGTCCGGGGTCGGGTCGCGGGGGCAGCAGCTTTAGCAGGGAAGCCCAGACTTCCCTCTCCCCAGCCACTTCAGCCAGCTCCTCCGGCGGGATTCCAAGGCGTTCCCAGGCCAGCCGAGCGACATAGTCTCTCCAGCGTGTCCTGGGTCGACCCCGGGGCCTCCTGCCGGTGGGACATGCCCAGAACACCTCTCCAGGGAGGCGTCCAGGGCGACCATAAAATACAGATGTTATATACAGTGCCCTCCATAATTATTGGCACCCCTGAAAAAGATATGTTTTTTAGCTTCTAATAATTTTTTAAAAATTCAAATAATATGGGACCTTAATGGGAAAAAAGAGAAAAATCCAACCTTCAATACAAGTGCATTCATTCAGTGGGGAAAAAATCCCACATAAAGAAAAAATTATTTGACATCAAATAATGTGTGTCACAATTATTAGCACCCCTGGTGTTAATACTTTGTACAACACCCTTTTGCCAACAAAACAAGGTCTGGGGACTGAGATGGCCATGGGAGGAGCTTGATTTTGTGTCTGGTGAACCATTTCTGTGTAGATTTGGCCATATGTTTAGGGTCATTGTCTTGCTGAAAGACCCAGTGACGACCCATCTTCAGCTTTTGGGCAGAGGGCAGCAGATTTTGATTTAAAATGTCCTGGTATTTCAAAGCATTCATAATGCCATGCACCCTAACAAGGTTCCCAGGGCCTTTGGAAGCGAAACAGCCCCACAGCATCACTGACCCACCCCCATACTTCACAGTGGGTATGAGGTGCTTTTCAGCATGCGCATCTTTCGTTGCACGCCAGACCCACTGAGAGTGTTTGTTGCCAACAAGCTCAATCTTGGTCTGATCTGACCAAAGCACACGGTCCCAGTTGAAGCCTGGGACCGTGTGTATTTTTGTGTGAGACCAAGATTGAGGTTTTTGGCAACAAACACTCAAATTTCGTCTAGTTTTAGTCGACAATTCTCAAAATGTTTTTGTCTGTAAACTTCAAAAGTTTTGGTCCATGAATCAATAAATAAATTAAAGGTTTCCAACAATTTTGAATGAACATGACAGACAAGCACATAACTGTAGACTACAAGGACATCACCATTTTCAGGATGATATTACAAACTCTCCAGGAAAAAAGCACGTTATTTGCAATTAATTAAACTCATCTGCACGCCATGAGCTGTATGTAAAATGTTTTCCATGAGTTAAGAAGACACTGAGTCTCTGCGCTAAATGCTAATGGTAACGTGAATGCTATGCTAATGCTACATGTTAGTTTAGTGTGTGATGTAGGGGTGTGACAAAATATCGAAATGGTGATTTATCGTGATACTTTGTAACCCAAAAAGTTATTGATATGCTCCTGCCAAGAATCGAGATATTGTTTTAAAAAGGTGTCAATGTCTAAATTAAAAATGAAAATGAACCAACAAGTTGCTACCAAAATCTTCCACCATAATAGTGTCTCAGTTCACTCTCAGGCTGCATTGAAGATGCTCGACGCCCAATCCATTTAGACTGGGAACACTCGTTAATTCAAAACCAGAGCATTCAGTCATTCTGTCCGATTTTCAGGGCATTTACAGGTCACTTGCTGTTCATTTTAGTGTATTTACAGGTCATTTCCTGTTGAGTTTGAGTCACTGCCTATTCATTTGGGTGATTCCCAGGTCACTTCCTGTTCTGTAACTCAAAGTAAACAGAAAGTGACCCATAAAATACCCCTAAATCAACAGGAAGTAACGGAAAACGGGTAAATGACCTCAAATGGCCCAAAATTACCTCATTGCCTAGCACTGGCTACCACTGATGGCCATAGACGTTCAATCCGTTTGAAGTGGGAGGGATGGCAGTGAATGAACGAATGTGATACTCATTCCAATTCACAACAGAGGCTTGTTTTTTCTATTTATTAGTTGTGTGTAGAATATCCTAGAATGATTTCCTGACCAATATATCGATAATCGTTGTATCGCCATATCGTCAGATCATCATTATCGTGAGCTTTGTATCGCAAATCATATCATATTGTGAGGTACCAAGAGGTTCCTACTCCTAGTGTGATGATCACTCAGCACAGACCTTTAAAGGCTAAAGCAACATGGCATATCTAGCTAAGATAATAAAGTTAAACTTACCAAGCAGCACTTGACACGTTTCACAAAAGGAGCCCAAAATGGGCACCGGCTTACTCACTGGCCGGTGTGTAAGCGTGTGTGTATGTGTGGGGCAGAGGGCAGGCGCATAACGTCACATTAGTCACACGACCAAACACTGCTAAATGCGTGCTAACTACACATACAATAAGAAAATATCACACATTGTGAATTCATGACGGAAACTGGCAAATTTTCATCTTGTTTTCGTGTTGTCAGAAGACAACTGGCATCCATCTTGTTATGTTTTAGTCTCCCAAGACACGTTTTCAGCACGTCATCGTGACGTCATTGTCATGGAAATATTGTTCGTTGACGAAAGATTTTCGTTATTGTCATAGTTGACGAAAACAACACTGCATACAACAAAGTAAACAAAAGCACTACTTGTTAGTGTCCAACGGATACGGCGCTAAAATGGCATCATCAGTATCGGCGAGTACTGAGACATAAAATGACGATGCTGTGCAATATTTACTTTTCGAGATCTAGTTTCCAACCGCTGGTTGCACTACCCAAGATGGCTGCCTCCTACCAATGCCGCCATAAAAAAGGAGCGCATAGCGCCCTTCCCAAGACGATGATAGACGATCAGTCATTTGCCGTCCAATC
Source organism: Corythoichthys intestinalis (assembly GCF_030265065.1). Lineage (NCBI taxonomy): Eukaryota > Metazoa > Chordata > Actinopteri > Syngnathiformes > Syngnathidae > Corythoichthys > Corythoichthys intestinalis. The sequence goes on from NC_080396.1 coordinate 36,629,463, forward strand.
ATCCTTCTGCTATGAATTTATGAGTTAATCACTTGTAGATTTCCAAAACATTTGAAGTGGGAGAATTGGAGCATCAATGGCAGACAGTGAATTAAGCATTCTCTTGACCAAGCCATCATAGTAATTAGTTTACTTTGCTACTACAGTGGTCGAAATGGTCGTATGTTGAGCATGATTTTCCCATAAGAATACATTATAATTACATGAATTCGTACCACAGCCTGAAAACCTACACTAAATCCTTAGGAAATACGGCTGGTACTATTACAAATGGCAATTACACATAGCAAAACAGATACATTATAAATAAAAACCGGAATAATAAAATAATAATAGTAACAATTCCTGTAATAATGTAACAAATCGCGTTCTAATGTCGCGGACGTGTTTTGTGTGCTGTATCTGAATGCACCGCGTGACTGACGTGACAGAAAAAGATGCAGATCTTACTAGTGTTGTATCGGTCGCGAACGATTCGTTCTTTTTGAACGAATTGTTTTGGTGAACGAGACCGAACTAATCATCATCTGCACTGATTCGTTCTATGAAGGTGGTGCTTGTTCGCTGCGTGGGAGGGCGTTGAGCAAGCGGCAGCGTCTTCTGACATCGCACACGACCAATCAGACGCCAGCCTCATCGCGGGCAGGGGAGGGAGCGGAAACAGAATCAGGGCGTTTGTCACTCACGTCCACGTGTGGCCAATAAGTAGCCAGCGTGCAGGCAGGGGGGCAAGACTGAGTTTTGTCACTTCCCGTTCAGTGACTCGGTCCTCCGGTTCCTGACCTAGCTTGCTGCTAACTTGATTTTCCAGTAATGACTATGCGGTGAACGAATCAGAAAATGAAAGGAAATGACTTTGTCACATATTTGTTAACGTGGAGCCTATCAAATGCTGCTCAAACAGACAAAAACACCACACAAATCTAGCGAGCATTGTTTAGAGTAGTACTTTTCTCAACAAACTCGTGACTGCCTATGGCGACATACTATCAAATTTACAGTAATTTAAAACACGGGTAGCTACGAGGCAAGCAAAAGCTGAGCTGCGGTCGCGTGAAGGCAGTGAAGCGGGCAGAGAACTGTCACTATATGGAGGCTTCATGGCAGCGATATTTACCTCATATGTGCACAGAAAAAAATATTTAGTATGATCACCATAATACTGATTTGCAATGAAACTGTATATACATGTCAATTTTTTCCCGAGTGTTTTTTTTTTCTTCTTTCGTGTCAGGTGTTGGTTGGTTTGACAAATTATGTCAATCCGTCCATCGTGCTACTCAAGCGCCCAAAACAACGCACGCAGACACGGGAGATATCGCAATATGTCTACATTTTTCTTAACAGACTAATGAGAGTAGAAAGGCGACATCGTAAAGAGCTAACAATTATTTCTCGTCAGCATTTGACGATCTGAGATGCGGGGACGACAGGGGAGCTGACCGGATTATTTTATTTATTAATACCAGTGCAAAAAAAACAATATGATCACCATAATACTGATTTGCAATGAAACTGTATATACATGTAATTTTTTCCCGAGTGTTTTTTTTTTTTTTTTCGTGTCAGGTGTTGGTTGGTTTGACAAATTATGTCAATCCGTCCATCATGTGCTACTCAAGCGCCCAAAAACAAAGCACGCGGACACGGGAGATGTCGCAATATGTCTACATTTTTCTTAACAGACTAATGAGAGTAGAAAGGCGACATCGTAAAGAGCAAACAATTATTTCTCGTCAGCATTTGACGATCTGAGATGCGGGGACGACAGGGGAGCTGACCGGATTATTTTATTTATTAATACCAGTGCAAAAATTCAACACGATCATCTTAATACAAAAAAACAAAAATACAACAGAGCGAGATGTAAATATGATGTGTTGGTCGTTCCATATTCAGAAATTAAACTTTCGATGTATTTTTATTTTCGTGACAGCAAACATGCTGTATATGTGATTGTATGTGTGATCAAGAACCTGCTAAAGAAAGTCCGTGCGCCCCCGCCCCCTACTCCCCTCACAAAAGGAAAATGTTTAACCGTGTCCTAAATCGAAATGCAAGCACGAGCCATGACTTTGAGCCCATAGAACTAGGACAGACGACGCGGAAGTTCTCCCTCGCTTTTGCAGCAGCAGGAGGGAGACGAGGCTGTCTGTGAAAGCAGAATGATACCGCCTGTCACTCATTTCTGAAACTACGACGAGTGGTCAATGTGGAAGAGAGGGAGGGACCAAGCAATGTCACTTCCCGTTCAGTTATACTGCGAAGCGGTCTTTGGTGATTCGTTCGGCAACGTCACTTCCCGTTCAGTAACCGAACGATTCGTTTGGGCGGGGAGGGAGATGAGGGGGCGAACGATTCGTTGAACGATTTGTTTGAACGAATCTTTTTACTGAACGAACCGGAATGGATTCGTTTACTCAAGTGAACGACAAATCTCGTCACTAGATCTTACTTTCTCTTTTAATGTTTTGTTTTTAGCATCAACTGCGGCGGACAGTAGGCGTCTTGTGTTGCATAAGTTCTGAAATAAATGATAAAAACCTGACGAAGCTGGCGATTTCTTTGGTGATGTTACCACAATAATAATTGTCACCTTAACTTATAAAGACTGGCGAACGGAGGTGGGAGGAGAACCGTCGAGATCAGACATTCTATGGCCGTATTGTCGAGCCAGTTCACGGATGCGCACACCACGATCACCGCGATTTTTTATCATTTTCATCTTCATTTCAATGGTTAACGTCACCCTTTTCCTTTTTCTCCACCTGCACTAACATTCTTGGAACCGATGTTGATTTCTCTCACTCCGCTGCTATCCGTCCGTCTGCGGTGCTGTCATAAATCTTATTATGAAAATGTCGTCGGATGTAGAAACTAATGGCGAGTCAAATTTTCTGTCGGATGTCGAAAAGATCGTGTGTGGATCGTATGTGGAGGTACCACTGTACTTAAAATTCAAGTGTTTATGCAGTAATCTACTATCAAAAATAAACAAAATGTATAGTTTTTCAAAAATCATAGTATCTCTTCATTATCACCATCAGCCGATACCACACAGCCAGGCGTAGCAATCGGTATCAGGAGCGAACAAATGGTATCCGTGCTACACTACAACTCGTGTGCAGGGATGCACCGAAAAGCTTTGACCAAACACGTATGATTGTTTGCGAGGCCTGGAGAACTGCATAGTGGCTAATGACGTAATGTACGCGCGAAGCGTGATGAAAATTAAGGTTTAAGGTACAGGTACTGGTTCAGTTTCGCTTGCTTAACGCTGGGAATGCATTTGCATAATCTTAGCCTCTCAACTGAGATTAGCATGTTGGCTTCATGGTTAGTACTTGAATAATAAGTTTCATTTTCATGCCACAAGGTTGAAAAATTCAAATCCACTCATTTTTCAAGCAGTTTGACTTACAAAGGCTATTGGAATCGATTGACAAACTGCATGGATGTCAAACCTAAACCAGGACACAACATGCCTAAATCTGCATTATGGCTTACATAAGTGGGGAAAAATGATTTTAATGATATGTAGCCGTTGTTACCAAACCACAAATCTTTAGCTCCCAAAATGCTTCAAATAAGTGCTCTCACTGTTGGAGGTATTTTTTTTGTTTCTTTTGTTGCATGGTAGGTATGTTTAAAAGCATTATCAATTGACAAAAACCTCTTGAAGTACAGTGCCTTGCAAAACAACAAATAAAAAACTGAAAAGTGGGGCGTGCAATATTATTCGGCCCCTTTACTTTCAGTGCAGCAAACTCACTCCAGAAGTTCAGTGAGGATCTCTGAATGATCCAATGTTGTCCTAAATGACCGATGATGATAAATAGAATCCACCTGTGTGTAATCAAGTCTCCGTATAAATGCACCTGCTCTGTGATAGTCTCAGGGTTCTGTTTAAAGTGCAGAGAGCATTATGAAAACCAAGGAACACACCAGGCAGGTCCGAGATACTGTTGTGGAGAATTTTAAAGCCGGATTTGGATACAAAAAGATTTCCCAAGCTTTAAACATCTCAAGGAGCACTATGCAAGCCATCATATTGAAATGGAAGGAGCATCAGACCACTGCAAATCTACCAAGACCCGGCCGTCCTTCCAAACTTTCTTCTCAAACAAGGAGAAAACTGATCAGAGATGCAGCCAAGAGGCCCATGATCATTCTGGATGAACTGCAGAGATCTACAGCTGGGGTGGGAGGGTCTGTCCATAGGACAACAATCAGTCGTACACTGCACAAATCTGGCCTTTATGGAAGAGTGGCATGAAGAAAGCCATTTCTCAAAGATATCCATAAAAAGTCTCGTTTAAAGTTTGCCACAAGCCACCTGGGAGACACACCAAACATGTGGAAGAAGGTGCTCTGGTCAGATGAAACCAAAATTGAACTTTTTGGCCACAATGCAAAACGATATGTTTGGCGTAAAAGCATCACAGCTCATCACCCCGAACACACCATCCCCACTGTCAAACATGGTGGTGGCAGCATCATGGTTTGGGCCTGCTTTTCTTCAGCAGGGACAGGGTTAAAATTGACGGGAAGATGGATGCAGCCAAATACAGGAACATTCTGGAAGAAAACCTGTTTGTATCTGCACAAGGCCTGAGACTGGGACGGAGATTTATCTTCCAACAGGACAATGATCCAAAACATAAAGCCAAATCTACAATGGAATGGTTCAAAAATAAACGTATCCAGGTGTTAGAATGGCCAAGTCAAAGTCCAGACCTGAATCCAATCGAGAATCTGTGGAAAGAGCTGAAGACTGCTGTTCACAAACACTCTCCATCCAACCTCACTGAGCTCGAGCTGTTTTGCAAGGAAGAATGGGCAAGAATGTCAGTCTGTCGATGTGTAAAACTGATAGAAACATACCCCAAGCGACTTGCAGCTGTAATTGGAGCAAAAGGTGGCGCTACAAAGTATTAACGCAAGGGGGCCGAATAATATTGCACGCCCCACTTTTCAGTTTTTTATTTGTTAGAAAAGTTTAAATTATCCAATAAAATTTGTTCCACTTCACGATTGTGTCCCACTTGTTGTTGATTCTTGACAAAAAATTAAAATTTTATATCTTTATGTTTGAAGCCTGAAATGTGGCGAAAGGTTGCAAGGTTCAAGGGGGCCGAATACTTTTGCAAGGCACTGTATCTACCCACTATCACTTTTGTGAGATGGTGAATGGAGATCACGTGAAAACCCCCCAACTCATTTATATATGTTTAAAGGGCACATGGAAAAATAAAATGAAATAGGAATTGTACAAATAGAAATATATTGCAGTTAATACAAATATGTAAAGGAAAATTTAAATATCCTTTCCTTGTTAAATGTATGTGGAAAGCTCCCTTCACATTGGAATTTGGCATACAGGATGTTCAATTTTATTCCCTCATGCTGCACAGTCTTAGTTTCACACAGTTGATCATATTTTACGCCAACTTTCAAGCACAATCCAAGCTACACTATAGTAGCAGTGAAGGCTCAAGAAGCAACAAGCGAAGACCAGTAATTATTAACCCTTTCAGGGACAGTTGTCACTACAGTGGACAGTAGATCGGGATGCCGATCGATCGGGTCCGATCATGTCATTTTCAAAGTATCAGAATCGGCAAAAAAATATCGGCCATGCCTTTTTTAAATATATATATATATATATATATGCAGTATATATTTTAATTAATTTTTTTTCTAATTGTATTTAATGTTACAGGCATAATATGTTACACTCATCCAGAGTCTGTAGTTTAGGCTTAAGGTAGGGTTATCAAAAATATCAATAATTAATGCAATTAATGTATGCGCTGCACAACCTTCTCACTCATTGTCGCGCTCAATCTGTAATGACGCCGTTTTACCTATATAGAGAGATAAAAGGCAGCGCTAAATAAGTAGAGTGAATTTTGGCAGCCTTTGGAGCCTTTCTTCAATTGGCTAAAGCCTTGCAATCCCTCTCCCTATGATTAGAAATATCATGGGAAGCAATGTGGGGAAGCAAGGTGGCAATTGATCTTTGTCTTAACTCCTTAAGTTATTTCCCAAAGCAGAGAAGATATATACATTGGTAGCACGACGCACAGTCATGGTTCCTCTTCCCATCATGGTTCCACTTCCCATCATGCATTGGGGCATGCCTGCAGTATCATTTACTGAAAGGTCAACAAATACACTAGATGGCAATATTTAGTCACAATATACAAAGTCACAAGTCTTTCTATCCGTGGATCCTTCTCACAGAAAGAATGTTAATAATGTAAATGCCATCTTGAGGATTTATTGTCATAATAAACAAATACAGTACTAATGTACTGTATGTTGAATGTATATATTCGTTCGAGTTTTATTCATTTTTTTCTTAATGCATTGCCAAAATGTATATGAGCGGGAAAAATTATCGGGAATGATTGGAATTGAATCGGGAGCAAAAAAGGCAATCGGATCGGGAAATATCAGGATCGGCAGATACTCAAACTAAAATGATCGGGATCGGATCGGGAGCAAAAAAACATGATCGGAACAACCCTAGTGGACAGCAATTCAAAAGTTAAAAGACTGAAGACCTTTAGGCCTTTATGGGATAAGTGACTATTTTTGGCCACAAGAAAAACCTTAAATATTAGCAATTATTTATATCTAAGTAGTAGTACTTTGACATATGATCCTTTCTACATCCGGCGTAAAATTTGACTCCTCATTTGTCTTGATATATATACAGTGGGGAGAACAAGTATTTGATACACTGCCAATGGGTTTTCCCATTGACTGTGTATGAAATACTTGTTCTCCCCACTGTACATGTTCGAACTATGACGATTTATGACAGAATCACAATTTCATTGTTTTCCTGCAAGACGGACGCATGGCGGATTTTCTTGTGAGAGAAATCAGCATGGGTCTCACGAAGGTTAGTGCAGGTGGTGAAAAAGTGAAAAAGGTGACGCTTAATGTTTTTACGGTATGACGTAATTCCATGCCATGTTAGTAAATATAAGTTCGTGAATTTTGCAATTTTTTGAAGAAAATCAATCAAATTGAAATCACAATATCGGCTAGAAAAAAATTGCAATTAGATTTTTTTTTTCCTAAAATCCTTCATCCCTAGTGGATAACCTGAAAAAATACACCACAAAATGGATAGTCCATTCCTTGAAAACATGAATTTATGTCAGCGCCATCAAAATGAGAAGTCTCGACACCATTGTCTATGAACAAGATAGTTGAATGGGTTTTTCATGTTTTCATGATGACAGTTTATTTTCTTGATCTTTTCCTATACAAAAAAAGGTCAGAACTCGGTGACTCATCAAGACAGCACTATACTAGACTTGCACAGCTATTTTCAAAACTACAATAATGTTACACATTACAGGTCATCCCCGGGTTACAACGTACACAACTTACGTGATTTCAACTTTACGACGCCGGAGTCTCGTCCGCCATTTTGTCTACAGTCATTTTTTTAAAGTCACTTAAACAGTACCGTATTGTACCTCACAATATTTGTTACTTTACTTTATTAATACGACATGTTCTGTCCTCACTAAATATGAAAAATATGAAGTTGTTGATCTTGACAGACAGCAAACAAGGAAATTGTGGTTTTTGAAGCTTTTTACTTCCTTCACTTTTGACAAATTGTAAACCTGTAACACACATAGGTACATTTATGTTCAAAACGACACACATTTTCACAATAAAACACTTGACACAAAACAATTGGTGTTCAAAAGTCCATCTAGTCTGATCAATATGTAAATTTAGTTGAATAAATTTGCCTAATTTGCCTAACAAAAGTCCGCTATCTTAAAACTACAAATGCTAACGTATTTCCAATTCTCATAGCAAATCGCTGACACATAACTCCACAGATTGTAAAATTGAAACGTTCAAAAGCGAGACTGAAATTTATGTATGTAATAAATAAAATTAAGGTCAGTAGATTTTTAAGACCTTCCAAAATTGTATTTAAGATCTTTAATGATATTTTGGGAGAATTTTACATATTTTAAGGCCTAAAATTCAAATTATTGGATTTAAGACTTTTTTTTTAAAGACATTTCAAGACCCCGCGGATACCTTTATATTATGTTAAGTCCATGACCGCATATCAGTTTGATATTTGTATCAGATTTCTGGAGAACATCGGCATATGGTTAAAAAGTCATTATCGGACAGCTCAAATTCTCATCTACATCACAACAGACATGACCACTTGCAATGTAGCAAGGAACATTGCATCTCCTGGAGTGTCCAATCAACCCACACATCACATCCATATGAAAGCAGCTTATACTGCACATGTCTAAATGCACTGCTATTTTTTCAGGAGAAAGTTCTACTAGACTTTGCTCAAAGGACCAAATTTTCTGGAGATTGAACTAATAATTTTGAGAATTTTTCACACTGAAAGCGCCTGAGAAATATTGTATTACTATTAAGGATTTTTCCTCACTTAAGGAATTTCATTTATCTTCATATATATAGTTTTAACAAACATTCAATCTACAGTTTAAAAGGAAAATAGTTTTGATATTGGAAAAAAAAAACTTGTTAATCGCCTTAAGACTTCAAAATTTTATAGTTTACACCTGTAATGACTTATTTGCACTTAATTTCTCGTGTTACTAAAACACAGCTTGTTCTTTTAAAGTTGAGAAAAATTGCATTGTTCTATTGTGTAAGATTTGCCCAAACGAACCAATATAAACATTATACTGTATCATTTCTGTAAATCCTCTTCTAAAGCACCAAGCCATAAATTAGAGAGCGCTAATGTATTTGTACTGTGACAGCTAAAGATTATAATGTGAAAGTCACACTTCTTTGCAACATCATGCTTACATTAGATATTATATCCTATTAATACAGTATGTTTAAGCCCAATCAGCATCCATTGCAGCCTGGTCATTCTTCCTTCTGTGGTCTCTTCTCTTTTTTCGCCTAAATGGGGGCTTTGATTCTTTCCCAACCTGGTTGCTGGTCAGCCCTGGGCCTGTGAAGCACTTCGCAACTAATTTGTAATTAGGTCATACAAAAATTAAACCTTCTTGATTCGACATGCTAATTAACTAATTCAACGCCATTGACAGGAATTAACATCAAATCGATTTGAACAGGGATGGCTGGCATTGAATGGTAATGCTTCAGTACCATTGATGGCGATAGATATCAAACACGGCATTCAGGCATGACAAAATGTAAAAAAAAAAAAAAAACACCAACACCAAAACAATCCTTAACTCCGTCATCACATCAATACAGTCTAGATCACATTCTTTTTGACCAAGAAGCTGATAAGCTGTCCGGGTGTTTTGCATTCACTGTTTGTGAACAACATAGTAAAGTCACATGAGATGAGCCTTTAGCACAAATTGACTAGTTACCTACTGTAGGTGACTGGTCAAAGAAGACTGGTACCAGTATTAACATGTGTAGTCTTGTGTGCACTCTGGGTTGGTGACTCGCATGGCAGCAGAATGCTGCCTGTCACTTCACCCCATTATCTGTGGTACACACAAAAAACCAGATACTTACTAGTATACAGTTAGTATACAAAATATACTATACATTATAGTATACACTTTTAATAGCCTGACTATGGAAAACTACAAACTACAATCCATATCACAGGTGTCGGAAAAAATATTGGAGACCTAAGTAGAATGCCAATTTCCTCGCATGTTTTGTACAATCATTTTTATCAATAAGGCGCTGTTACGCTATGCTATTTCTACTTTTCTCACTTAGGAGTGGGAACCTCTTGGTACCTCATGATATGATACAAAGCTCACGATAACGATGATCTCATGATATTGCGATCAAACGATGATCAATACATTGGTCAGGAAATCATTCTAGGCTATTCTACAAAACAACTAATTAGGCCTGTCGCGATAACAAATTTTAGTTGGCGAATTCTCTCATAAATTATTGCGATATGCGATATTATTGCGCCCTCCCAAAAAGTTTTTTTTAACCAATTTACAATAACACAGTAAGAATACAGTATATATTAATAATACTAAGTAATATTAAGTACACCCATTTAAACGCAATAAACGTTCACTCTTAAATTCAAAAACTTTTTAAGAAATCCCAACTAAAAACAATAGAACATGCCTCTTTTAAGTAAAAGACAACAATATCAATACCGCACAGAAACACAGAATAAATAAAATGTCTTTTTCAAGGAAAGATAAAATTGCACTTCAATAACTTAAGCATTTAGGCACAGAGGTATAAAGTTGTAGTAACACTAACAATTGCACTTCAACAACAACAGAGAAAAATAGATTAATTAAGTACAAGAACAAAAATTTGGCTTCACTAAGCCTATGTTCATACTGCAGGTCTTAATGCACAAATCCGATTTTTTTGTCATGTCTGTTTTTTTTTGGCGTGCCTGTTCAGACTGCATTTGTCCATGGAGCTCGTTCAAGTATCACGCATACGCATGAATTCGTAGTCCGAGATCCGCTCAGCAAAGTGACCGCATGCGCAGAAGCGTCAAACAAATGACACATGCTTACTGTATGTCATTCCAGGGTGGTCATATTTTGATTTCCAAAAAGAGGACACAAATAACAGACATTAGTAATCCACGTTTAGACCTATAGGCTATTCAAGTTTATATGGAATGATAGAGCGCATACACGCACGCACATAAGCCTTGACTTGTGTGCGTGACATGACGTGGGTGTGTCAATTTGCCCCGTCTCGGCCATGTAAGCAATACCGAAATATTGCTCATTCGGCACATAGAATTAAAATCGAAAATTGTCAGGCTTATACTTTTCTTCATTTATTTTTTAATGACTGTGTTCAAGCCCGCTTCGTGCATAAAAGCAGAGTTCAAGCTAGAAGCTAATGCACAGCTACATCGGGTGGGGACGGTGTTCTGACAAATTTTGCAACCCATCAATAATTGCAGAACAGGTGTTCTGACAAATTTTGCAACCCATCAATAATTGCCACCTTGCGGTTTTGCGCATGCGCGTAACGTTAAAAATGCCTGCGAATGCAGCGATTCAAAAGTAAACACTACAAACTTTCTTTAAAGAAAGGAATATTTACTTAAGTTTGATCATGGAAAGACATGTACAAAAGTTCTCAAACAGAGCCTACCATGTTAGCTGCACACAGCAACTGCCCCCCGTGCTCTCACTGTTAACGACTTCGCCGTGTCATTAAGTAATAATTTACGCCATTTTCGTGTTGCACATTTATGTTTATGATGCATCTAGTTTAGTTAGCACCTTTGGATAACATTGACAGTCCAGTTGAATGTAAAAGAGGGCTTTTTCAGCGCCACAAAAGCTTTGGGAGCAAAATTTTATAAGGGAGCAAATTTTGACAGAACAACGGGATTTAATAAGCCCAGGCTTCTTCCGTCAGCCCTCGTCTTTTCTTCGGGTTAATTACTTTTATCACAATGCTATCTTGTAACTGTCAATGATACCGATGATGATGACAATAAACAACAGCAACAACATTGCTCCCGTCCTGCCTGCCGCTTTCGTTTTGCTGATGTCATTGCCGCATGAATTCCGATTCCGGAGACTTGAAAGTTTAGACCGCCAGCCGCATTCTGGAAAAATGTGGCCCAGATCGGATTTAGACCACATACGAAAGTGACCCAGATCGGATTTGAAATGCTCCACTTCTATGCGACTTGTCATGTTCAGGCCGTCAAGTTAATGCCTCACTCGAGCCAGAAAAACACGCAAAAATCGGATTCATGCATTAAGACCTGTACCTAGCCTTAGGCTAGGTTCAAATGTGTAAAACGAACATACCCAGAAGTCAATAAAACAGAGTGAATCCTCATCACAGCATATTGCGCTGTTGGTAACCAGGAAGCCGAACTTTTAACAGCAAGTCCGCCGCACATCTGCTGCACGCGCACGCACGCACGCACGCACGCACGTGGGGCGATAAATCGCAGCGGGAAAATTACCGCCTTCATTTTAATTTACCGTGCGATAAATGGAATTATTGCATATTGCGACAGGCTTACAACTAATACACATAAAAACAAGCTATCTTCATCCTCTGCTGTAAATTTATAACTTGCAGGCGTCCAATAATTTGAACTGGGAGGATGGCAGCGAATGAACCCCTCCCACTTCAAATTGGCTCCTCCCACTTTGATGTTCGTCAGTGGCAGCCAATGCAGGCAACGAGGTAATTTTGGGCCATTTCAGGGTCACTTCCTGTTGTTTTTGGGCATTTTATGGGTCACTTCCTGTTGATTTTGTGTTACAGAACAGGAAGTGACCTATAATGCCCTAAAATAAACAGAAAATGACCTGTAAATGCCCCGAAAATTGGAAACAGTGACTGTGAATGCTCTAGTTTTGAATGAACAAACGTTCATTCGCTCTTCCCAGTCTTAATGGATTCGTCATCAAGCGCCATCAATGGCAGCCATATAGTTAATTGAGACACTGTTATTGTGGAAGATTTTGGTAGCAACTTGTTGGTTACTTTTTTTTTTTTTTTTTTTTAAACATTGACACCTTTTCAAAACGATATTTAGATTCTTGGCATGAGCGTGTTGATAACCTTTTGGGATGCAAAGTATCACGATATATCAGCATATTGATATTTTGTCATACCTCTACTATGAGGTGAAGCAGCACTTTAAGTCTCACCCTTGTATTTGAACAGGAAATATGCAATTATTGCAATTTTAACATTTAAATCATGGCCATTATTGGACTCAAAAAGATCACAATCATTGTTTGTGTTTGAACTCTTTACATACAAGTGTGGCTCTGCCTCCCCTACCTTCCCTGGCTGCACATCCCTGCCTTTTTAGAATCAATATGTGGTCAAATCTGGTGGATGACTTTCTTTAAAGGGGCATGCATCACCTTTATCATGTGCCAATTCCAGCCAATCGCAGGGCACTATAGACAAAGGACCTTTCACACTCACAATTACACCTATGGAGGATTTGGAGTGTCCATTCCGCCTACCCATCATGCATGTTTTTAGGATGTTGAAGGAGACCACATTACATTGAGAAAACTCATGCAGGCACAGGAAAACATGCAATCGCCACACTGGAATGCCGGGGCTGGGAACTGAACCCTTGATTGTGGATGATGACATCGCTAAATTCCTTGCAATTGTACATTGAACATTGTCCTTACACTCTTCAACTGTTTTTTCCCCCGCACTTCTTCACAAAGCGGAGAACCTCGCACCATCACCACCATGAATGACTGAGCATTTCAGCAAAGCTCCTTTTATACCCAAATATGGCACCTACTTGTTGCTAATTAGCCTGTTCTCCTGGGATGTTTCAAATAGGTGTTTTATGCACATTCCTCAACTTTCTTAGTCTTTTGCCACTTGTCCCAGCTCTTTTGGAATGCCTTGCAGCCACAAAAAATCTAAGTTAACGATTATTTGCTAAAAACTAGAGATCGACAGGTATGGGTTTTTCAGGACCGATACCGATACTGATTATTAGTAGTTAGAGGGGGAGATAACAGATTTTTGCAGTAAAAGTGTAAACATTGGCATTACAAAATTGAATAATGCAAACACTGAACTTCATTGAAATGCCTAAAGCACGTTTATAGAATCACAAAAATAGAAAATAATAGCTCCAGATGTGCCTGAATTTCCTAGACTCAGAAACATCTATTATAAAGTTGAATAAAGGTTAAATACATAGCTGTCTGAAAAATTTCCACAGAAAATACAATACAACAAAAATACAGGGAGTTCTCAGGGTCAGCAGCACCTCTTGTAAAGTTAAATAAAAACTTTGAGAATAGCTCCCTGATTTTTTCACAATAAATAGCATTTCAATATGTGGTAACTGAAATAATTTAACTTCAACTTCAAACAAAAACAAAAAGTGCAGGAGTTCACTGTGTACCCATCGGAGCCGAAATAGCCCAGTTTTAAATAAATTTTGATCAGTAATAATAGTAATCATTATTTTTGTTTTCATATGATTTTTATGTTTTTTTTAATGAAGAAATACATTTGCAAATTAATAAAATATTAATAAAAAAATGAAAGGAAATTAAAATGAATAGAAACAGAAATACACTGCACTAAAATTAGTGTTGCACCGATACCATTTTTTGGCCCCAATACCGATACCGATACCTGGCTGTGCAGTATCGGCCGATACCGATACCATACCGATACCACCCCGATTATATATATATATATTAGGGCTGTCAAAATTATCGCGTTAACGGGCGGTAATTAATTTTTTAAATTAATCACGTTAAAATATTTGACGCAATTAACGCACTAGCCCCGCTCAGACAGATTTAAATGTCAGTATAGTGAAAGGCCAACTTGTTAATTGTGTTTTATGGAGTTTTTCCGCCCTCTGCTGGCGCTTGGGTGTGACTGCTTTTATAGGCTTCAGCATCCATTACCATTGTGTAATAGTTATTGACATCAACAATGGCGGGCTACTAGTTTATTTTTTGATTGAAAATTTTACAAATTTTATTAAAACGAAAACATTAAGAGGGGTTTTAATATAAAATTTCTATAACTTGTACTAATATTCATCTTTAAGAACTACAAGTCTTTCTATCCATGGATCACTTTAACAGAATGTTAATAATGTTATTGCCATCTATTGCCATTTATTGTAAACAAATACAGTACTTGTGTACCGTATGTTGAATGTATATATCCATCTTGTGTCTTATCTTTCCATTCCAACAACAATATACAGAAAAATATGGCATATTTTATAGATGGTTTGAATTTTCCTTAATTTTTTTTTTTTCCCCAAAGAGCGTGAAATGTGAAATCATTGCTATCAAGGCTTTGTCAGGCTGTTGCTTACCTTTGCACAATAGGAAAAAGTACACTAAACCCTAGTAGACAATAGTTGAATAAACCTTCCGCTCTCAAAGACCAAAATAGTGCTAAATTGGTGAAATTAATAAAACATGTATAATACTAGCCCAACAGTAAGAAAGTAAAAATAAATTCATGATAATAAACTCTGAATGAACTGAATAAACTTTTTTAAACCTCTCAAAGTCCAAACAGTGCAACTTTCATGAAATTATTGTCACATTCTGCTGCTGGTTAGATTGTGTTTTGTTGCTGGGCGTGGGGGCGTGGCACTTGAATCCAATGCAGGCTCGTCAACGCAGCATTTAAGCATGGGTGATCTCAGAGAAGGCTGCCGAGATATTTGCCTTGCTGATCGCTATTTGACATCTGGCACAATAATCTCGCTACATTTGCTTGTTATGCCCCTGCATTGGGTTTTTCTGTTAGTGTGCTGCTCTCGTTTGTAACCGCTGCCTATCGTCTTAGTTTGTTTTTTGTTATTTCTACTGTCCCGCGATCGCGTGTTATTTTTTTGTTTGCAATCATTAAACCCTTTTATGTATCCCCCGCTTGTTGTCTGCTTCGAGGTTCAACCTTGTTTCCGCATTTGCGGACGCTAACAATTATAATAATAATTGACCACAGCATCCCGTCTCTCCTTTTTTTCGGGAGGTGGGAGTCCCTTATTTCTATTTCTGAAAGGTGGCAACAATACTTTGGAAACACTTCCCAAATTACTGCGGTATTTCTTTCAGTAAAAGACAATAAAAGTAAAGTAGACGAAGTGAACTGACCAGAGATGATTTCTCCGGTCCAGCGGCCTTCTTCCTCTGGATAGCAGTCCTGCTCTTGCAGGCTCAAACTCGTTGTGTTCGTTCACGTTTCGTCTTCAAATGTTTTATCAAGTTCGAGGTATTGAAACTGGCCGATTTAACTCCAGATCTCCAAACTTTCAGGCCGCAAATCTTGCATGCAGCCATTGATTTTAATCGACGGGATTTCTATTTGGAAATATTTCCCGACCGCCGCGGCGCCGCCATATTTCCTGGTTTGTTTTTCGTCCATATGAAAAAGCCCCCTTTTGATTGGTCAGGAGTGGCTATTGGCCCGCTCTCATTGGTCTGGAGCAGGCCAATAGCGATAGCTGCTTGGTGTTCACGTGTCATCACACAACACAGAGACAGAGTGTAGTGAGCGCCAGGAGGAGAAAAAGTCTGTGGTCAAATGTTATAATAATGGACCGGTAAATGGTATCGGTGCCGTCTTTGTTGGTACTCGCCGATACCGATACCACCATTTCGGGCCGGATCGGCACCCCCTGCCGATACTAGTATCGGTATCGGTTCATCTTTAACTAAAATAATCCAATAACACTATAATTTTTTTTTGTTCTGTTAAATAGGCGTTCAATTCATTTATACTGGGAGGACTGGCTGTGAATGCTCATCTTCCAGTGCCACTGACAGCCTAGACATCCAATCTATTTAAACATTGAATTGTATGAATTGAAACAATTATAAATTAAAAAGGTCAATTGATAAAATGAACTTACCGGGAACATTTCTTCTTTTGCTAATTCTGAGAAGTGATCAGCAATAGTTGCGGGCAAATTGTGTTCGGCAACAAATTGGCAGGATAAGATCTCCGCTTTCGTCACTTTTCATTCTGTAGACAAACAAACAAACAAAAAAACAGTAACCTTTGCTATGTTTGGAAGTCATTTAATGTTGTGAATCAACCGTTAAAGGTTTTAAAATTGCTCCTGTTTTTGCATTAGTTCCCTTCTGTCTACTTTTGACATGTGAAAGTTTTAAAACCGTTTCATCATTTAAAGATAGATTCAAGTCAAGATTTTGCCCATTTAGGAGTATTTTAGATAAAAAGTGACTCAGGTTCGCTAGGAAGGTTCACTACAACACAGCCTGAGAAGTCTACTGCTTTAAGATGGTGGCTGTTTAACGCCGCCGAGTCTGTCATTTCGCATGTAGTTCTATATGCACGTGATATCTAGGCGTGGATTGTAGGCTGTGGGCAACAGTCAGGAAATATTGGACCCATCTAGCCTCGCATCGCGTTTGCTACAGCGTCACAACAAACACTCTTCTCTCTTGGTGACTCTGACTTTTCTCACGTCATTCAACCAACGTAGTAACGCATAGTAATGCACATTGTCTCGTTGACGAAACGGTGACACAATCCGAACGCAGGAAAAAACGGCCAGATTTTGAACATACACATTTAAAAATCAGTGCTCACTTGTACAAAGTACGCCGAAACCGTACAACTTGACAGGTATGCATAGTTGGTGAATTAATGACTTGATCTGCCTATTAAAGGGAAGTTAATCTACTTTGTTAAATCTCACAAGCCCTAGAATAAATTTTAATCAAATATTAATTTATTTAATATAAAACCGAGCCACATCAGAAGGTTCAAAGAGCTGCATGTGGCTCCGGAGCAGCGGGTTGCTGACCCCCTGGTCTAACGTCATCAATCAAATCCAATGAGCCCAATGAATGACCAAACAATGGTTATTTTTCAGGGGAAAGAAATCTTTGTAAATGTGTGACTATGATGCCATTATTAGTTGTCTTTGCTCATTCCCACTGGTGCACACATCACCATTTGGGTATTTCTGACCTTTAGTTATATCTTGGCATTGGTGGTAAAGAACAGAAGCAATGTCTAAGTTGGCTTACCTTCTGCTCCATCTTCACACAGATCTGCTAACTTGGATGGTCACAACCTAAAGACCACGTAGCTGCAGGATGAAAACATGGCTGCACCCCTTCTCGCACCGCCAGGACCTGACAGCTTTAAGAGATTTAATGTGGAATCTTTGGCGGCCCTCGAGCAGCGCATCAACGAGGAGAAGAACAAGAAGCCGCCCAAGCAGGACAGCAGTTACCGTGATGACGATGATGAGAACAAGCCCAAGCCCAACAGCGACCTGGAGGCTGGCAAGAGCCTGCCCTACATCTATGGGGACATCCCTAAGGGAATGGTGGCGGTACCACTGGAGGATTTGGACCCGTACTACCTGAACTCTCAGAAAGTGAGTAGAACTGTGATCTTCCCAGCTTTTATTGCTGGGTTGGGCTCAAGGACCCTCAATTGTTTTTACAATGGTTATTTATCATTGAGATTCAAATTATATTAATCATAATAATCAAAATAATGAATTGTGATTATGGTAAGTGTAACGCTTAGCTTTATTTCTTTTTGCACAGAAACAAAAGAGCAGAACATGATACGTGTGATAAGAGGACGGATATAAAATTGGCCTTAAGTCAAACGAGGCTTGTAAATAAGAACACAAACGAGCTGCATGCCCTTCATTGTTGTCCCTTTTCATTCTCTTTGTCACGTGCACGTCGCAGTGATGTCACACTATTGACTTGCGGACGTGGGTGTCACTCATTGGGATGATATCAGGGCAAGTCAGCGGTGAAATGACGCTGCCGTGTTTCGGTTTTGCACTGGCTGTTATTTGTGCTTACCATAATTTTTGGACTATAAGCTGCTACTTTTTCCCCTCATTTGGAATCCTGCGGTTTATATTCCAGTGCGTCTTATCTGTTTATTTATTTGGGTTAATAGGTAGCACTTTATTTGACAGCGGCGTCATAAGACTGTCATAAGACTGTCATAAGACCGACATGATTATGACATGACATCGTCATGCGCATTAATGAATGCTTATGACAGATGTCATGAAATGTTATCTGGCAAAATTTGTCACTAACTCCATTCATTTCCAGCTCGGATCTTTTACATCCATTCAAGAGAGATCATTTGCCTGATACTAAATGACATCTGTCATAAGCATTCATTATCCTCATGACCGTGTCATTTCATAATTATGACGGTCTCATGACACCGCTATCATATAAAGTATTACCTGTTAATTTCTTTTGGTGTAAATATCCCATAATACAGTGAGGACAGCTGCGTCTCATAGTCCGGTGTGGATTATCTCTGAACAAATGCTGTTTTCGTGTCAAATTTTGCGGGTGGCAGCATATAGTCAGGTGTGCCTTATAGTCTGAAAATTATGTTTCGAGGAGCTCTTCAAATGCTGTTCCTGAACTTGAGTGAGTGGAACAAATATGACCTTGAAGCATACTTACAGTAAGCCAAACAATTCCTGGCTGCTTCCGGTGACCTTGTCTACTGTACATGAAAGTGGAGTGACGGTGCCTCTATTGTGCAAGTGTACGCTTCCCACGAAGAGACTAACCAAGTTCCATTATTACACTCACAATATTTATGTTGAGGGGGAGCCTTTCGCCCTAAAAACCTGGAAATACTCTGTATACGTCACCAGTCAATAACAGGACACGCTGTGGGCTATAGTCTACATATTATAAAATAAACATACAGTGCCTTGCAAAAGTATTCGGCCCCCTTGAATCTTGCAACCTTTCGCCACATTTCAGGCTTCAAACATAAAGATATGAAATTTAATTTTTTTGTCAAGAATCAACAACAAGTGGGACACAATCGTGAAGTGGAACAACATTTATTAGATAATTTAAACTTTTTTAACAAATAAAAAACTGAAAAGTGGCGCGTGCAATATTATTCGGCCCCTTTACTTTCAGTGCAGCAAACTAACTCCAGAAGTTCAGTGAGGATCTCTGAATGATCCAATGTTGTCCTAAATGACCGATGATGATAAATAGAATCCACCTATGTGTAATCAAGTCTCCGTATAAATGCCCCTGCTCTGTGATAGTTTCAGGGTTCTGTTTAAAGTGCAGAGAGCATTAAGGAACACACCAGGCAGGTCCGAGATACTGTTGTGGAGAAGTTTAAAGCAGGATTTGGATACAAAAAGATTTCCCAAGCTTTAAACATCTCAAGGAGCACTGTGCAAGCCATCATATTGAAATGGAAGGAGCATCAGACCACTGCAAATCTACCAGGACCCGGCCGTCCTTCCAAACTTTCTTCTCAAACAAGGAGAAAACTGATCAGAGATGCAGCCAAGAGGCCCATGATCACTCTGGATGAACTGCAGAGATCTACAGCTGAGGTGGGAGAGTCTGTCCATAGGACAACAATCAGTCGTACACTGCACAAATCTGGCCTTTATGGAAGAGTGGCAAGAAGAAAGCCATTTCTCAAAGATATCCATAAAAAGTCTCGTTTAAAGTTTGCCACAAGCCACCTGGGAGACACATCAAACATGTGGAAGAAGGTGCTCTGGTCAGATGAAACCAAAATTGAACTTTTTGGCCACAATGCAAAACGATATGTTTGGCGTAAAAGCAACACAGCTCATCACCCTGAACACACCATCCCCACTGTCAAACATGGTGGTGGTAGCATCATGGTTTGGGCCTGCTTTTCTTCAGCAGGGACAGGGAAGATGGTTAAAATTGACGGGAAGATGGATGCAGCCAAATACAGGAACATTCTGGAAGAAAACCTGTTGGTATCTGCACAAGACCTGAGACTGGGACGGAGATTTATCTTCCAACAGGACAATGATCCAAAACATAAAGCCAAATCTACAATGGAATGGTTCAATATAAACGTATCCAAGTGTTAGAATGGCCAAGTCAAAGTCCAGACCTGAATCCAATCGAGAATCTGTGGAAAGAGCTGAAGACTGCTGTTCACAAACATTCTCCATCCAACCTCACTGATCTCGAGCTGTTTTGCAAGGAAGAATGGGCAAGAATGTCAGTCTCTCGATGTGCAAAACTGATAGAAACATACCCCAAGCGACTTGCAGCTGTAATTGGAGCAAAAGGTGGCGCTACAAAGTATTAACGCAAGGGGGCCGAATAATATTGCACGCCCCACTTTTCAGTTTTTTATTTGTTAAAAAAGTTTAAATTATCCAATAAATGTTGTTCCACTTCACGATTGTGTCCCACTTGTTGTTGATTCTTGACAAAAAATTAAAATTTTATATCTTTATGTTTGAAGCCTGAAATGTGGCGAAAGGTTGCAAGGTTCAAGGGGGCCGAATACTTTTGCAAGGCACTGTATATGTAATATAAAATTAATATGTAATAAATTAATATATAAATGATAATTATAAATAATGACAAATGAAGTACATTTTGTTATTCATGATATTTAGCTGAATTGAAATGCACGTGAGAGAGAACATTAATGTTCCTGAAATATATATATTTAAGCTTAATTCCACTCGTAAAAAAAAAGATTAAACATTTATTTTAAATAGAATTTTATTGAAGTTATTTTTTTAATTTAATTTGTTTGCAATCTTATTTTATGCTGCTCAAATGATTTTCTAAAAAACAAACGAAATTAAAACCTCTGCACTAACCCTAACCCACTAATGATAAAGCCCATAAACTCCCAGCAGCTCCGCCCCAACTTGGAATCAACAATTACCTTCCACAGTACAGTGGTACCTCTACATACGAAGTTAGTTCGTTCCAGGAGCTTGTTTGTAAATCGAAATGGTCATATGTTGAGCAGGATTTTCCCATAAGAATACATTAAAATTCCATTAATTCGTTCCACAGCCCGAAAACCTACACTAAATCCCTAATAATTACTGCTGGTACTATTACAAATGGCAATTACATATAGCAAAACAAATAAATATAAATCGGAATAATAATACAGTATAATAATAATACTGGTAATTAATAATTCCTGTAGTAATGTAACAAATGGGGTTCTAATGTGGCAAATGTGGTTCGCATTCCGTACCTGAACGCACCGCGTGGCTAACGTCAAAGTGAGATAGAGAGTGCGGTAGAGATTTTACTTTCTCTTTTAAATGTTTTGTTGCTGGCGTCAACTGCGGCGGCCAGTAGGCGTGTTGTGTTGCGCAAGTTGATGTATTAAATGATTAGAAACCTGAGGAAGCTGGCGATTTCTTTGGCAATGTTACCACAATAATAATTGTCACCACCTTAACTTATAAAGATTGGTGAACAGAGGTCAGAGGAGGACCGTCAGGATCGGACACATTCTACGGCCGTATTGTCGAGCCAGTTCACGGATGTGGATACCATGTTCATATTTTTTTTAATCATTTCCATCTTCATTTCAATGGTAAGCCTTTTTACCTTTTCCCTTTTTTCACCACCTGAACTAATCATCAAGCCATGTTGATTTCTCTCGCAAGAAAAATCCGCCATTCGTCCGTCTTGCGGGAAAACAAAGAAACTGCGGCGCTGTCATAAATTGTCGTATTTCGAGCATGTCGTCAGATTTAGAAACAAATGGCGTGTCAAATTTTACGTCGGATTTCGAAAAGATCGTGTGTCTAAGCGATCGTATGTCGAGGTACCACTGTATTCTGGATTGTCCTCAGTGGAAGCAACACTTTTTCGCCGATGATTCCTGGGAGGACCTAAATATAATGGTGCCTCCAAGTCGAAATGGTCGTATGTCAAGCGGGATTTCCCATAAGGATATATTATAATTTAATTAAATTGTTGCAGAGCAATAAAACTTACGCTAAATCATTCATAAATGCTGCAGGTACAATTAAAATAGCAATTACACATAGTAAACAAATAAATTATAAATTCAAATCGTAATAATTAGGGTTGTTCCAATCATGTTTTTTTTTCTCCCGATCCGATCCCGATCGTTATAGTTTGAGTATCTGCCGATCCCGATATTTCCCGATCCGATTGCTTTTTTTTGCTCCCGATTCAATTCCAATCATTCCCGATAATTTTTCCCGATCATATACATTTTGGCAATGCATTAAGAAAAAAAAAAAGAATAAAACTCGGACGAATATATACATTCAACATACAGTACATAAGTACTGTATTTGTTTATTATGACAATAAATCCTCAAGATGGCATTTACATTATTAACATTCTTTCTGTGAGAGGGATCCACGGATAGAAAGACTTGTGACTTTGTATATTGTGACTAAATATTGCCATCTAGTGTATTTGTTGAGCTTTCAGTAAATGATACTGTAGCCATGCCCAAATGCATGATGGGGAGTGGAACCATGACTGTGCGTAATGCTACCAATTGATATATCTTCTCTGCGTTGGGAAATAACATAAGGTGTTAAGAAAAGATCAATTGCTACCTAGCTTCCCCACATTGCTTCCCATGATATTTCTAAGCGAAGGGAGAGGGATTGTAAGGCTTTAGCCAATTAAAAAAAGGCTCCAAAGGCTTTATCTCTCTATATAGGTAAAACGATGCCATTACAGATTGAGCACGACAATGCGTGAGTGGATCGTGCAGCGCATGCATTAATTGCGTTAAATATTTCAACGTGATACATTTTTTAAAAAATTAATTACCGCCGTTATTGGGATAAATTTGATAACCCTACCTTAAGCCTAAACTAAAGACTCTGGATGAGTGTAACATATTATGTCGGTAACGTTAAATACAATTAGACAACGATTTAATTAAAAAATAAATATATATTAAAAAAAGGCATGGCCGATATTTTTTTGCCGATTCCGATACTTTGAAAATGAAGTGATCGGACCTGATCGATCGGGACATCTCTAGTAATGATTATGATAATACTAAATCGGAAATAAAAAAGCATCTTTATTCTCACCTTAACTTATAGAGACTGGCGAACGGAGGTAGGAGGAGATGGTGGGTGGAGGTCCCTTTATCCTTAATCCAATATCAGCAAAAGGCGTTCCATCTCCTTCGAAATAGCGCTCCAGAGAGGGTAGTCGTCCCCTTGGATGCTTGGACCATTTTGATGGCTTCCATCTGTTTGAGGACCGTCGCGATTGTAGACACATAATGGCCGTATTGTCGAGCCAGTTCACTGACGCGCACAGCACGCTGATATTTTTCTATCATTTAATCCAGGGGTCCCCAAACTTTTTCCTGTGAGGGCCACATAACCCTTCTCTTCTCTGATGAGGGGCCGGGGTCAGTTTGTAACAGAAAAAGTGTGACGATTGCAGGAGTGCCTAAATGTAAAAATGTATTGTTTTTCAGAAAGCCACAATCAAATAACCCTTTCTGGATTCTTCACGGAACCAAAGTAAATAAAATAAAAATGATATAATATAATATAGTATAATATAATATAATATAATATAATATAATTAGGGCTGTCAAATTATTAAAATTTTTAAGCGAGTTAATCACAGCTTAAAAATTAATCGTAATTAATCGCAATTCAAACATCTCTAAAATATGCCTTATTTTTCTGTAAATTATTGTTGGAATGGAAAGATAAGACACAAGACAGATATATACATTCAACATACTGTACATAAGTACTGTATTTGTTTATTATAACAATAAATCAACAAGATGGCATTAACATTAATATTCTGTCAAAGCAATCCCTGGATAGAAAGACTTGTAGTTCTTAAAAGATAGATTTTAGTACAAATTATAGAAATTTTATGTTAAAACCCCTCTTAATGTTTTCGTTTTAATAAAATTGGTAAAATTTTCTATCAAAAAAATTAACTAGTAGCTCACCATTGTTGATGTCAAGAATTACACAATGCTCATGGTGCATAAAATCAGTCGCACCCAAGCGCCAGCAGAGGGAGACAAAAAACACAAGTAACAAGTGGACATGACACTGCTGTCATTTTAATCTGTTTGAGCGGGGCATATGCGTTAATTGCGTCAAATATTTTAACGTGATTAATGAAAAAAATTAATTACCGCCCGTTAACGCGATAACTTTGACAGCCCTTAATATCATATCATATCATATCATATCATATCATATCATATCATATCATATCATATCATATCATATCATATCATATCATCAGGGGTGCACATAATTTTTTTGCCCAGGTTCTCAGAGGAGGACCTGGAGATGTGACTTGGTCCTCATTGAGCTTGAGAGCCGACCCACCTGATGCGATAAATTTATGACAAGCTTTACTTAGAGCCAATTAACTTTGATTAATTATATTAACAGTTAATGCTTGATTAACATCAACTGGCACAACAAAATTGCCATTACTTTGAAGTGAAATGTAAAGAAATAAACATAAAAGCACCAATTCAAAATAAAGGGCATTATGCGGCTCCCACATTAACTCCAAGCCTTTTTAAAAGTGGGATGTCCTCCTCATAAGACCTCATTGAACGTGCATGTTTAGCTTTGTAAAATGCGAGCAAAAACACGTTTGTCAGTGCATGTCGCTGTTCATTACCTTTATTCCGCCCTATTCCGCCACATGCCCATAGGGCGAGTGGGGTCCTGTTTGACATTGATAGTTTGCTTAATTGCCACATGCTCTCTGTTTTTTTCGTGCTTTTCAAAGTTTGGATGGCTGAAATTCTTTGACCCTACATAAAATGCGTTGCTCTAATCGGCGACATTGGGATTCTCACGGCACATTTTGTACCGCATTTCCGTGCGAGCATCATTCGCCTCTAGCCATGGTACCTCCTGTAGCCACTTTTCAGCAAAAGTCCTTTTTTTCGGTAGCTCCGGTGACGTCTCTGTCGTCTGTCTGTCTTTTGACGGGGGTGGGGGAACACACAAGTAATTACTCAGTGTGGCCTGCCTCATCGACATTTTGAGAAGTTATTTTCTCGTGTCCGCCGCAAATAGAGTGGTCAGCCATCGGTACGCAAAAGCGTATGGAAGCCGTTGAGGGCCAGCGCGTTTGTCTACGTCCAGTACGCATGTGCGGACCACTTATGTGCACCCCTGAATATAATATAATATAATATAATATAATATCATGTAATATAATATAATATAATAATACTGTATTAATTAAATAGATAATAACCAAATAACCATTGCTCAGTTCTTCACAGAAAAAAGCCAGGACTTAAATAACTCTATTGAGAAAAAAATTTTTTTTTTTTTTTTTTTAACAATTTTTTTTTTTGTTTTGTTCAGGGGGCCGGACCAAATGTGGCTGCGGGCCGTATCCAGCCCGCGGGCCGTAGTTTGGGGACCCCTGATTTAATCTATCATTTCTTAATTTCAATGTTAAGCGTCACCTTTTTTCACCACCTGCACTAACCTTTTTGAATAAAATTGCGACGCTGTCGTAAATCAACGTATTTCGAGCAAATCTTCATATGTCGAGAAAAATGACGAGTCAAATATTACGTCGGATGTCGAAAGGATCGTATGTCGAGGTACCACTGTATCTAATGTAGAGCTTTACATACAATGTATTTATTAATCTGACCGTACACATGAGGATTTTACATGAAAAATATCTTGGTCTTCCATCATGGTCATCTCCTCTTCCTTAAACAAAAGCCTCTGGTTTTGATGGCAATGTTGCATAATTAAAGCCTTGAAACATAGCCACACCTACTCACTATCAATCTCAATCATACTCACACGCAAGGAACCTTTACGAGCATCTTTCCCCTTATATTTTGTAGCGTGGCATGTTATGTAAGGCTCAAGCAGGACAATGATAGCAGGCTAAGCTAACAGCTCTTTCTTTGTGCTTCATTATCTGGGCCTGCCTCAACCGTTCTAATCACGAGCCTGAATCACGTCTGCTTTAGCAGTGCTGCTTTGACGTCAGTTCAGGTCACGTTTTTTTTTTTTTTTTTCATTTTTCCCCCAACATGATGACAGGCTGGCAGAGTAAGGATGGTGCAACCCATAGCTAGTCAATTTACGGGCAGATTAAATGGCGGACGTGCAACTTTCTCTCTGTCCTGCTGCAGCTGAGCTCAGTTAAAATCACTGAAGCAGGAGGCCCAAAAAACCTTGCTGTTTTTTTATAATGAAATCAGAATTGAGCAGCTACTGAATGTGCTGATCTGATTTGCTGGATGACGTTGGAGCTGTTGGCCATCAGTTAAACACAACACTAATTAAGGCTATTAAGAGATTTTAGTCAGGACGTGACGTTCTAAAACAGTCAATTGATTATATTTTCACTGAATTCCTCTGTTAACAACACCTTCCAAATTTGTGTTGTACAACTGGTATCTTTTTCTTATGGCATCCGTCAAGAGTGCCATGAAAAAAGTATTTGCCCCCTTCTGAAATGCAAATATTTACCACACCTTTATGTTCACGATCATAAAAGATTTTTAAATATCTAAATTAAATAAAATAACTATTCAAAGCTACATGTGTGTGTTACTGTGTGAAAAAGGAATTGGTCCCTAGCTCTAATCACTGGTTAGTCCTATCTCAGCAACAATTGTAACAAAGCATTTTATATAATTGACAAAGGGTTTCTTCATTTTTTTTCTTCACATAAATGGCATTTTAACGTTATACCACAGAAACTCAATCCAATTCCAGTCCGGATTTTTTTAGAGCCTCTCTAAAGCTTTTATTTTGCTGCTCACTGCTCACCTAATAGAATTTTGTGCCTGAAACTAGTGTAATAGTGCAATACAGTGATCCCTTCTTTATTGCGGTTAAGGGGGATCAGAACCCGCCGCAATAAGTGAAAAACCGCGAAGTAGTGCCCATCCCATATATATATATATATATATATATATATATATATATATATATATATATATATATATATATATATATATATATATATATATATATATATATATATATATATATATATATATATATATATGCTGGAACTCCCCGACGTGAAGGTCGCCACGGAGCCAGAAATTATATTTATTCATTTTTTTTCATTTTCCCCCCCTCTTAAACTACTGAAATGCAAAGAAAACTGTTTTAGCACAGTTATTTCTATAACACATACAAAAACTGATTTTCATTTAAAACTGTATTTTTTCAATGATTTGCAAAATAAAACAAAAACAGCAAAAACCCCAACCTCCATCTCCTAATTTTTATTTTCCCTCATTTCCTCACATACTAAATGCCAAATCTCAATTTTAACTACTTAAGAACATAGGATATATATTAAAATTGAAGTTAATGTAAACATTTACATTTTTTAAATAATAAAGATATGAGTAACATACATTCAGAAAAATAAGTACAAATGACTTATATTATGCAGAGTGAAATGGAATATATTTTGAAGATCGCGCAAACATTGACTTTTTTAAATCATAAGGAAATGAATAAGTAGCCTAACATAAATGAACAAATATAAGTCCAAAGTGCACATTGACAGCTAAGACGTTCTGAACCTCTCCATCACAGCAAATAAAACTAAATATGATGAATAAGCCTCCTCAACTCTTTTGTTGCTCTTAATGATTTGATCCATTTTATGTTGCATTGCCCTTTTTTGTCACATCAATTCAACAAGCTTTTTTTTTTCTTGCTGTTATAGAAAACATGCACATTTGAACCAATCAGAGCTAACCATCTCTGCTGATCACATGTCAGTATGTCAGCCAATTGAACGGATAAATGAGTCCATGCATTTTGCATTGCTGCAATCATTCTCACATTGACGTAACTCATCAGCGTCAGACTCAGATAACTGCAGCAGCTGGGGAAACGTCCATGCCATCCGTGGAATAAAATCAATAATAAATATCGGTGGAAACGGATTATGGTACACAAACACTTTATTATGCTTGTTATTAACACTTGTGTATGTAAATCTGATGTTGCTAGATTGTTTTCTTCTTGGAGCTGAAATGCATGTGTGGCAGCTTAGCATTTTATTTAATTTTTTTTACAAAGCGTTTTGACAGATGCTGTCATATTTTCGGAATCAAAGCACCGTGTACCGGAACAGCATTCTGGCCCTGAATCTTATACCGGAACTGCGTTCTGGCCCTGAATCTTATACCGGAACTGCGTTCCTGACCGTTCAAATATTTTCAAAACCAAAGCTGCTACTGACCTAAAACCAAAAGTGGCACCTACCTTAGCCATATATGAGTCTCCATGAGCAGCGGCATAAAAAATTTCAAAGTCGTTCCCTTACAAAATCCGACTAATTATTTTTAAATAAGTATAACAAAAGTTAAAAGGGCTATAAAATTCTCAGATTGTAAACTAGGTGCACAAAAATCACCAAATGTAGGGACAATCACCTATATTTTCAGGATCAATAGCGATATTTAAGATATCATATAAGTTTTTGCCCAAAATAGCAACTTTTTTTCTTTTTTTTTAATTTACTGCCAGTTTTCAACAGCTAATAAATCACTCAATTTAACATCAGAAACTTAATACTTGAGGAAAACATACAGAATCAATTATAAATAATATATAAATAGATTATTAATAAATTCCATATACATTCATTCATTCATTCATTTTCCATGCCGCTTTTCCTCACGAGGGTCGCGGAGGTGCTGGAGCCTATCCCAGCTAACTACGGGCAGTAGGCAGGGGACACCCTGAACTGGTTGCCAGCCAATCGCAGGGCACAAGGAGACATACAACCATTCACGCACACACTCATACCTACGGACAATTTAGAGCAGCGGTCTCAAACCGACTCCACAAAGGGCCGCAGTGGGTCCTGGTTTTTGTTCCAACAGATCCAGCACAAACAGTTCAACCAATGAGGTTTCTACTAACATAAGCAGCACCTGATTGCAATCAACTGATTACACTTGTAAGAAACCAGATTGGTGAAAAGGTATTTGTCTCGTTTGGTTGGAATGAAATCCAGTACCCCCTGCGGCCCTTTGAGGACCGGTTTGAGACCACTGATTTAGAGTGTTCAATCAGCCTACCATGCATGTTTTTGGGATGTGGGAAGAAACCGGAATTCCCGGAGGAAACCCACGCAGGCACGGGGAGAACATGCAAACTCCACACAGGAAGGCCAAAGCCCGGGATTTGAACCCTTGATCTCAGAACTGTGAGGCAGACGTGCTAACCACTTAGCCACCGTGCCGCATTCCATATACAATCACAACTTATTATAGAATAGAATAGCCCTATACTATCATTAGACAGTTGTACAAGGAAATTGTGGAGGATCTTCCTTTACAGTGCAGAATAAGTTAAAATCTCAAAAGTGACTTGCAATTATGAAATCTAAATAAACATAAATATAAAATGCATATGAGATAGTCCTATAACTCAGGCAGTGCAAATAATCGATGCAGTGTTACCAGGATGTGAGCCTCGTCTTTCAATAATCACTTAGCCTCTTTTTATGCCGTGCGTTTTCTGGTCAGCATCCTCGACTTGAACAAGTCCCTGTTCCTCGCCGTCTCCTTTCTGCCCTCCTTGACTCTGCTTCTTTTCCCGCTGGTCGGCCACTCCAAGGCCTTGTCTCCTCGCTTCTGAAGTTACATCCTTGGAGAAGTTCGCACCAAAACAGTTGAAGAGGGACCACCAGGAACTCCAGCAGATGCTCTTGTGCTTCCTGCACATCAGGGAGTCCCACAGCTACATTCCGAAGGTCGCCATGTGGGCCATGTGGAGAGATGGCCGCCTGAGGACCGCAGGGCCCATCTCCGTGTCCCTGTGTTCCTCCTTGCCCGTGGTAATGGCGAGGAGCCTCAGGCCGGCGACCGTATTGACGTTGACGACCGCCATGACGAGCCCGACGCTCAGCAACTCGATCAAAGCGCGCACCAGCACCTTCTGGGTCAACTTGTAGCCGGCCTTGACGGACTTGTGGTCCTCCCACCTGGCCAGCACTTTCAGGCGTGAGAATCGAGCCGTCCTCATCCTCTCAGGCTCCTAAAAACACGTTTCTTTTAGAAAGATGGGTGTTTTGATTCATCTTTTTTATTCTGTCCTGGCGTTATGTTGGGTGTAACGAGTAGACAGATAGCGAACAAGAAAGAGAAGGAAGAAAGGACTCAGTAGCTTCACTTCCAATGTGTTTTTGCTGAACTTCCCTTGCACAGATTTCCTCTTATTATCTTTCTTTTTTTGTAAAACTGTAACACACAAAAGATACATTGCATGTAAATAAACAGAAACATGTTGTTATATTTGTTACAGTACAACTCAACTGTCCTGCACAATAATCATTATCATGAGTCATATCAGCTAACTGCTAGGTTGTGTTAGCACTAGCTCGCGATTAGCGTTAGTCCGCGATTAGCGTTAGCTCACTAAACAGCATAATATAACAAATGTAAAACAAACACAAATGACAAGCCATAGAACTTACTGGTGGAGCTACTCCAAGGGTCTTAGAACATGACTTTGAGGAGGAGCGCAGCCTGTGTATGTCTCAGTGTTTGCGTGTGCATGAATGTGAGCCTGGAGATGATAAAGGTATGTGTGTAGAAACGAATGGGCCTGACCAGGCTTAAAGGAACACTACACCAAAAACATATTGCTTAGTGGCATGTGTCGGAACACTAGTAAATTATGTTATACCACTATTTACACTTTTGTCTGTGTCATGAATAGAACAACATCACAAATAGGTCAAAAATATTCCTAACATACCCCTTGGCTAAGAGTCTTTACCATAACCTTGCGGACCTTGGAGTCTGAGCTTGGAACGGCCTTAATTATTCGTCCAAGAGCAATGTCACCTTCTTGGAGGTCAGGCTTCATCGTGATCCACTTCCTTTGTGGCTGACGAGTTGCCAGGTACTCCAGTCTCCACCCTTTCCAGACGTCGGGGGCATACAGAGGGGTGACCAGCTCTGGGATGCTAACTTGGGACCCATTCGCAGGATCTTGGATCTCTGTAGGCTTAATCGGGGTTTCCTTCACTGGCGATAGAGCAGCCTGAGCAAAGTTGACGCTCTGTCGGGCGACGAACTCACGACAGTGGGAAGCCTGTTCTGGGCAAGCCAATCGGGGCCGGGGGCGGCTCAGGGCTGGGGAAAAATAGAAAAATAGAAATGGTATTGGGCCTTCCTCACGTGCCCCCCTGCGATGCATCAGTAATGGCCCCATTTACAAAACAAAGGCAACACTCTGTCCCACAGTGGGACAGTCTTGTGGGCGATTCCATGGAAAAGGGACACCCATGGGTCTCCTAGTGTTAAGAGACTTTGGCAGAATTTCCCGTGACATATTACTTAAGATTTGGGTTTTTTCCGTTTTGCGGTGCAGGATTGGAGGCAACGAAGTAGCATCTTGAAGCATTCTTGGAGCACGCGCCATAAACTTCTGAGCTTCTACGTAGTCTTTGGTGCGTTCTATTGGATCTTCAAGCGTTAAATTCTGTAATTCACCAAGATTGCCTTTTTCTTCATATTCATCTGCTGCTGCTTCGAATATAGCTGCTTCTGTTAATGCGGCAGTAGCCTCATTCTCTTGTTTTAACACATGAAGACTTGCCTCTATTGAAGTCTTTTGTTTCATCATGGCTGACTCCTTTTCCGCAAAGGATACTAATTTTTGGTGCTTAGGCCTTGGCTCTTGCCGTTATTGCAGCAACGCTGACTGATGTTCGTGCTGAATAGCCACTGCAGGACTTGCGTGAAGCTGAGACTCGAGACCTTGTCTCTAGCTGAGACCGTCGCTCCTCGTGGTCACTCATCTTGCAATGTATCCAAGTGCCGTTCACAGTTGTTCAGTTGCCTTTCCCCACTGAGGTGGCATCATTTTATTATTCTGTCCTGGCGTTACGTTGACTGTAACGAGTAGACGGATAGCAAACAAGAGAAGGAAGAAAGGACTCAGTAGCTTCACTTCCAATGCATTTTTACTGAACTTCCCTTGCACAGATCCTTCCTATTATCTTTAAATTATAAATATATTATTATTATTATTATTATTACAGTACAACTCAACTGTCCTGCACAATAATCATTATCATGAGTAATATAAATCAACAAGACAACCATTATCAACTAACTGCTAGGTTGTGTAAGCATTAGCGCTAGGTCGCGATTAGCGTTAGCTCGCTAAACACCAAAATGTAACAAATGTAAAACAAACACAAATGACAATCCCTAGAATTTACTGATGGATCTACTCCAAGGGTCTTAGAACATGACTGTGAGGAGGAGCGCAGCCTGTGTATGTCTCAGTGGCTGCGTGTGCGTGAATGTGAGCCTGGAGATGGTAAAGGTGTGTGTGTAGAAACGAATGGGCCTGACCAGGCTTAAAGGAACAGAACACCAAAAACATATTGCTTAGTGGCATGTGTCCGAACATTTTTTATGAAGTGAATAATGCTGGCCACTTACGTCAGCCCCAGGAAACCTGGGCAGCACCATACAGCTGTGGCTGTGAAAGCTGCTGTAGATGTTCTTCCAAGGGTGCATGGGGTCAAAGTAGACGAAGATCTGCTTGTTGCTGTCGGCGTAGGGGTTGGTGTAGGACCAGGTGCCTTCTGGGAGCTCAAGGTTGGCGTAGTAGTAGGCATTGTTGGTGTGGCCGTCAAAGCTGACTGAGTGGAAACAGACAAAGAGCTTCTTCCGTTGAAAATTCTTGTGAATAAATGCTTAAATATCTATAATTCTTTATAGATATAGACGTAAAACAGTCTCGGTGCTTGATTAAAAGCAAAAACCAGACAGTTGCCAGGTATTTTACGTAAATATTGTGAAGTTTAATGCCAATGCCGGAGCGGCTAATTCCTCCAATTGATTTTTTTCACAACGTTTCAAAATGCATGCATGTTACGAAAAATATAATAATTATCTTGAGTCCTCGAACAAATCACTCCTGAGACAATCCTTCTTGTTAGTATGTGGTCCAGCTGTCGTAGTTTTTAAATGTAAATCCGGCTTTGTGCTCAAAAGCATGTGTGATTGTTTCACTGCCACCGACTTCTAATAAACGGAACGGAGTCACACAGCCCCTCACGGGCAGGCGGGGGGCAGTGAATGAAGGAGCTGATGTGTCAAGTATAATGAAGTCTATGATATATGTTTTAATAAATGTTTTTTTGGGGCACTTCAAATGTACTAATTATACGTTTTAAACATGTTACTGTCCTACCGAATTATTTTTAAACGACAATAAAGTAGAAAAATGCTTGAGTTTATTCAATGCTTCATTGAGTGAGTCCACTCAAATCTGCTCAAGCTGCTCAGTTACACACAAGAAGTTGCCACAACAACTGTTTAACAAGTTAAACTATGACTGACGCATGCAGCGCTTTGAAGTTCGCGTCTCTGGCAAGATCAAACCCAAGCTTCTGTCATTCATCGCAACTCCAGTGCACTGCCTGACCAACAAAGAGCAGGGAGAGGGCGGGAAGGAGGGAGGAAGAGTGAGACTGCGCGATCAGCTCGGGACAGCTCATCTGTATTTATTTATTCGTTTTTTAATTGGAAAAAAAAAAATCCGCTATGGACTGAGAGTGCAAAGTTTGAAGCGCGAAATATCGAGGGTTCACTGTATTTCAATAAATAGCATGCATGCAATGCAAGTAAGGATTATGCTCGCAAGTGTTTCCATTGGCTACCAAACTACGGCTACGTTCAAATCGCAGCTTAAATTGATCCAAGTCATTTTGCCTTTAACTGACTTGAGTGAGAGCCTTTTATGCCAGCCTGAACGTCATTATATAGAAGCTGATATTTTAAAATACGATGTGCGCCACTATAGTATGTGGTTTTATTTTATTTTTTGTTATGGGTTCGACATTTTGGACTGTGACTGTAATCCAAATTCATCGTTGAAATAATGTGCAGTTGTGTTGCTGAGCAACAGGGTAGGTGGCATAGACAGAGGTGTGTAGTTGAGGGACAGCCAAGTGCTAATACAGCTAGTAAGTATTTGGAGGCTTGCTTGACCTTGTCTTTCTGACTTGAGGCTGGTCTGAGGCCAAGTGCTAATACAGTTAGTAAGTATTTGGAGGCTTGCTTGACTTTGTCTTTCTGACTTGAGGCTGGTCTGAGGCTGGACCACAGTTGTAAAAATATATGCACAGTCCTGAAGCTAATTTTAAGGAGACAAAAGGCTCCAATCAGCAAAGCGGTTGAGAATGAATAACATGTCAGTTTTACAATGCATGCTGGGTGATAAACCCAGCATGTTTGGCCTGCTCTCAACTTATGTTAGTTACGCATGCACATCCTTTAGCTCAACGCATGATGGCTGGTGATCTGTGCATCACATTTAAGGCCTTAAAGACAGTCTGATGGGCCACACAAAATTTTGCTTGAAGATCTGCAGTCTCAATATACGCTTGTCTTGTCTTTGCCACACCTCTGATTTTTTAACAAATTGTACTCTATTTTTATTAAGTTCTGTTGATAGAGACGATTGTCAAGACACTAAGATTTTTTTTCTCCCTTTAAAACCATAACATGTATTTCTTTGCAGGATGGGTTGACAAATCAGTGTATGTGTACTTTTCTCCGTTTAATATTGGTCAGAGCGGCCAAAACTCAGCTTTTCGCTTTATTAGGGCGAGTGACGAGGTCTCATTGAATATTCACTTTGAGCCATCTGAATGCAGATGATGCAGTCATGCTTAATGGCGGCCGCCTCTTCTTCACTGTTCCCATCCCCCTCCCTCGCCTCTCCTCATCCCTGGCTGGCTGTCTGCCTTTGCTGTGCTTCTCCTTGGCCTGCTGCCGCCGCCACTGTTGCCACCTGCCTGCCTGCTTCACTCACTTGCCATCTCGCCCGGCGCCCCGTTATGAAATTTTCAGCAGCTTTGCAGCACTTTAGTCATGCGTTACAGAGTGGGGAAAAGACTTGATACATGCATGGCAGCTGTGTGTGAGTGTGCCTGGGCGCATGGAAGAGAGGCAGAAGAATGAGAGCGGGAGGGACATGCATATGCACTCAACATGCGTGTTTGTGTTAAACAACAAATGTCATGAAAACAGCAAGTGGCACATTTCGAATGTGGGATGGATTCCAATATATGAGACAGCATTTAGGTATGATTAGTCAATTACAACACAATCTATTCATTGTATATTACATTTAAAGTGCCTGTGAAGCCATATAAACTTTTTAAATAGCATTATTATGTGAATTAAAATCATATTTTGGGACGATTCAACTATATAAAAACTATATAAAATAATTGGGCAACGTGCAGATGATGAGAAATGAGTCTTTCAATCTGCGCTATAATCTGTCATTATAGCGCTCTGGCGCCGCCATCTGGGTGATGATGTCGGCAGAGTAACGATTTCAGCCGATTTAGAATTCAGCCCAATGGAGGAGGAAGATTCAGAACTAGGAAAATGTGACAGAGATCAGCAAAATGTCATCATTGTTT
This sequence comes from Corythoichthys intestinalis, assembly GCF_030265065.1. Taxonomy (NCBI): domain Eukaryota; kingdom Metazoa; phylum Chordata; class Actinopteri; order Syngnathiformes; family Syngnathidae; genus Corythoichthys; species Corythoichthys intestinalis. Next base: position 36,665,241 of record NC_080396.1, read on the forward strand.
TAATCTCTCTCTTCCAATGTTTTTACATGATGTTGTTTGTATTTTCCCCAATTGCTAAATAAGTTGTATGGCTATGACAAATAACAGTCTTGTGCTAAGTTGAATATAAAATATTAAAAAATGCATTTATTCAGGGTGACAAGGCTAAATTACTGCATAATGGTCAAAACTGCCGACTTATTAAACCTCAGTATTTTTAACGATATTTTATGCCACCGGAGTTAGTCTGGCTTTTGTCATTTCCCTGCCCCGCCTTCGGAGATGGAGGAAAGAGCGTAAACAAAACAGGTGGTGTGAGATTTAGGCAAAATGCGGACCCTTCCAAGTCTCTTCCTCGACTTTCAAAACGAAACATCACACGAAACTACCCAGACTCAAGTCGCACAAGGCGGGGGGGTGATAGCCTTCACCGATCGGCCAGCACCTAGCGGCAAGCAAGTTTTGGCTCGTTGTTGAACGCCGAAAATGCCGCATTCTCAGTGGACAAACTGGCCGACGTTGGAGCCCGTGTCTGCCTGAGCATGGGCGCTCATCGGCTGGCGACCATGGTGTGCGACAAGCCGCCGGTCGTCAGCCAGCCAAAGGAGGCAGCCCTCCCGCCTTTTCAGTGGACAGGGAGCATTGTCACCCACAGAATGCATGCCTTATTAAAACGTGTGCTATGATCCCAGTATTTGACATAAGCTAAAACCTGTAGCTTACTCACTTCCTTGTCCGTCCAATGGTCCCACAGTTGTTGGACTTGTTTTGCCCATTCTTCACGGTGAACAGGATCTTTTTGAAACCCCAAAAGGCTCACACGCCTCTCCCTGGTGCAGCAACAAAAGCCTGCAGCACAATGGGCTGTCGTGATGCGAAATATAAATGAATTAATCCGCAAAATCAGCTGAATCCGCAGTCCTTCTGCATACTATAGTAATGGTGGTATTGTGAAGATGATTAGTCCAATGACGTCACATTCGCCTTATACCTCATTCTAGACTCTAGCCGGAAGTCACTCATTTTCACAGCGCGGGATTCAAAAAATTGAATAAATATATCGATCACTTCCAAATACACCTAAGCGGTCCATTTCATTCAAGAGCATAAAATACCGTGTGAAATATGAAATAAACATGCTTTTTGCTGTCATAGGCACTTAAAGGATGATGTTTCATGGCGTTGAGCCCTTGGGCAACTTACTGTAAATGTATAAGAAATGTTGACAATGACTGCCTGGTTTTTAAATAGGAGTTGAAAACAAAATATTTTTTCGGATAATTAAAATAAATGTTTTTCGTTTTTTTTTTTTAACTAAGCATGCAAACTACCCGAATAAGCAGTCAACACAACATTAGCCCTCGACTGCTTAGAGGTTGTTAGCAAATTTACACACTCTTCAAAACTGTTATTCAAGAGTCAAGCAACAGTGCAGTGTATTATACATTTGCAACACCTGACTCATTTTGTCATTTAAAGGTCACTGTCATTGATGTTATTGTGATAGTACAGTGTTTTTCAACCTTTTTTGACATCTCTAGTAGGGCTGCAACTAATGATTATTTTCATAATGGATTAATCTGACAATGAATTAAAAGATTAATCGATTAATCGGATAAATGTCACTTCTTGCAATTGCCTTCACAATTTACCTTGAAGTTTTCGGCATGTTGTAAGTAGCAATTAAAACAAAATGGATGACTATTTCCTTCAAAAATAATATTTTATTACAGCTTCCTGACTTAACTGTAGTCTACAACTGTATCGATTATCAAATTTGTTGGCAACTAATTTATTAATAGATTTAATTGATTAGTTGTTGCAGCCCTATTAAGCTAGTTTAGAATGTAAAATGCCCGAAATTTGGCAAAAATGTGAATTGTGGTTTTCCAAAGTAAAAGCAGATTTTTGTTCATGTCCTGCTTTGACTTGACAAAAATATAACGAAGACATCTGATAATATTTACAATTAAGAAGCTATATATATATTATAATTTAAAGAATTTAGACAAGTTTAAGGTGAAAAGGTCCCAAACTATTAATCAGTTATCAAAATAGTAATTAAATAATTTGCTGATCGATTAGTTGTCAATCAATCGATTAATTGTTGCATCTCTAATCCGTAGTTACCGCTGCACTAGTTACAAATCGTTTCTGGCTGTCTTGATAGCCTGATTGGAACGCCTGCAAAAAAGGTGTTAATCAAAGACATACTGTATAAAGAATGATCATGTGATCACAATGTGACTGTTCCATATACTGCCTTGAAATGTTGATGCTACTTTTCATTTTGTGGAACTGATTTAGACTGCGAGTGCACAGATGACGAGTCATGTGACACATACACACTTTGCTGAGGGCTTAATGTAGCGAGGGAGACCTCGTTAAAGCATTCTCGGCCATATCACTTGTGCAAATGCAGTGTCTCATTAAACTTTCATTCCCTACGTCATGTTTTATTTAAACAATTATGAGGTTATCCACAGGAAGAGGCTTTCCAACTTTGGGTTTTTCAAAAAGCAAGTATGAGTAAAGGCAGCAAAACAGCACACACACACACACGCTTGTGTTTCTGCGGGAAAGGGACAACACTGTGATCAATCACGACTGCTGCATCTACTAATAATAGAAACATCCTGGTAGCCGTTTGTCTTTGTTCCAATGTGTTTTACTGGTACAAAATGGCAGAACACGCTGCATATTTTTGCAATAGCTCATTTTTCATATATTTCTATTGATGTGAATACAGAAAAAAAATAAAACAATTACCTATATATAAGGACACGTTTGTGTCAACATTAACACATCAACACATTTGTGTACAAACCTAATGCACAGAACACCTAGTCCTGCCCAGACTGCTCACCTGCTGGCCAAAACAACATCTGATGCAAGTGAAAACAAAAAAAGGAGTGAGGTGATCAGACATAGTCAGCAGTTTTGCTTATGGCATCAAATTATTACTCGTCTTCCAGACCGAAACATTTTCGTCAATTTCGGACGAAAATAATCATCCACCGAATTTTCGCTCTATCAATAGTGTACGCTATTTACTATGTATTTTTAGAAACATATAAATACCAGAAAAAATAGATCAGATAAACAATACAAACATAAATATTTAGGGACAAAAACAATTTAGGTTGCCACTAGGGGTGTAATGGTACACAAAAATCTCGGTTCAGGTACGTACCTCGGTTTTGAGGTCACGGTTCGGTTCATTTTCGGTACAGTAAGAAAACAAAATGCAAAATATAAATGTGCTAGTTGTTTATTACACACCTTTGTGCTTTCAACAATAGGAACATTAGCCTATACAAAGCTAGAATTCTGCTAAAAAAGTAGCGGGTATTTAAAGATAATCCAACAACAATTTTGCCTTTCAGACCTCGTGTATTGTCAGTCAGCTTTCTTTCTGAAAGAAAGAAGAAAAAAGAAGTCCTGTGCTAAAGAGAAAAGCAATCCCAATGATAAAGATTTTAACATGTATTTTACAAATGAAATGCCTCAATGAATCTTTTTTTTTCTTATGTAGGGTTTTGTAAAGCTTTATTGGTGGATTATCTCAAGTTAAAGCGCCACATAGAAATTAATAAATTTAATTGGTTAAGCAGGATCTGTGTATCATTCTTATTATTTAATTACAGGTGTTTTAGCTCATTTCAATTTATTTTATTTAAATGGGCTATTATTTATTTTATTATGTGTTTATATTAGGGCTGCAGCTATCGAATATTTTAGTAATCGAGTAATCGACTGAAAATTCTATCGATTAATCGAGTAATCGGATAAAACAAATATATTTTCAGGTGAAGAGCAATTATAGATATACATGAGAAAACAAGACATTTTATCATTTTCAGTCAATCAATGTCTTTATTTTTGATGTATATTGTTGAAAACAGCCAACAATTGCATCTCAGATGTAACTAGAATTTTAAAAAATGACTAATTCACTGCTTTCACTCAAAAAACCTTTAGATCTTATTTTATAAAATATATACATATATATTATATATAAACACACCTAAAAATGCCTTTACGCTTGATAACACACATCACTTAAAAGTTAGTATTTTTCCCCCTCGTTTTTCAATTGAATTTCTATTTGTGTCAAGCCATTTTTAAGTTCTAGTTAAGTTTTAAGTTAGTCTAAACTGTAAGTCCTAATAGGATTTTGAGTTTTTCACTGTTCAAAATAAATGTATGATACAGGCTGTATTGGAGCACATTAGGGACTAGTCCTACTTAGTGTTTTATCCAGCAATGACTACTGAGCTATAATTGATAGTTAGCATTATTGAGTTTTTATTTGACACCCTCATCACTCCACAACGCTATGTTGTGTTAAAGCCTGTATGTAAGACACGTTAGCCACATCACTCCACAACGCTATGTTATGTTAAAGCCTGTATGTAAGACACGTTAGCCACGCATCGAAAGTGGTCTTAATTAATTGAAACCTAGCCCTCCGAAGGGCTAACGTAAGGTGAGCTAGTAGTGACAGTAACGTTAATCTTATATATTAGCGCTTAGCGCTCTTTATTAGCGCTTAGCGCTCTACTGCTTTAAGATGGCGGCTGTTTGCTAACGCAGCCCAGACGCGGCCTAGTCTGTCATTGTGCATCTAGTTCAACATACATGTGATCTCTATGAGACTCATTGGACGCTACCTGCAACTAACGTAGCCATGTGCGGGCTAGTATTTAGCAACGTCGGCGTCGTTTGTAGCGGTTGTCGGCTGCAGTAAGTTATTTTTTTTGCTTCTTCCTCTACGCACATGACATCAGCGCGTTGTCCCGCATTAAAAGTAGTCCGAGCAAAACGTGATGCTTAGAGCTGTCAAAATAAACGATTACTTGAGGTGAATAAAATTACTCGGATCAGTTTTTAAACTCGAGTTACTCGAGTTGCTCGAGTATTCGTTTCAGCTCTAGTTTATATTATACAAATGTGATGTAGTATTCATTTATATTGTATATTTTATGTTGTATAACTTTAGTTCCTATGTGAATATTAGTTCCTACTTGTTTTGTTGTGGTAGGTGGGTTTTGAATTGAACACGGGGCCGTGTTGGGTTAATATTATAGCAGAGAAGACAGCAGTAAATCAACAAAGACAAGTCAACTGTGCCCCGATCTACCACTCAAGGGATCTGATAGACTCAAAAAGTGGGTAACGATTGCATATTAGTTTGAAAATCGACCGGATCCACCGTATTTTTACACGAGTGACTTCCGGTCCGCCCAATCCTAGCTAAAGGTAGTAGTATTGACCCAGGAGGGTCGTGTCTCAAGTCAAATAATAAACTCTGCCGTTCTTTTCGTGTGCGTCGTGTTGAGCCGCTTCTTGGACGCGTCCGCACTGCGACTGGTGTGCATTGGCTGATTGACTTTAACGCCCGCGTTTCACTGCGTTCTCGCGGCGGCCACGTTGTCGCGCTGTTGACGTTTCTGGGTTATACTGTCCTACCGTGTTGGTCCTCATTATAGTAGAGAAGACGGAGTAAATATAATCTACACAAAGAAACTGTAACCCGATCGACTCACAGCCTTGAAAAGTAAGGGTTACATTATGTCAGAAACTCGTTTGGTACGCCTCCGTTCCGAACCGAGCACCACGTACCGAAACGGTTCAATACAAATACATGTACCATTACGCCCTTAGTTGCCACATACAAAAAGGAAAAGATAGAAAAATAATTACTAAAGCAAATACTAGTACATTGTTGCCTTTTATTTATAGAATTAGTTCAAATTTTCCAGACAGTTTTCTTGTGTCACGTTCCGCCGCTGGTCAGAATTTGTTTTGTTGCAGAGCCGGCTGTGGGGGCGTGCCGGCGTCGCACCTGCAGCTAATCCCTGCTCATCAGCGATAGTATATAAACGCAGGCCATCCAAGAGAAGAACGCCGAGATATTTTTCTTGCTGGTCGCCATCCACATATACTGCTTTCGAGTCGCGTTGTATTTGCTCTCTGGTTCGTCTGACGTCTTAGTTCTGTGATCCTCTACCTTGTGCAGGTATTGAGTGTATTTTTGTTTGTCTTTTGGCGCTCTGCCCTCCGCTCAGTTTTCGCGTTTTTTTGATCCCCGTCGACATATTGTCACGGACCCCTTTTGTTATTCCCTTGTTACCGCGTTCACGTGTTTTTTAATTTTGTGATTAATAAATCCCCGAACGCATCCTCTTTGTTGTCTGTTTTGGGTCCAGTCGTTTCTCCGCATTCGCGGATCCATAACAGAATATCTCGGCCATAACTATGGACCCTGCAGACAGCGAGCCAGGACAGAACGCTAACTCGCATGATCTTGTTTTAAGTGAGATCATGTCGGCGATAAGAGCCCTTACAGTTAATATGTGCTCTCTTGAGGCACGGGTGGATCAGGTTTGCGCTTACCGTTCCGCTTCACCTGCGACCGCGGCGTCTGCGCACGTTCCCCTCGTGGCGCCGTCTGCCCCGGCTTCCATTCCGTTGCGTGAGCCAAACATTCCGCACCCGCCACGCTATGGGGGGGAACCCGGCTCGTGCGGGCAGTTTCTCCATCAATGTTCACTAGTTTTTGACCAACAACCACTCACGTACTCCTCAGATAGATCCAGAGTAGCGTTCGTTATGAGCCTCCTAACCGGAAAAGCGGCAGCGTGGTCCATGGCAATCAGCAACCAGTACCCCGAAGTTCGTAACTCCTTTCTTGAATTCGTTGGGGAGATGAGGAGGGTTTTCGATCACCCCATTCGGGGTAAGGAGGCTGGCAGTCGCCTGCTAGACCTAACTCAGGGCAAACTTTCCGTCGCAGACTATTCGGTCTCATTCCGCATTCTCGCTGCGGAGAGCGGCTTTGATGACGCAGCTTTACGCTGTATATTCCGGAGGGGGCTAAATCCGCTTGTGAAGGACGAACTAGCCGCCCGCGATGAAGCAGCGGATTTGGAGGACCTTATTGGACTTGCGGTACGTTTGGACAATCGACTTCGAGAGCGAGAGCGCGAGAGAGGCGTCGAGTGGCACGGCCGGTCAACAAACGCAGTCATCGGGAGGGCTGCCCCAGCGGCGCGCATTGCTGTCTCCCGTCCGGCTTCCCTTCCTTCGTCGGACCCTGAATGGCAGCCAACGACTGACGAGGAACCTATGCAGCTCGGCGGGAAGAGACTCACCGCAAGGGAGCGCCACCGACGCATGGCATCGCGGCTCTGCTTGTACTGCGGAGAACCTGGCCATCACGTCGCTTCCTGCCCCACGAATCCCCGTGCAGCCTCCGGCGGCCATCTTGCCCAGGTACCGACATCAGACAGTGGCCACGCAGCGAGGCTTTTCCCCTCTAGTGGCACACCACCACCTCAATGTGAGTACCCGCACACGGCTACTAAGACTGCCAAACAGCTCAAGAACACGAGACTACAATTACCAGGGATTATTACGTGGGGAGAGCGCAGTTGCAAGGTAACTGTTTTAGTCGACTCAGGGGCTGATGACTGTTTCGTGGATTATTCAGTCATAGACACACTTGGTGGTTCTCTAATTAAATTGAAGGAGCCCCGGGAGGTACGGGACCTTAACGGAGACTTGATTTCAACCATAACACATGAGACTGACGTTCTCACCTTGGTGGTATCTGGTAACCACAGTGAGCGTCGGCCGTTTTTTGTTATGCCCACCAAATTGGCTCCGGTTGTTCTTGGTTTAACCTGGCTTAAGCAGCATAATCCAGACATTAACTGGGAGGTCCCCAGAATAGATAACTGGAGTGTCCATTGTCACTCTCATTGCTTGCGTGCGGCCTCAGCTTCCCCGGGAGCATTTGTGTCTCGTAAACCAACACCAATTGACTTGTCTTTAGTACCCAGTGAATATCATGACCTCAAGTTGGTTTTTAGCAAGGACCTAGCACAGTCACTTCCACCACATCGCCCCTATGATTGTTCCATTGATCTGATTCCCAACTCTAAATTGCCCTCCTCTAGACTGTATCAGGTGTCCAAGCCGGAGCAGGAGGCCCTTAATGAGTACATAACATCGTCTCTCGCGGCCGGGCTAATCAGACCGTCCAAATCCCCTTTGGGGGCGGTTTTTTTTTTCATTGATAAGAAGGATAAATCGCTCCGACCGTGCGTTGATTATAGGGGCCTGAATGAAATAACAATTAAAAACAAGTACCCCCTCCCTCTCCTGGACTCGGCGTTTGCACCTTTGCAGTCCGCAACGGTTTTTACGACTCTAGACTTGCGCAACGCTTACCATTTGGTAAGGATAAGGGAAGGGGACGAGTGGAAGACTGCGTTTAACACCACCAGGGGCCACTTTGAATATTTGGTTATGCCGTTCGGACTAACTAATGCGCCGGCGGTGTTCCAAAATCTGGTTAATGACGTTCTTAGAGATATGATTGGCCGTTTTTGTTTTATATACCTAGATGACATTCTTATTTTTTCCAGAGACCTCGACGAGCACAGACAGCACGTTCGGCTGGTTCTACAGAGGCTGCTCGAGAACCGTTTGTATGTTAAAGCTGAGAAGTGCAAGTTTCATGCACGATCGGTCCAGTTTCTGGGGTTCATTGTGGAGAAGGGCCAGTTGAGAGCTGATCCAGCAAAGATACAGGCTGTGGTCGAGTGGCCTTCTCCGACATCAAGGAAGCCCTTGCAAAGGTTCCTCGGGTTTGCCAACTTCTATCGGCGCTTCATTCGCAACTACAGTCAGAAGGCCGAACCTTTGACAAGGCTTACATCCATAAAGGTTCCATTTAAATGGACCCCAGAGGCCGAGGCTGCTTTTGTAGCACTAAAACAAGCTTTTACGTGTGCCCCTGTTCTCACTCACCCTAATACTGATTTGCCGTTTGTTGTTGAGGTGGATGCCTCAGATTCAGGAGTGGGGGCGGTCCTGTCTCAGCGTTCCCCAGTCGACCAGAGGGTTCACCCCTGCGCCTTCTTCTCACGTCGTCTCAGTCCCGCTGAACAAAATTACGACGTCGGCAACCGGGAGCTGCTGGCCATCGTCCTGGCACTACAGGTGTGGAGGCACTGGTTGGAGGGAACATCGGAGCCGATCGAAATCTTTACAGACCACAAGAACCTGGCATACATCAGGGCAGCCCAACGACTGAACTCCCGTCAAGCGCGCTGGGCCCTCTTCCTCACCCGCTTCAACTTTACCATTACATACCGCCCCGGGTCTCGCAACACCAAGCCGGATGCCTTGTCAAGGATCTTCAGCCCTGTCCACCATGAGTCAGTTCCGGAGCCTATTGTGCCTGCAGTCCGTGTGTTGGGAGCACTGCAGTGGGAGGTGGAGAGGAAGGTCGCCAGGTCCTTACAAGACGGGGCTGTACCAGTCGGGTGCCCAAAGGACAGACTATTCGTGTCTCAGGAACACAAATCAGAGGTCCTACAATGGGGACACGCCTCGAAGGTTGCCTGCCACCCAGGGGTCTCACGGACACAGTTCCTCATCTCCCAGAAGTTCTGGTGGCCTGGGATGAAAGACGAGATCCGAGAATTTGTTCTTGCTTGCTCAGTGTGTGCCCGTAACAAGGCATCCCATTGTGCCCCCTCTGGTTTCCTGCGCCCACTACCGATTCCGTCCCGTCCATGGTCCCACATTGCCTTGGATTTTGTCTCTGGTCTTCCTGTCTCCCGGGGAAAGACCGTGGTGCTGACTGTTGTCGACAGGTTCTCAAAGATGGCACACTTCATACCTCTGCCCAAGCTGCCTACCGCTCTAGAGACTGCAAATATACTCGTCAGGCATGTCTTCCGCATCCATGGCATTCCATCGGACCTGGTGTCTGACAGGGGGCCGCAGTTCGTGTCGCGCGTATGGAAAGCTTTTTGCAAAGCCATGGGTGCTACAGCAAGCTTGTCATCAGGGTACCACCCTCAGACGAACGGCCAGACTGAGCGGGCAAACCAAGATCTGGCAGCTGCTCTTCGGTGCGTCTGCCACCAGCACCCGTCTTCCTGGTCCTACCATATCCCTTGGGTGGAATATGCACACAATACGCTCATCAGCACGGCCACAGGTATGTCGCCTTTTAAGACTGCATATGGCTACCAGCCTCCTGTGTTCCCTACTCAGGAGTCGAATGTCTCCATTCCGTCGGTGCAACAACACCTGAGACGAGCCCATAGAGTCTGGCGAGACGCTCGTGCGGCACTTTCGAGAACGGCAGTGCGCAACCAGCAGTTGGCTGATCGCTTCCGGAGACCGGCCCCTCAGTACCAGCCGGGCCAGAAGGTTTGGCTCTCGACTAAGGACTTGAACGTTGCTGGGGTCGCCAAGAAGCTGGGTCCCCGTTTCATTGGACCGTATGAGGTGGAAAAGGTGGTCAACCCGGTGGCCGTGAGGCTAACGCTCCCTCCGTCCCTCAAGATCCATCCGG